>NC_132787.1:38550959-38852131 GCF_048418805.1 Vulpes vulpes | reverse complement strand
CCTCTTGGGGCCTAGCCTTGGAAGTCATATAGCATGACTTCTGCTATACCGTATTGGTCAAACAGCCACAGGCCACCCACATACAAGGGGAAGGCACATGGACTTCACCCCTAGACAGAGTGCCAAAAATGGGCAGCTGCATTTTAAACTAGCAACGTGCTTGTGCATGATGTCTGCCTCCAGTATATTTTCTGGCTAGACTGTCTTGTAGGTTGATCCGTTTTCGGTACCTGCTATATCAAGAGAGCCTCTGTTGATGCTTAAAGCTCTCTTAAGCTCCCGAGGTTTTGTGACCACCCTGCAGTCCTCTGACCTCCAACTTTTCCTCTGAGAGCACGTGTAGCTGCACTAAATGCTTGGCATCCCTAGAATCATAACGACGGTTGGGATGTA
The DNA here is from genome assembly GCF_048418805.1 of Vulpes vulpes. Taxonomy (NCBI): domain Eukaryota; kingdom Metazoa; phylum Chordata; class Mammalia; order Carnivora; family Canidae; genus Vulpes; species Vulpes vulpes. Next base: position 38,851,738 of record NC_132787.1, on the reverse strand, counting down.
GAGAAGCTCTTCAGAAACAATGAGGTTTTCAAAGATAATGGAGAGCCCTGGTCTTGGGAGCAATTGAGGAAAGGAGAGACCAGAGGGATGGAAAGCCATCAGGTTGGAGATGAGGTCATCCAGAGTGATGGGATCAGACATGGGAAGGAAAATGCACACAATCCCAAAGCCCTTGAGGAATGTGGATATCATGTGAAGGATGGTACTGGTGCTACACAAATATTTGTAAAAGGAAGAAGGAGGGAAAGATTCTGCTTCCACGGGCCACCTCTTTGGTGGAGTCAGGCATTGAGCACTCCAGCCCTCTCATGATAGTGTTAAAAGGCCCAGGTTGCTCACATGGGACCCCTCTGCCTCCTCTAGGAAGCCCTATAGGCAGTGAGCCTTGTGGACAGGTTTCCCTCCTGTGTTCTTAAATATATTGTCTTGTGTTTTTTAAATGAGCAGTGCAGGACTGGTCCTCTGGAGAGCTGGCCTTTATTTTTGGTTTTTCCACTAATTTGTTGTTTCATCTGGGGCAGGTCACTTTCCTGCCATAACCTTCCATGCTATGGATTAGGATGTTGGTGCCTGGCTCCATTACCTCAAAGTGACACAGAAAAATGGGGAGGATCAGAAAATGAGAGCAGTAATGGGGATCATTTGGTCTGGTGAAGAAATGGCTCAGAGTTGGCAGAGGGTAATAGAAAAATAGAATATTCCAGCTTAGGAAGAACCTTTAGAACTCTTTAGCCTGGGTAGCTCAGTTGGTTAAGGTATATGACTCTCTTGATTTTGGCTGAGGTCATGATCTCATGGGTCTTGAGATCAAGCCCTATGTTGGGCTCTGCGCTCAGCAGGAGTCTGTTTGGGGTTCTCTCCCTCTGCCCCTCCCCCCACGTACTCTTTCAAATGAATAAATAAATCTTTAAAAAATTCTTTATTTTTTTTTAATTTTTTTTTTATTCTTTATTTATGATAGTCATAGAGAGAGAGAGAGAGAGGCAGAGACACAGGCAGAGGGAGAAGCAGGCTCCATGCACGGGGAGCCCAACGTGGGATTCGATCCCGGGTCTCCAGGATCGCGCCCTGGGCCAAAGGCAGGTGCCAAACCGCTGCGCCACCCAGGGATCCCTAAAAAATTCTTTAGTTTGAGAATTCCTCACTTAGGATCTATGGGCCTCTGGGTTAGACTTCAAGAAGTCTGAACTGCCTTGGAAGTTTTCTGAAAAGTTGTTCTCTGTGCACACATATGCATCTGTCACATTCTGAAAAGGGTCAGTGATCCAAAAATGGTTAAGGACCACCACTGTAGTCCACCAACGTTATGTCATATGACTCCTAACTAAGAAGGATAAAGCCTCCCCAGATGAGATGGATTCAGAGAGTATGGGTGCATTTTTCTGGTTGTCACTGTGACTGGGGTGCATGACTGGTATTAGGTGATAGGGGCCAGGGCAAGAAAGAGCAACAAAGAACTACTCTGCCCAAATACCAGCAGCACCTCATGGAGAAATACCATCAGGAGTTGATACCCTAAGACAAGCAATGGTTCTCCCTTTGCTATAAAGCTCGTTAGTGGCAGAATTGGGTTTTGTTGGTAAATCAGAACAGGAAATGTGCCAGGAGCCCACATTATTTTATTACTCCTTGCCTTTTGCAAATATACTACAAAGAAAACCAAAGTATCAGAAATCTGTCTTACCTTAAAAAAAAAATCCGGCAATTTTTAAAAAGAACCCCTGGGTTCTTGGTCTTCCTTCCTCAAATAAGGAGGGAGGAAAGAAGTGTTTTACGTATTGAGAAGCCAGGGGACATGTAAGTGAGTCCAATAGCCCTATGAGGCGTAGGGGATGTTTTTCAGCCACTATGAATTGGTGACACCAGGCTTAGCCTATGATATGTACTCTTTACATTTCAGAGGCTTTGTCCTGATGTCCCTTTCTGTAAAAAGGGAAAGAAGCATTAATATACTAGTGTAGTGCTCACTTCCTAGTTCACTCCAAGCAAGTGGCAGGTGCCTTAGACTCTCTGGAACGAACTGGAAGTTGTTCTGCAGTATTGGCTGCAAGTAAGGCCCTGCAGGGTCATACAGTCAGGGGTTGATGTCCTGGCTCTGCCTCTCAGCCAATGTGTGATCTCAGACAACATGACTTAATCCCTCTGAGCCTCAGTTTCCTTAACTGCAAAGTGGGGATAATAATCATATCTGTGAGGCTTAATTGAGATAATCCATGTAAAGTGTCCCACAAAGTCCCTAGCATATGGCGAGGCTCAGTAAATGCTAGCTGTTATTACAAGCGATTATTATGACTGTGTCTGTGATTAAAGACAGCTTTGGGTTGGGAGTGTTGGTGCCAAAATTGCTTTCAGAGGACAAGCCCAGCTGCCCAGAAAGAGAGCCGTAGACTGTTTGGGATTGGAGTCATAATGTTTATGAAGTGCCTACTGCACACTCCAGTTTGGGTAAAAGATTGATTTCCTCTCTGTGTGCACATCCCAACATCACTTTACAAGCCGGTGAGAAGAGGCTTGGGAAGTCCCATAGATGTCTCTCCTGCCTCAGTTTCCTGGTCTGTCAGGTGCTCAGGTGAATTATGGTGGCCAGGGTGAGCAGAGAGGAGAGGTGCCCTGGAGAGTAGGAGGAAGCCGTGGCACTTGGAGCCTTCAGACCTCAAGGTTTCCAGGAGAGGGGTTCCAGAACAAAGATAGCCACGGACCATTTGCCAATCTCTCATCCTCATGAAAGGAAGTTGGCTGTGAGACCAGGGGGGAGCCTGAGGGGGAGACAGAGGCTATATTTGACATGGCCCCGATGGCCAAGCCTGGAGGAGAAAGGCTGCCATCTGACCACACTGCAGCCAAGTCCTCATAGGGCCAAACCATTATGGTTTGGGTTGATCCCCTTCTCGCTGCCACTGCTCTGGTTGATGCACAAAGGTTTGGGCGTTGCCAAGTCAGCTGTGGTCTTGGTTTGGAAGAGGCATCCAGAGTGTGAATGGAAGTTGTGCTTCGGGATTTCCCTTAGCTCCCAGCTCTCACAACCAAGCCAAGTTCTTCTTCTGCCATTTTGCGACCTGTTCTTGGCTGGGTGGACAAGATAAGTAATTTATTATCATCATCATAATTTATTATATTTATTAAGGATCAATTCAGCAGCCTCTACCTTGTAATTATATTGACTTACAGCTGTATAGCACTTCGCAGGTAATGCAGATGCTTGACACATAAATCCAACCCCAACACGAAGCATAAATCTAAAACAGAAGGTTGACTTGGACAGTTCTCCTCTGATGCTAAGAGTCGAATGCCAGCTGTACCCCCAACTGTCTGTATAACTGAAGCAACCTTCCCTTGTGTGTTCTCACACTTGGAAGAGGGGTTTTCCCCCAATGCAGAAACCAAAACCAAAATCAAAATGTCTTAGAATATTAAGTGATACAATAATTTAGAAATAGCCTCTGTGTGTGTGAGTGTGTGTGTTGGCACCCTTGCACACACACGAGCCCATATATGCACACCTTTTTGCACAGTGATGAATGACTGTTAGTGCCCAGAACAAAGAAAACTAAATTTATAAATACATGCCATTATGGCCAGTAGCTGGATTGACTCAGATCTTCTCTGGAGATCCTTCCTTGTCCACCCTCTGGCCATGAAATCAGAGTATGTAGTATGCAAAGGATAAAGTAAATCGGGATTTCCTGGGGCTTGTGTTGGCATACCAAGCTCCTTTCAGATGTCTTTGCCAAGACAGGTCCACGCCAGAGGATTCCTTGGCCTGAGGAATAACTGCTACCTTGCTCTGGGAGCTGCTGATGCACATTGTTTTGACATGCGCCATACCTTCCGTCTTTCGCTGCCTTGGGGCCGGAGGAGAGGGTGTGCTTTGAACAATGTAAAATTCCTCTTCCAACAGCTGTGCAAAAGCAAACTCACAGCTCTCAACTTCCAGCTCAGGGCATTGAGTTTGGTTTTCGGATACAGGCTCCTTGTCCCTTCTGGAATCCGTCTTGCTCATTTTCCGGCCTCCGAGAAGAGACTAGTTTCAGAAATTCCTTACTGAGAGAGGCAAGGAAACCTTTTGAGATGCTCTATTCTGTTTTGTTTCATCCTAGGATAGGCCTTCCCTGTTGACTGTGTGCCTTGTTTCCACTGGGAAGCCAGCATCCCCTGAAAGTTCAGGACCTTGTCCTCCCCCAGATCTTGGGCCAAGTGTTCTCCATGTCAGACAATTTCTGAACTCTGAGTTAATAAGGAGGTTTTAGGAGCATGTGGGTGGCTCAGTGGTTGAGCATCTGGGTTTGGCTGAGGTCATGATCCCGGGGTCCTGGGATCGAGTCCCACATCAGGCTCTCTGCATGGAGCCTGCTTCTCCCTCTGCCTGTGTCTCTGCCTCTCTCCTTGTGACTCTCATGAACAAATAAATAAAATATTTTTTAAAAAATAAGTTTTAACAGGAGGAACAGGAGAGCAATCCACCTCCTTGCCTCTGCTCTCACCTGTTATTTTGACTGTGTAGGTGAGGGTCTGCCAGGGACCAGGGCTCTCAAACAAGATGTCACAAAGCAAAGTACAGAGAGGAGGCTCTTCCTTCTTCCTGTCACTGTTCACTTCCAGTTTGGGGGAACACAGAGCAAGCCAGTCGGCATCTTTTGGTGACAGCCATCCACTTGGCTCTGCAATCCTGGCTCTACTTCTTGCCCTCTCTGAAGCTCCGTTTGAGTATTTTTGTGCTTCATAAAACAGGGAACGTAAGAGTTGCCACCACTCCAGAGGGTGCTCAGAATGAATGGAATGGGATTTAGGAAAGAACGGAGGGCTATAGGGGAAGAAGATGAGGCCATGGAAACCCACATAGCCCTAGTCATGTGAGTTCATTTCTCATTTACTCCTTGTAGCCATTCCAAGTCGCTCCTTCCCTTCATCCCTTTACAACCATTTCCCTCCCTTGTTGGTTTTGGATTCATCTCGCCCCCAGTGAGTTAACCTATGTGTTTCCAGCTTGAATCTCATCGTGCTATTTCCAGGCTGCCAACCCCCACGGGTGCTGGGGAATAATTGGTCTGTCCTCACCGGTGTTTGTAGCACCTTCCTTTTGAGCATCATCTGTGCGTTTTAATTAATCTGCCACTTTTTCCTCTATCCTGCTTCCGGATCATTAATAAAGAGATTAACCAAAACCAGACCAATCCCCCCGTGGAGGCTCCACCAGGATCTCTCTCTCTCTCCCTGCAACCAGCCTTGTCATGGGTCAGAACATCTTTATATGGCCCGACTAATTTTCAGGCCTCAGGACCTGGTTTTAGAACAAAGCCAATTTGAATTAATTCTGCAATCAAGATATGGGTAGCAAGCTTAGCCAGCCTTCTATATGGCTTTAGTTTAGTATTTCCACCACATTCCTTTCCTTTTTGTCATTCTACTTTAAATCTATCGCCTTACCACCTCTCCGCCTTTCCAGTCCCTGAACAAGATACTAGGGTTATCTGGCAGGATGTAGTCTTTTGAGCCCTTAGCATTAGTCAGAGACCATGTCATGGCTGCAGAAATTCTCCAAAGAATTAGGCCCTTCTGGATACAGCTGGACAGTGTCCTTGTTAACCTAGCCAGAGAAAGGCATTTGCCTCCAGAGAGTGTGGCTGTACCGGAAACAATGAAATCTCTAGAATTTGCATATTAAAAACTTGGCAAATTAAAAAGTGCTTCCACTTTGATCTCACGCCTCTTCCCTGAGAACAGCCAGAGCACAGCCTCTGTGCCTTATTTGTAAGTCACCCCGATTTCCAGCACTGGCGCCAGAGCCAGGGCTTGAGATGGGGCATCTGGTGCTCCGTCCACTACGACACATGGCCTATGTGGGGATGGATGACCCGTGGAGAGGCTGACCTGGAAGGACATCAGGCCTAAGGGGGACAGGAGTTTGTTTCCTTGCATGACAAACACTTGCAGAGAGAATATGGGGAGGAGGAAACAGGAGTGGTGGCCTCAAACACTGAGAACTGCTGCCCAGAGCTGAGGATTCCTGCAGAGATGCTCGACCTGCTGGGTGGAACCTGTCCTGGTTCCAGCCTTTAAACCTGAACTTCCTCTGGAAATAAACTCTCTGGAATATTCAAGAGCAGGGACAGACTGACCACATAGCCTAATCCCTAAGGACCTCAGTTGCAAAGTGGGACTGTGGTCAAATCCTGGCTCTGCTGCTTGCTTGCTAGCTGGTTATTAACCATCTTGTGCCTCAGTCTCCCCATCTTTAATGGGGAATGTTAGTACATACCTCAGAGGAGCTGCTGAGATTAAAGGTTTGATGAACGACAGTCCCTGGCACTTAGCATTTCTGTTCCTGATGCTCCCACTCCAGCTGGGCTAAGTATTCACTCCACACATGTGCAGCAAGTAAAGTCTCTAGGTCCAAGGTCAGGAGGTGGTGCGCCTGCTGGGAAGCTAGTCCTGGAAAGGTAGATTGGAACTCAGAGGAGAGCGCCCCCAGGTGTTGTGTGCGAAACGACAGACACGGGGTGTGGGGAGGGATGGGGAAGACACTCAGGTCCTGTCACACCCCACTCTCCAACTAGTTTTCATATCCATTTCAGCTGCTTTACCCCAAACCCCTCTGTGTGTGTGTGTGTGTGTGTGTGTGTGTGTGTGTGTTGTAAACTGAGCCAGAAAGGAGAAATCAGAAATTGCTCTCTTTTGAGTATTTTGAGGGATGGTGAAACCTTGTAGGAATGTGGCTCCGGGGAACGAGAAAACACCATATGTGGGAAAGCATTTCTAAGTGAGCAAAATAGCATCTGCTAGTTGGTCAGGATCTTGGAAAACTCAGTGCAGGGGAAATGGGCACTGGGGAGAGTGTAGGAAGGGGGTTTTACTGAGGTCTTTAACAGGTCTTTTTCCAATTATAGCCAAGAAGAGCCTGGGGACCATGGCCTACTTCAGAGCCAGGGCTTGTATTTTCTTTGGGAAAAGAAGGCAGAGTTGAGTGGCTTCCAGACCAGGCTTGGCAGAAGCCCATACAGGATCTTGGGCCAGGGAGCAGTGTCTTGGGCAGGTCTTGATCCTGGTGGGCACTCATTCACTAAGTAGACAGGGAGACCCTGCAGCCCCGTGTGAGGCAGCAGTCGTGGGTGGATGAAGAGGACATGGCCCCTCATGCAAGAGAAGACATGTGGCCAATGATAACACAATAGCAGGCTTAGATGGGGTCTTTATTAATAGTGACCAACAGAGGGGACACCTGGGTGGCTCAGTGGTTGAGCATCTGCCTTTGGCTCAGGGTGTGATCCTGGGGTCCTGGGATCGAGTCCCACATCGGGTTCCCTGCAGGGATCCTGCTTCTCCCTCTGCCTATGTCTCTGCCTCTCTCTCTGTGTCTCTCATGAATAAATAAATAACATCTTTTAAAAAAAAATAGTGACCAAAAAAGAAGAAGCATAGAGGTCCTACTAAATCGAAAAATTCACTGATGTGCCTTGCCTGGGTCAATCTGGCCCCGCCATCCTTTCTTCACTCCCGACTCCAGGGAGCTAGTCTTCTGGGAAAGCCTACTCCAGAAGATGGGGTGGAAAATACAGACTCTGGTGACTAGAAGGAGCCAGAGATCAGATTTGGGCTCTTTTTGCCCTCAGCTTATCCAGAAACACCACTTCACAGCCTCTCATGCGTGTTTGCTTTTGTGATTTTCCTGTGCTCTGTGCTTTCAATTTGCAACAATCTTTACTTCTGCCACAACGAGTGTGGCTGGTCCGAGATCCAAGCACTTGCTAGCAGTGGCATTTGAGAGAAAGCTCTGTGCTGATGCAGATTGCTGTGGGCTGTATGTGGAAAGGAATTCCTGACTTCAGCTGCTTGGTAGCTCGTATGTATGCAGGGAGGCATGCAGCCGCTCTGTTGCCACAGGGAACTCAAATTCATGTCCCGCTGACATTCCCAGGGTGCCACTGCAGGCCAGAGACCGTGCTAAGTGCTTTTGCATAGATTTCATTATTAAACCCTCACAATAATGTGATTTAGGCACAAGCCACATGATTTTTCTTGAACTTTAGAACCGTGTCATCTGTCACTCTCTGCCATTACTGAAGAGTCTAATCTTAGACGAAGCCCTCCATCCCCACACCAGGCCTCAGTTTCCTTACTTGTAAAAATGACGGATTTGAGACGTCTGGGTGGCTCAGTGGTTGAGCATCTGCCTTTGGCTCAGGTGATGACCCCAGGGTCCTGAAATGGAGTCCTGCATCGGGCTCCCTGCGTGAAGCCTGCTTCTCCCTCTGCCTGTGTCTCTGCCTCTTTCTCTGTGTCTCTCGTGAAAAAATAAAATCTTAAAAAAACAAAAACAAAATGAGGGGTTTCCACAGGGCCCTTTCCAGCTTCAAACATCTGTGTTTTGGAAGTTCTAATAGCAACATTCTTGGACTTACTCTCCATGAAAAAGCTACAAGCAGATTATCAAGGTGGCAGCCACAGGCACTCCGGCTGGGTTTTAATACAGCCTTACAAGTGGGTTAGAAACACTTACCAGTCTGCAGTTGATTTATTCCCACAGCTTATCTCAAGTATCATGGTAAGGTTTTGGAATCAATGGTAAGGAATTGTGGTGCTCCAGGAAGGGGTAGGACCAATGCTAAGAGGCATTTAGAAACTCTTGTATTACTAATTTTTTTCTGTGTGTCTCTCCCACCCCCACCCCCACCCCCACCCCCACCGATGATGGCCTGATTTCTTCCGGCTGAGTTTCTGTGCTTGGGATCCGAGAAGGGTCAAAGTTGCCTGAAAGAGTCAGGAGACCTGTGTTCTAATGCACCCAATGCCTGGGGCTCCCCGAGGCAGTGCAACACCAGGTGGGCTGCTAGGAGCAGTCAGCCCAGGTACAGCAGCTAAGTATTGTCTGGGCAGAAGCTAAAAATAATAAAATCAGTTACAAGTTATTCTGCTTTTCTTTTCTTTGTTTTTTTTTAAATTTTATTTGTTTATTCATGAGACAGACAGACAGACAGAGAGAGAGGCAGAGACACAGGCAGAAGGAGAAGCAGGCTCCATGCAGGGAGCCCGATGTAGGACTCGATCCCGGGTCTCCAGGATCAGGCGGTGCTAAATTGCTGAGCCACCCGGGCTACCCCATATTCTGCTTTTCATAATCAGCATGCTTTGGCAGTTCTGAGCCATATCAGTGATACAGTGTTCCTTCCTGACAATTCTGACTTCTCCCACTGCCTCATTAGAACCCACAGTCCTTGGTCACCACTGCCCAGAGGAGGAAAGCAGGTGGTCATGAGGGCCTTTTCATTCTGCACATCTCCAGGCTGAAGTCACAGCTCCTGTCCCAGGCTCTGAACCTGACCCCCTCCACGCAGCACTCTGTGGGCTTTGCCCATCTCTCCCGACCTCAAATGGATGGCTACTCTCACCTTCAAACAGTTTCACCAAAATGGAACGTTGTTGCCCTGCTGCCAAGGCTGGCTTCCTAGGTATGCATGCCCATCGTCCAAGCTCCTGCACTCAAGAAGGGGACTCTACATTCAGTTTAATGCTGTGGTTGCCATTTTGAAGTCCTTAAGAATTTTACCTTTAAATAGGTGTTCTGTAAGTGAGATCTGATGGACACAGGGCATGCATGCAGGGGCTTGAGAGTCTTGGCTCAAATGCAGTCACATCTGCCACCACCCTGCAGCTTCTAAATTACCTTTGCGCTAGGCCCTGCAAATGAGGTGGCTCTTCTGCCATCAGCCACCCTCCTTTCCGTCCCTGACTCACTGCATCCAGACTTGCACCTCCACCTTGTATTCACCATGGTGTCGGTATGGGGTGGGAGGGCGGGAGGCCCACAGGCGGGCAGGGGCTCCTTGGAGGGCCCTGGAGGAGAGGGAATCTAGTGAGTAAAGTACCTAGAGCCCTGAAGCCTGTCAGACCTGCCACGGCAGCGAATCGGAAACATGCTGCAGAAATGCAGAGGAAGTGGCAGTTGCTGCTTCTCAGAGGCCTCACTGCTTTTGGAGGCCCTCGTAGAAAAGTTCGCTTTCCAACCAGGCACCGAAGAATGGGTATAATTTCAACAGGAGAGGGGAGGAAAGCCTGCCAGCAGAAAGGAACAGCACGCGTACAGGGCTCCTAAAGCTTGTTCGGGCAGCTTTGAAAGAGCAAATGGGCTGGGGCTGGGGCTGGGGCGTGCGAGCCCAGGTGTGATCTGACAGAAAAGGCCGCTAGAGGACCCCTCTTCCCTGTGCATTTCTTCTCCTCTTTCCACTGCAGATAGGGTTTCCTCACCTATGCAGTGAAGGAGCTGGATTCAGTGCTCTCTTCATATGGCTCTTCTACCCTTAAAGCCCTTTGGTTCTGCGTTCAGGCACCAGCCACACAGACGCTTCCTTTTGCATCCCCAGCCCACTGGCACCATCCATCCTTCTTCCTGTGGATACACCCTTATCATTACCTGGCCAATCTGTATGTACATCAACCCTCATCCTCTCTGGGACCTCCCCTCCCTGACCATACTTGATCTATTTCCTTATGAGCAGGTATCCTGCGTAATCTTAGCTTGCAGTGGCTGGGCTTTGGGAAGACTGAATAAACTTTTTTGATAGACTTTTAGTCCCAGATTGTTTTATTGCAGCTGTATTCTGTTTGGAGCGGGGAGAAAGGGCATGCAATTCTAGTTGCATGCAGGCCATACGTTTTGTGTTCCAGCTTCATTTTGTTGGGTCTGTAATGTTGAAGGAAATGTCAATTATATGCAGAATGGGAGGGAGAGTAGTTATCCTGTGGGAACCACTTTCCTAGGATAATAGGATTCTTAGAACAGTCTCTAGGGGTGGGCAGCAAAGCTAGCATCCTTCTCTCGGCTTTGACCTTGAGGAGTCAGTAGTCCACAAAGAGTGGTTCCCATGGAAGGAAGATGATCCCCTTATCAAAGAGGTGGGCCAAGAGCCAGGGGGAGGAAGTAGGAGCAGAATGCCTGCAGCCTTGTTGGCCTTTGGGGACAAGCGAGCAGTGCTTCAGACAAGATGGGGAAGAGTCTGCGTCTGGAAGTCTCAGGAGCCAGTTAGTGTGGGCAAGCTCAGACATGGGCACTTGGTAAGCAGGGCTGCTCTCTGATTCTTGTGTCTCGCTTGTTTATTTCCGTTCTATTTTCCCCCTGGATTTAGTGAAGTCTCTCTGCAAGTACCAAAGGTGAATGGAGGGAAGGTTTTTTATTTTCCATGCTGAGAGCTTTAAAGAGGAAACTGTGAACCCCTGGGGGGCAGTAAGGTGGTGGCAATGGTAACTAAGGTATGGATACCTCACGGGGGTGGTGTGGATCACGGGACGAGGTGGAGATCGCTCCGGCTGCCAGCCCTCCCCACCTGAAGAGCCTCCTTCCAGCGCCAGCCTTCGGAAAAGCTCTGGTGAGGGACAGACCAGCCAGAAAGGTATCTTGAGACAAGCCCTATAATTCCATAAGGACCCAATGGAAACCTTGTGTCGCGGTTCTGCTCTGGCAACCAAAGGAGAGGGCGGATAGGTTAAATAAAGTACCATTTAAACAGGGAGAAAGCAAGCTGAAAATGCAACCACCAGAAGAAACACTGTGTTCTAGAAACTTAGCATGTAAAGGCCAAACAAGAAAACAAACGCATCCACAAGGAGTCTTGCCTTTCGGGGCAAGTCCAGCGCATTAACTTGAGCCTCTGTGCCTCTATCTTCTGCAAGGGAGTGTCTGGGAAGCAGTTGGGCGCCCTGGTGAGGCATGTCCATTGGAGAGCTCGGCCAGGCCCTCTCAGAGTGGGGAGCAGCCCATGAGCTCATTACAAGGGCCGGAGAACAGCTCCACCAGAGGTGGCCTGGCGGGGGAAGATGCTGTGATGCCGCAGCAAGCAGGCAGCAGATGGGACCCCAGCCTCAGGGTATTCCTTTGAGAGATCCAGAAGCTGCATTAGGTGTGGGGGAGGGAGGTAGAGCTCCGTTCCTTGACACAATTGCAAGTCTGCTCCTGTTGCCAGAAGAATGTAAATATCCCTTTACAATTTTCAGGTTCAACTTCTTCATAATTTGCCAAGGTGGAGTGGACTGTGGTCTTCTCAGGCTCAAGTGGTATTTAAACAAGTGGCAGGACTTCATGCACACACAACAGAAGTCTGAAGATAAGTGCAGACATCGAATGCAGATGCCATGGGGGATGTCTGTCTAGGAAAGAGAGCAGAGGTGGAAGTCCTAAGTGTGAACCTCCTCCTCCCTCTGTTCTAAAGGCTCCTGGGGCCCCGGGTCCTGGGGACAGCCCTAACTCCTCTATAATGTAGACCTCATGACTCATGGTTTTGGTTTATTTAATTTAAAAAAACAAATTTGGGGCACCTGGGTGGCTCAGTGGTTGAGCATCTGCCTTTGGCTCAGGTCGTGATCCCAGGGTCCTGGGATCGAGTCCTGCATCAGGCTCCCAGCAGGGAGCTTGATTCCCTCTGCCTATGTCTCTGCCTGTCTCTGTGGATCTCTCATGAGTAAATACAATCTTTAAAAAATAATAATAATGTAATAAAAATAAGGTTTAAAAAAATTTAAGAGGATTCCTATGGAGGCAGTGTTTCCCAAGGAAAGAAACCGGCGGCCCTGGTCTCCGGACATCAGAGAGGAGCCTGAGTTCTCTTGCCTGCTCTCACAGGGCTGCTCAGCCCAGAGTGACGTGGACTCAGCTGCCACTGCCCGCTCCTAACACCTGTGTTTCTTTTTCAGATCTTACAGGTGAACAAGGTGATGTCCATCTTGTTTTATGTGATATTTCTCGCGTATCTCCGTGGCATCCAAGGTAACAACATGGATCAAAGGAATTTGCCTGAAGACTCGCTAAATTCCCTGATTATTAAGCTGATCCAGGCCGATATTTTGAAAAACAAGCTCTCCAAGCAGATGGTGGACGTTAAGGAGAACTACCAGAGCACCCTGCCCAAAGCAGGGGCCCCCCGCAAGCCAGAGCGCGGGGAGCCGGCCAGGTCGGCGTTCCAGCCGGTGATGGCAATGGACACCGAAGTGCTGCGGCAGCAGAGACGCTACAGCTCGCCCCGGGTCCTGCTGAGTGACAGCACCCCCCTGGAGCCCCCTCCCTTGTATCTCATGGAGGATTACGTGGGCAACCCTGTGGCGGCCAACAGAACGTCTCGGAGGAAGAGGTACGCGGAGCATAAGAGTCACCGGGGGGAGTACTCCGTGTGCGACAGCGAGAGCCTGTGGGTGACCGACAAGTCATCGGCCATCGACATCCGCGGACACCAGGTCACGGTGCTGGGAGAGATCAAAACCGGCAACTCTCCCGTCAAACAATATTTTTATGAGACAAGATGTAAAGAAGCCAGGCCTGTCAAAAACGGTTGCAGGGGGATTGACGACAAACACTGGAACTCTCAGTGCAAAACGTCCCAAACCTACGTCCGAGCACTGACATCAGAAAACAATAAACTGGTGGGCTGGCGGTGGATACGGATAGACACCTCCTGTGTGTGTGCCTTGTCAAGAAAAATCGGAAGAACATAGATTGGCATCTCTCCCCATATATAAATTATTACTTTAAATTATATGATATGCATGTAGCATATAAATGTTTATATTGTTTTTATATATTATAAGTTGACCTTTATTTATTAAACTTCAGCAACCCTACAGTATATAAGCTTTTTTTCTCAATAAAAATCAGTGTGCTTGCCTTCCCTCAGGCCTCTCCCATCTGTTAAACCTTATTTTGTGACCTGGCTCTCAGGAGCAGCTCTGTAAAATCTGTGTACACCAGTATTCTGCATTCAGTATTGTCAAGGCCATGACTGTCGTTTTAGTAAACTTGTTGAAATCAGATGCTGTCAGAGTTGTGTGTAGACACAGTGATGTATACTTCATGTTTAATGAGCTAATTAAATGCACCGTTACCGCAGTCGTTGCAACGATACCCGGGAGCTGTGAGCTCCATGCTTAATTCTGGCCAGCAAGTCCACTGCCGAGGACTTGCTCTCGTTTCTCTGCTGTCACTTTCGCCAACCAGAACTACGATTGTCCTCAATGTTATTGTCCCGGAACAGTAACAACAAACCTGGCAATTTTAGTTTGGAAGGTTTTTTTCAGCACATTGGTTGTTTTGGGGTTTGAGGTTAAGGGTTGGAATTTTTTTTTTTTGGCTCTGATTTTTGTTTTTGCTTTGTGTAAGTGGTTTTCTTCCTTTTAGGCATATAGGAAAAAATGTTTTAACTATTTGTAACAGAATAATTGTATGGTTACCCAGAAGCCAGCTGAAATGAATCATGAATAATCTACACGCAGAAGAGAACTTCCTCATTTGAGATCCTTGGGGCTCATGGCCCCCCCAAAAGAGGGGGGGGGCTGCCTGAGAATTGGAAAATGCTTGCACTTCAGTCAGACCTGGGTTCACATCGCAGGTCCTCCCTTCCTTGTGACTGGCTTTGCAGGCTCTCAGAGCCTGGGTTTCCTAGGGTCAGAAGGCCCCATGGGGATTCTTGCTAACTCACGGGGCTATCATTAGGATGCTAAATAAATCAGCTAAATAATCACTGCAGACTTCCTAGCATAGGGCAGGCATTGGAGATCACTCCTTCTTCCTTCCCTCTGTCTCCTTTTTTAGCTAGCACATTTCTCTGTATCACTTTTGGTGGGTTTATCATTCTGACAGGTAAAAGCTCAGATGGAAGGAAGGTGTTACAGAGTCGCAGAGGGATCCCTGTGATGATGGCTACACCCATCCGAAGAGGCAGGCCTGAGGAAGACACAGTGGCTCCCCCAAGCACTGCCCCCCCCCACTGGAAAGCAGACCTTCCCCCTGGCGCTGGAGCAACTCTCCCCTCCCATCTTGTCGGAGGCATAGTTACTCGCTGTCCTCTGGAGCCCTGTCCTGCGCCTTCCCTGCATAGCCCTCTCCTCAGAGCATGTGCTCTATCTAGAGCAGCCCACGCCCCAAGATCTCTCTAACACATGCCTAATAAAATATGCGTTCTTTATGTGGCTTGAACCTCTTGAAACAGCCTCAGCAAATTGCAGTGGCGTTGGTTAAGCACATCATCATACTGCATTTGATTCTGGACGCCTCAAATACGAAGGCAGGACGTGAAGAATTTCCTTTATGCCCACCTTCTGCTGGGCACTTCCAAACACTGTCCCTTTCCTTGCCACAAGTCCTTTGAGGTAGACATTATCATCTCCAGGTCACAGGAGAGGAAATTTAACTTGGCCATGGTCATTGAGCAGGCGGGCGGCAGAGTGAAGAGTTAAGTCCATGCTCAAATGAGGACACAGTCTGGTTTCCTCTTAACTAGCCCTCCCTGGCCCCCCCTTCTGTGTGACGGTTTGCATTTAAGAATGAACATTACAGTCTTAGGGACATGGAAAGCAAACTTGCCTGTGTGAAAACATTTGTAGCACCTGTTTCATGAACAAGAACACAATAAACCAGCAGGTAGAGTAACAGCTGTCTTATGGTTGAGCCCAAGCCATCTTCTCAGACTGGAACTAATGTCCCTCTTCTGGACTTGCTATTCCAAGTAGGTGTAGGGCCTATCTAGAGGGTCTGGCTGCCTGGGGAGATGGGCTTGGGTGACACAGCCCCCAGCCTGGGAAAGCACTGTCCCTAAACAACAGGACCTAGTGAAAGGAGTTCGCTTGCACGTGGAGAAGGAGTCTGGAGCAGCGTGCTTCTGAGCTAAGTGTTGCTCTGGTAACAAAGTGAGCCTGGGGAGGAGATGAAAACCTTCCAGAAAGGAGCACCAGCCTGCAGGCCATTGGGATGGCTCTGCCTCCCCCGTGCTGGGTGGCAGAGCAACGATGCATTACCCGGTTCCATTTGAGTAACTTTATTGG
The DNA here is from genome assembly GCF_048418805.1 of Vulpes vulpes. Taxonomy (NCBI): domain Eukaryota; kingdom Metazoa; phylum Chordata; class Mammalia; order Carnivora; family Canidae; genus Vulpes; species Vulpes vulpes. The sequence continues at coordinate 38,835,943 of NC_132787.1, read as the reverse complement.
CGTAAGAGGGCATTCAAGCACTGCCAAAGTCAACATGTCGGGCTTAGTGAGCCCAGGGCAGAGCCTTCCTCAAGATTCATAGGAGGCCTGTTGTACCAGTGTACACACCTGCCTTTGCCAGAGCCCCATTATCAAACCCTTCTCTGCAATAGAGGAGACTCGGGCTGGTGTCTGGCTCCGGGAAAACTCTACACTCGTCTTCATCTTCCCGCCCTGCCTGGTTTCCTGACAGAGCTGGAGGACACGGGCAGGTGTGCTCCAGTGTGAAGCTTCACGGGATAGGAGGAACAGGTTTTGGCCCAGCTTCGTTGCCAACAGCCGCATGTCCTCGGATGACTCCCCTGTCCTGATGGGGGCTTTCGGCATCATGAGACTCTACCGCACAGAGGGGCAGTGGCCAGCCTGGACAGTCCTCACTTCTCTATGGAGGCTGTGGTGAGAGGCCCCGTTGGCCACCAGCGGGGGAATCTCTCTGTCCTCCCACAAGCCTCTCGGGTGCCTCCATCTACAAGCTGTGTGAACTTGAGCACATGCTTAAACTCTCGGAGCCTTTCTTTCCTGGTCCTATACAATGAGGGTAGTGCTGACATCAGAAGATTGTTTTGCACTGTAATGAAATCATCCAGTTCTTGGCTCCTAAATCCCTCTGAGTATTACTGAGGAGGGGGGGGGGGGAGGAGGGGGAGGAGGAAGATTAGCTATCGAGGGATTTGCACAGGTCCTTATTCAGGAATTCTGGTAGGAACTTCCAAAGTTTGAGGTGGAGGATTAACCCCTTGATTAAAGTGTATCAATCACTGATCCCACAGGACACAGTCCCAAAGGAGCATTTTCCCAGTCCCTCTGGCCCCGTCTCACTGACAGGCCTTGAATCCTCAGCTGCCACACCAGCTAGGTGTGGTAGAAAGTTAGGCAGAAAGTTAGCTACTTAATTAGAAAGGTATTTCTAACTCTCACTAGCAACCTATGTGATTTTCCGATATGTGTGCGTGTGGATTTTGCTCCTTCTTGCAAATGCTTGGGACAGCCTTGTTCTTGCTGCCTCTCCCTCTCACTTATGTCCAACAAGTCTTGCTCCAGGTTGATCTCTTAGGGTTGGTATTTTTGAGAATTTCTCTGTGGTTCACTTCTCTTATGTGTGTTTGTGTGTGCTTTTTACTTTAGCTAGCCCACGTAAAAACGCTCCACTGAGGCTTGGAGAAACCATCTGCATTTGTTTTATCACCTTTGAACATGTGTTCAGAAATGAAATCTGTGTAGTCAGTTTATGGCTACCCAGGGGTTTGTGTGGCTTCCAGGAAGAAGCATCCCCCAGACTTCAAGTTCTGATGGCGCTGGGGCTGCAAACCCAATGCCAGGTTCTCAATCAGGCTGGGCTTTGCCTCCCAGATTTCTGGCTCTGCTTGGCCCTGGGGAAGGTACTCTGAAGCCCAGAGAAGAGCCAACAGCCCACAGCAGCCCCTCCTCCCACTCCAACTCCACCCCACCCACCCCCAACACTGTCCGCACCCCTGACCCAAGGTCCTTAAATGTGCTCAGTTCCACAGACCCATGAAGAGCCGCAGCCACTGAAGGCGGATTCTCTCAACTGGAACCTTCTACAGCCTACCCTCCAAATCTAAGGAGATCCAAACTCCTTACACATGGTTTCTCAAGGTACACAGGGCGACAGGATGTCTCAAAAGGCTCACATGTCCACAACAAGCTGCAAACGCAAGCACCTCTGTGTTGCCTGGAACCCCTGGGTCTTTTTTTGGTTCCAAATGGAGGCTGGCCCAGCTGGGAAGAGCACAACCACAGACCCTGTCGGAAGCGCTCCGAAGGGCAGTGGATTTGTTTCCTTCGGTGCTCGCCTGTATTTGGTTACAGCATACATACAGCAGGCCAATGAAACAAGCACAGATGTGCCTATGGCGCGGGCTGGGGGTATGGAGAAGCAAGAAGGTGGAAGGCAATGGCCCAGAGATACCAAAAGCCTTTTTCAGAAGCTGCCTGCCACCGATGAGTGTGGCTTACTTGTTACAGAGTTCCTGTAATGAATTGCCTGTCAATGATAGAAGTCTCCATGGCAAGAAAACATAAAAGTTTATTGGAAAATTGGGAAACACTCTTTAGAGGTAGATGGCTTTTCACATGGAGATGTATGGAGGTGGGTGTGCATGCGTGCATGTGTGTGTGTGTGTGTGTGTGTGTGTGTGTGTGTGTGTGTGTAGCTGCTTTGACTACGTAACCATTGATGTATTACATTTTTTTAAGAAAAGATAATGCTCAAAAAGAATGCTCCGGAACATTCTAAAGTTTAACCTTTAGGAGACCGAGCTGGTAGCCAGCTGGCGAGCATATGGAAAATGAACATTCTTGGGGCTAGAAAACAGACTGATCAGGGTTGAGGATTTACAGACAGAAAAAGCATGAGGCAGACTCCACCAGCCAAAACAGGAGTTGGATTCGTGGGCTTCTTGATTCAGTAGGAAAGCACTGGAAGCTGGTGCTGGGCTTAAGGGGTAGAAGATAAGACCAGACCAAAGAATAAATAATAGTAATGGTGATCATTTCCTGGCTGATCCCTCCACATAAAGCACTGTGTGTACCTGGTAGTTTTAACTCCTTCCTACAGCTGAGAACGCTGGTTAACAAAAGTTGTCACTTGCCCAAGGCTGAACAGCTAATAAGGGAAAGTGCCTGGATCAGACCCCAGAGGTCTCTGTGGTTTGGAGGTGCAATGCTCTTACCAGAGTGAGTGATGCAGTAATGGAGAAGATGCTGACTGTTTCAGGGGACCCTGATGGCTGAATTGCAATGGGATGAGGGGAGCAAGGAGGGTGGCGTATACTTAACACACAAGGGAGATTGAAGAGTTAGTACAGCAGTGATTCCCAACAATTTCCAGTGGCCCTCCCACCTCACACCTTCCATCCCCCACCCAGCAGCTCAACAATCCCTGTGCTAAGGTGGTTGTGGCTTCTTCTCGAAGTGTACAGACCAGCATTGCTGTCTTTTTTCTCTGAGGCTTTTGCAAGGAGATAGAAGACAGGAATTTCAAATTTGGATAGAAACTTTCATCCTCCCTTACAAGGCAGAAATCTCTTATTCATTCAATCATTTTCTTTTCAATTTGTGGAACGCCTATGGGATGTCATGTACCCTGTTCAAGCATATGGTGTCAGCACAAGAGATGTCATCCCTCCCAGGAGAGCAGCGTAGAAAGGGTGAGACTTTAATGTATAGCAGCTTAAAGTGGACCTCATAATTCCCACATCTCCTCTATAAACACCTCCTCACAGGGAGCTGGCTCTATTTTAAAATGGCTCTAATTATCTGGTAGAAATCCATTCCCTATGTCAAAGCCACATCTGCAGATACAACATCTATAACTAAGCTGCCAACAAAAGGGCTACAGGAATCTAGACAATAAACAACTAAATGCTGCTTGGGACAGTTGAGGCAAGCTTCACTGAAGAGCTGACCTCTGAGCTGGCTCTTAAGGTGAGTAGGAGGAGCTTGACAGGGAAGAATGAAAGGAAAGATATTTCAGACAGAAGGATAGCCTACAAAAGTGCATAAGAGTGAAAGGGTCTGACATACCTAGAGAAAAGTAAAAGGTTTGGGGTAACAAGAATTTTAGGACTATAGGAAGCTGGAGAGAAGCTGGGACCAAATAATTCAAAGTCATGTGTGAATGAAAGTCTATGAAATTTGCATCTGATTCTTTGAGTCCCCCTTACCCCCAACTTTAGCTTCAGAAAAATCACCAAGAAAATTTGCTAAAACTCATTGCTGGGCCACATCACCTGAGTTTCTGACTCCTTACATCTGGGGTAGAGCCTGAGAATGTGCATTTCTAACCAGTTCCCAGGTGATGGTGCTACACACTTTGAGATCACTGGTTTACTAAGCAATGAGGAGTCAACAGAGGTTTTCAGCTCTTTTCTTTAAAAGAAGATGATTTTGGTGGCAGTGTAACAGACTGGAGATCGGTTGATGGAGTGATAGCTGGAAGACCAGCAGGAAATAACAAGAGAGGGGCAGGCTAAGGAGAAGGCAATGGGCATGGGGAGAAATGTTGGTTTGGAGAAGCATTTTTTGAAATGTCATCAGTAGGGGCACCTGGAGGGCTCAGTGGTTGAGTGTCTGTCTTTGGCTCAGGTCATGATCCCGGGGTCATGGGATTGAGCCCTGCATCGGGCTCCCTGCAGGGAGCCTACTTCTCCTTCTGCCTGTGTCTCTGCCTCTCTCTGTGTCTCTCATGAATAAGTAAAATTTAAAATCTTAAAAAAAAATGTTATCAGTAACCAGCGGATGTGGAAGGTGAGAGAAGAAGGTGTTAAGGAAGATGACCACAACATCCTTGAGGCATATTGGTTTTAAAGCAAATTCAAGAGGACAGCAAGATAAGCGGGTTTGTAGGCAGGAACTATAGACAGTGAGTTTGAGGAGGCCATGGGACAAACTCTCTATTGGATAGAGAGCTAGTTACCAAGATAGTTTTATGTTTGGGGTAACGAAAGACCATTCTTCCTTATTTAGGAGTGCTCCAACAGAAATAAGCCATTTGCAAATGGGTCTAGTGGGAGCTCCATGGATGGGTTGAAGCTCATCAGTAAATCAGGGTGTGGAATCTGGACTCCTCTGGGGATCTATGGTCAGGCCTCCACTGCATGCAATCTATTCCACCCTCCTTCTTTATCACTTTGAAAGCTGGACAGACAGCTTAGAGATGACGGAGGAGAAGCAAATGAATATTCTAAGGCCCAGGGCAGTGTCATTCCCTGGAGATGTGCCTCAGCAGCCTGCCTGAGGACACTGCTATCACAGACAACTCAGGTTACCTTTTAAAGGGAAAAGTCAGTTGTTGGGAGCTGAAATATAAAGATTCTGGCAAAAAAAAAGACTTACTGTGGTTCTATTTTCTGGGCTAGGACCTTTACCAATTATTAACATGCCTCTTTGAAAGTCCCTTGGTCAATCAGGAAAATGAAAGATTCCTCTATCGGGAAAATCCTGGAAGGAGCCAAACACCGTCTGTTCTTGAGGTGTACACATGCCACATCCCTCTGCCTTGAGTGTCTTTCCCTTGGTTCGGATTCACTCCTGCTTAGTCTTCAGATCTCAGTCTGCAAATTCCTTTCCCCTGGGGGGTACCTCTCCCAAAACCTCCTCCTGAGTTCATTACCCCACCATTGTGTGTTCCCAAGCACACAGAATTTTACCTCCTGCCACAAAACAAGGCCAAAATGAGCTCTATGGTTATTTGTATGATCATTTGTTGGATATGCTGCCCCATTTGGCTGCCCCATTTGGTTGCAGCCACTGCATCCAATGGCTGCCCCATTTGGTAGTCAGTAACTACCAAATGGGTTTTAGAACTGTATCCCAAATGCTGAGCAGCATGCTCTCAGTAGGTCTTCAATAGTATTTTATGGTACAAACGAACAAATGAGTCCCTTTAGTAAACTGAGCTTACAACAAGATGAAGAATTTGGATCAAACCTAAGGGAGAATGGATTAGTGTAGAAGATTGTATTGCTCTTTAGTTCCTTCAATGTCGATGATGAGTTGGGGGAGTAGAATATCCAATATTCTACAATCATTAGTGTCCCTGTTCAGTCCTAAGCTTGGAGACTCCATTATTCCATTGGTGGAAACGTGGGAACGAGAACCTGAGTTGGAAGAAAACAACTTTTAAATATAAATTAAGGGAAACAAAGCAAAACAAGGCCATGAACCAGGGCTATGGTTGCACTTCTTCTTCTTTTCTAAAAGATTTATTTATTTATTTATTTATTTATTTATTTATTTATTTATTCATTCATTCATTCATTCATTCATTCATGAGAGACACACAGAGAGATGCAGAGACACAGGCAGAGAGTGAAACAGGCTCCCTGAGGAGAGCCCAACGTCGGACTTGATCCCAAGACCCCAGAATCATGCCCTGAGCCGAAAGAAGACACTCAACCACTGAGCCACCCAGGCACCCCTAGTTTACACTTCTTAAATAAAGCACATCGTGTACCAGTGGAGCAATCATTCGACCATTCAGGCATACATTCATTCAGCAGAGCTCCCTAGAGACTACCTATGTGCCAGCTCTCCTCCTGGGCATTGTTTAGTACAACGACCAACAGGCATTGTTTGTCTCCTATACTGTAGTTAGTGGAGCTTCCCGTCTACAGCACACAACAGGGAGAAAAGATAAAGAAAGAAGTAAATATATGTATAATATCATTTCAGGCAGGGGTAACCACTAAGAAGAAACTTGAAACAGGCCAAGGATAGAAATGAGCAGGGAGCAGGTGGGGACAGGGGGATGGTGGTGTTACATGCCTTGTACTTTCATGATTAAAATGCTTGCTGCTGTGAAATTCAAGCCCGACACGTCAGTGTACCTAAGGGAAGCCAAACACATTTCATGTACTCTGAGCAATTAATGGCCCTAATTGAAGCATAGGATCTGCAACCAAAAGTCAAAAGTCAGGCTTTGGCAATGGAAGTTGCAAACAGGGACCCATGAATGAATCATCTCTGGGCAAAGCTTTTTATCAGAGACCTAAGACACCCCATTCTCCCTTTTGCAAAGTGTTGCTTTTTGCCTGAGGGGCTTCTTCAGCCTTCCCTCCCTCTGAGAGACTTTTTATCCTGTCAAACCTGTTCCATTCCAGAGAAACAAGAGTTGGTCACTCCCTCCTGCCAGTAGGGAGGGCCCGCTGGTCCCCCTCCAGATGCTGAAAGCCCTGCAGTGAGGGGAACAGGTGGGGGGCAGGCCACTCCCTCTGAATTTCTGGGCCTCTGGCTCCTGCCAGCAGCTCCCCAGCCAGGTGAGGTAGAGAGGTTTGCCCCACCCGAGGCTAGGTTTCTGGCTCCGGTACCCCAAAGGAACTTTCTTTTATTCTAAGTCATATTTCAAGAAAACTATGCCTGAGGCCCCATCAGGGTGACTTCTGTTGAGACTGTAGTGGAGTCATTTGTATTCTGCAACCCTCAGTGTTCCTTCCTGGAAAGTGGGTATAAAAGCATTTCTTCTTCCATTACAAAGTATCGTGTGTGCTATACCAGCCTACCTTAAAAATGAGTGGGTGGGATAAGAGATTGAAACTGCAAGGAGAGGCAAGCAGGGTTCCAAGAAAGGTCATTAGAACTACTTCCCACCCCAACCTATAAGCCAACTAGACTCCAGAGAGTTCAGGCAACCCAGCCAAGGTCACACAGCCAATATGTAGGGCAGAGCCAGGATGAGTAGGTCTTTAGTCATCCTGTGCAGAACACCCTCCACACTGCCTCAATAGGCTCCTTGACAGAGCTACCGCGGTGAGAGACAGGAGTGGTCTAGATGCTTCTACTAGGTTAATGTAAGAGCTTTTGCAAGGGCCTTACAGATATCACCCCAGTGTCTGCCCTGCCAGCAAATGCTTCTGCTGTTTCCAGGGACTTCCCAGAGACCGGATTTTTCCACATGGAATCTTCCATCTGTGGCTCTCAGACCCTCCAGATACTGGCCCTCAGGTTTGCAGTGTGATGTAAGGACCCAAGTTCAGCTGACCTACACTTGACCCCTGATCGCGCCATTCATAATCATGTGATCTTGGGTAAGTTGCCTGATTTCATTCAGCCTCCCTATAATGGAACTGGTGTAGGACCTGCCTCTCGGGGGAAAAGTAAAGATGTCTATAGCTGGAACAGGCAGTGTAGACCAGTGGATGGCCACAGGCTGGAGCAGGGTCCTGGAGGCCCCACTGGACCCTCTTTGAGTGCTGGCTTATAAGAAATTCCTGAGGACCCCAGAAGAAAGGTAGTGGGATCTCCCTTGGGGGAACTTGCAGAGAGGTACACATTATTTTGCTGCCCCCTGCCACCCTCACTTCTAAGGAGGTGTCTCTTTTTCTTGCCCAGATCCATCATGCTCTAATTTTTTAGTCCAGACCAAATCTGAAAGCTTTCTGAAGTCTATAAAAATATCTTAGATTCCAAAAGCACAGTACCAACTGGGTGGGAAGGAGGTTGTAGAGCAGAGGATTCCTGATTTATATCAATTCCTATCACAACATCTACCTTTTCTCCTCCTCGTGTTCTAGCAGATAGTGGTTCCAGCAGAGCTCAGGTCTCCCTCTGCTGCTGGGGGAGACGTTGCCCTGTCCTGGTCCTTTCAGCTTAGCAAGAGGTAAGAGAAACATGGACAAGCAAGAGCTCATGCATCCATCAAGAACTACAGATGTGAACCCGACCACGCTGGTCCCCCCACGAGACCTCAGATGAGGCAAGTTGTCTCTAGGCCACATCATGCCCTCTTCACTCAGCTCTGGCTCTGTGTCAGGATCCTGCTTGTGATGGCAGCACACACTCCTGGAGAGACAGACACAGATAGCCATGTGATCAATGTTTCTACAGCTTCATAACAGATTGTTATCAGGGCAGAGATAAAGGGGGAGCTTTTTGCTTCAGGCCAACCAATGGAACACAACAAGTGAGGGTGGCAAGGACCACACCATGGAGGCAGGTATGCCATGCTAAGGAAAGTAGACCTAGTTCTGCAGAGAAGGAGAGTCTGTGTCCTGTCGGAGCTCAGCAGAAAGACCTTTGGTAGATAGGTCACCATGGGTCCAAGAGTCTTATCTGTCAAGAAGGGCCCCAAGTTTCATCTCTACCCTCTGATCCTCTGTACCCCCTGGACCACCTGCTCTGGCTGCTTCACTGTATCTGTGCCGGCTCAGGCTTGCCTGGAGTGAGAGGGACAGATGTGGCCAGCAGGTGTGGCAGCACTGTAGCCATTTGATGGCACTGGTGTCCATCTGAGGATGCGCTCTTACAGCCTCTCTAGAGGAAGGGCATGCTCAGAGTCAGGTTGAAGGGAAAGCCCTGGGAGGCATCCTGGTGGGTTGAAAGCCAGATTTGGAGAACAGGGTTGCAGGACTCAGCGTATGGCAGGGCCACTTCATCGCTCATGATGAAGTGGGTTTTGACCCACCACTTGGCATTCCCCCTGTGCATTCCCTGGTCCCCTTGGCCTGGAGGGAGGACAAGCTCTGGTTACTGCCTTTTCTCGTCTCCTGCAGCTGGACGTCCAGATGCTGGGTCTCAGTCCCGGGACAATTGCACTGTCCACATTGCTTCCTCTCCCTCTTATCCTGTCATGCTTCCTCCTGAACTTTTGACATGAACCCTGCTTCATGTCAGCCTGACAGTCAGCCCAGTGAGTCTTGCAGCCTCATTTTGCCTCTGAAACCCACAGGCCCTGTTCCAGGCTAGCGACCTACACGTCTCTTCTCAACTCATGGTCAGCAAGGCTGCAACTCTGTAAGAGGGCAGGAAGACAGAAAGCCTAGTTCTGGTGGTCTTCAGAGCAAGAGGCTCCTGGCGGCCCCATGGATTCCTTTGCATTGTTGTGTCCTGTATGCCTGATCCAAAGAGGCAGAGTCTCACACACACACACCCGCAGCAGCCCCCGAAGCAGTGCTAGCTTTCCCATCTCCTTTTAAAGAAGCTGAATGACAGCATTCCCAGACATGAGTTTTCATCAAATGTCACTCTCATCAGGTCCCACCCAAATGCTTCCAGGAGTTCCCCTTTGCTAGAATCCAAGCATTTGGGCACTTGGAGTCACCAACAGTGTAGACTAGTCTCTTTTCTGGTGATTTTTCTCTCTCTCACAGACACTCTCTCTCTCACAGCCTCCACTGATGTCTCCCTATTTCTCAGACCCGCCATGCACATATCCCGCCTTGGTGTAGTGCCCCCCTCTAGGCCCTCTCCAGATCCTTCCCTGTCCACAACCTTCATCACACATGATGCCCCCCCCAACCCCTGCACTGACTTGAAAGTGATACCAGAAAAGGAGAGGTAACACAGGTATGAAGTCCTGACTCTTGACTTCCTTCCCTGTGGCAGATGAGGGTGCTGAGCCCCAGGGCAGCGTCGTACCTCTCCAGCAGTCACAGGAGATTAAGGAGAGTGCTGGCACTCAGTCCCACATCCTCCATCTCCAGAACTCCGGCCTCAAGATGTTCTCCATACAGTACTGATTTCCTCTGATTCGTGGGGAGGGAGAGAGTTGAGGATTACACATGTAGCACTCCCACGCATCTTGCACACATTGTTCCCCTTCCGGGTGCTCATCCTCCACTTTTTCTGAAAGAAAAACCCCAGCTAGCCACCAGCACTAGCTTGGCCACACCAGATGCTGCTACAATTTCCCTCCTTGGGACAGGGGACAGAATCTGCAGTGCCTGATGCTCAAGACAAGCATGGGATCTCTTATTCATAAATAATAAATAATTTCAAAGCAATGGCAACAAAACATTAACCCCAAGCACAGGAAGGGCCCTGGGTTACTGCCTGGGTGGCACCCCATGAGGCTCACCTGCTCCTGCTCTGGGCTGCCCTCCCAGCACTCACCACTCCCGGGGACTGAGCAAGCAGGGCCCATGTCTGTCCTTGCTGGAGCTCCAGTGTGAGTACTACCCACACATAGTAGGTCTGCAGTAAACATTATTGAATTGGAAAGACTTCTTGTATACAAGGTTATACACTTCAGAATAGGAGATTCTAAAAGCAAAAGAGATACTCATATGTCCAGATTTCCTAGTGCTTGCAACTTGAAAGGAATATCTGATATCCTTTTTAAAAACAATAGAAGATTGGATATGATTATAGGCATGATTATGCACACCTCCCCTACGCCCCAAATTCAAGTGTTGAAGTCTTACCCCCAATACCTCAAAATGTGGCTGTATTTGGAGGTATGGTTTTCAAAGAGGTAATGAAGTTACAGGAATCATTAAGGTGGCCCTTAATCCAATCTGACTGATGTCCTTAGAAGATGAGGTTAGGATACCCGCATGCGCAACACAAGCACGAAGGGAAGGCCGGCTGCGTGAAGACACAGGAAGAAGACCGCCATCTGCGAGCCAACAGATCCCTCCCTCACAGCCCTCAGAAGAAACCAACTCTGCCGACACCTTGATCTTGCACTTCTAGCCTTCGGAATTTCAAGACAATCCATTCCCGTGGCCTAAACCCCAGTCTGTAGTCCTTTGCTATGGCAGCCCTAACAAACCAGAACAGATACTTAAAGAAGAAAAATAAATCACCACAAATTAAATGGTAATGGTTGATAAGTTCTTTTAAAAAAACAGAAAATATGAAAAGCCTAATGCTAATAATTTCATTAATTGCCCAACATACTTTTATGACACTTTCTTTAGTGTATTATTCACATCTGACAATAGTTTCATTGTGTTGTTTTCTATAGAGAGAAGAGAAAGAGACCTTAGCTTAGCTTGTAGCATGGGCGAACACATTTTGCTTTTTGTAATATTGATATTCAGGGAAAGTTGCTTCCAGGCTCACAATTTATCCTTGATAATGTCATGTGCATTTTTAGAATTGTCACCAAATTTAGAAAAAGCTCTATTAAAGACTTTCACATATTAGCTGAAAAATGTCAGGACATTTCCATTTTTTTTTTTTTTAAATGCAGTGATTAATCTCACCTGCTTTCTGAATTGCCAACATTCATTAAGCAGTCTGTCATCATCGCTCCCACTGTGGGGTTATGTTATATATTTGTCAATGATAGCAGTTTTTGTTGCATCAGCAAAAGAAGAGAGATCTTTTTTCCATGTGAATGTATAATTTATTCCTTTCCTTTAACTGGATTATGTAACAATACTTCTATTGGAAATGGATCGCTTCCACCGGAAATTTATGTCTTTCTCCTAATGAATTAATATGTTTGTGTGATCTGAAATTTTTTTTTGTTACAGCTTGTTTTTTGATATCAGAATAATCTTTTTTTTTTAATGTCAAAATAATCTTAATCTTACTTCCACAAGATTTTAAAAGCCACGCCACATATGAAGACATTACAAGGGTGCCTCCCAGCCTTTGTAAGGGCTGGAGCCATGAGGGAAACTGAAGCTTCATCAGCTTCCTGGTAAATCAGCCCTGGTCAAGGTTGAAGGCTGGGACTCAGAAGAACTAAACCAATACAAGCATCCAGTGCACGGCCCCCCAGCCAGTCACCAGCACTTGCCCCAGCCAGTGACACCCATGTTCGGAGCCACGATTCAGGCTGCAGTGAATTTCTGTGAGGTTAGGACAATGCACATTCTCTGCGTTTGCACGTAGGGAAAGAGAAACCATTTCCTGAACCCCAAATGAGGGTGACTCTGAAGGTACTGTCTCCTCTGTTCATCTGGTCGACCAAAATAAGATTTTCTCTGGTTTTGTGCATAAGGTTTTTCTGTTTGTCTTTTTCAGCAGCACAAAAGGGTTTGGTTTTTGTTACCCATTCCACACCAAACCTCTGCATTCTCTCAGGGTGAGGGAGTTGTCAGGTGGGTCAGAGGGGTCCCTCATTGGCCCCCCAGCGTGTCCCCTCAAGGTGGCTAACTGTGCGGGCTCTCAGCCAGGCGGCTGCAGCTTTGACACAAATTCCATCCTCTACCAGGTCTGGACAGAAAGGAACCAAAGAACACAAGACAGTTGTAACCGTGAGAAGTTAGTGAGTTATTGTTGCAGGAAAAGCACTTAGTACCCAGGACCGGGCACTTCACAAGTGCTCACCACTGTATAGCTGATGTTTTTATTAAGGGTGTGATCAGGAGAATCAGAGGAAACTGGTAGTGAGGGCCAACCCTGTCTGAGCTCGAGGGGATCTCCCTGTCCCCTTCCCTCAGGCCTCATTGGCATCTGCACCCTCTACTCCTCTACCACATGTTTGTCTCCTGTTTCCAATTAGACGGAGTGCATGAGATGGCTACACTACTGCAAAGGCCAGTCGCACACCCCGAGTGAGTATTCCAGATAGGCCCAGGCCCTAGTCCCAGCCCATCCCAGCTTGGCAAGAGGCCACTGCAAAACTTCACCCCACTGTGTGCCAAACATCAACCACTAGAAAGGCAGGTCCCAGTGCCTCTTCCGAGAAGGCTTTCTGGATTTCACTCTCCTTCCTTAAATTCTGCTCATAGCCTATATCTGCTATAACTCTGGACTCAGCTTTTTCAAGAGCCATCCCGACTGTTAGGTGTAGTGTTTCTGAAACTATGCAGGACAAAAAAAATCCGAAAGCAGATTCATAGACTTACAAGGCTAGGGTGTGTATTTTCCCAGGCATCTAGAAGAAATTGCAACATCGTGGTAACTCTTCATCCTGTTTTGTACAATTTTTGCAATAGGCTGCCCGTATTTTGAACATGCTTGCTAATTTATTTCCTTTACAATCCAGCATTTGTAATGAAATGCCAATATGAATGAAATGTCAAATATCTTAGGTACCAGACCTTAGCTTAGGTATTTGGGATTAATCTTTCATGGAAGGAGGCAGACAATAGAAAGGACACATAACGAATAAGTCAGTCTGTGAGATGGTGATTAAGGGCATGGGGAGTAGAAGGAGAAAGCAGAATGGAGCTGAGGTCCCAGAAGGCTGGGGAGGGTGGACAGGAGGGTCAGGAAGCCCCATGGATATGCCGAGCTCTGAGCAAGGACTTGGAAACTTAGAAGCGAGAGGACTGTGCAAGCCCGGGGAAGCATTCTGTGTAGAAGGCCTACAGCGGGAGTGCATCTGGCATCCCCTGGAACACAGTCCATCGGCTTAATCCTGGTGAGCCTGCTTGTGGCTTCTTGGTTCTTCCTTGAGCATCCCTAACAATGTCAATTTTGGTCTCATTTCTGAAATGTTTATGAGACCTAGGCCTCCTACCCCTGCTCTCCGCGGTTCTGTGTTTAGAAATCAGGAAGGACAAAATTAAATGAAGTATGTAACATAACAGCACACACTCCGAGCCTGAGACTGAGTGGTGGGCTGGCCCGCTGCCCTCCCTGCCCCCTCCCGTGGAAGTTGGCATGGACAGTCCAGGGAGCACTTGGAAGGGAGTCTGGGGATATTGGTGTGCATGGTCCAAGCATGCATGCTGAGTGCAGGAGAAATTTATGAGAGTCCAGGACTTCTTGCTCCACTAAGGAAGAACGCAGGGCAGAGGCAGGGAGTGGGGGAGGGGAGAGGGAAGAGTGATGCGGGTGGAATGTGGGCCACACCCGCTCTCCTTTCAGAGCCAGGGAGGGCTTTCCTGTCCTTGAACCACGGAGCAGACAGTCACCCCAGGCAGCTGTGTGCGTGGGGCAGGGCGGGGTGGGGGGTGGGGGTGGGGTTCTGGGAGAGGGTGTGGTGCCAAGGAGGGTGCCCCACTGGATGGCCCAGGAAGCAAAGGTGTGCTTCATGCTTCTTGGCCAAGGGCCTCCTGTTTGCTTGGATGTGCGTGTCTCTCCCACCCCACCCACCCCGCATGTCCCAGGGCAGGGGCCTTCTGGGGCACCCATGCTGCAGTTCCCAGAGGCTTCAGGACAGGCTGTGGGACATGTGGACGTCTGGGCTGGTGAGCCTGGGAATCGGGGAGGGGGTGTCTGCGCAGGGAATCTGGCCCACCCCAGTCATAAATGCCATCCTCTTAGGGACACGCAGGAGTATTTTATTGTTTCATTGAAAACTGAGCCCTGAGTGCAGCTGTTCGGCCCAGGAATTCCAGGGGGCAGGGATGGTGCGGGAAGTGGGGAGAGGGCCCACTTGTCGAGCCCATGAGATCTGGTTACTGGGGTTGGGGGAAATTGGATGCGGTTCCAGGGCTCAAATCCTTCTTGCCCCACACACCAGGGCGCTGGCTGCACTGAGGGCGACCAAGGCGGGAGTGATGTGTGTTTCTTCCCCCCACAGGCCAGCAAATGGCTTCTGGGCCGACTCCTGACAGCCTGTTTCCAAAGAGGAAAAAGCTTCAAGGAAAAAATAAAAACAACTCTTTGTTTGGAGAGCAAAACCTGAACTGAGTTAGAGGTGACAGGACCGTCCCCTTCTGCTCTGCCGAAGGAGGTTCTCGCCGGGCTGCCCCACCAGAAGGCTCTTTCCTCCGATTTCCACCTGCCCTCTCCTTCTTGCCTTGCCCATGGCAACTTTAAAGGTCACCTCCCCAGGAAGCCTTCCCTGCTCTCCATCTCTGCTGTGTAACCCCTCCTGCCTACTGTTTTGCGCTCACCAGAGTGCAAGCACCTTGAGAACAGGGGCCGGCTCTTCTTTCTGCTGCAGCGTCATCGTCATCAGCGCCTGTAAGGATACCCAGCACGTGGCAGGCACTCGAAACATAGATTTTATTATCTTAAGTATGCATTTAAGGGGCGCCCGGGGGGCTCAGTAGGTTAAGCACCTGACTCTTGCTTTTTGGCTCTTGCTTTTGCTTCATGATCTCAGGGTTGTGGGATTGAGCCCCAAATCAGGCTCCTGGCTCCATGCAGAGTCTGCTTCCAATCTTCTCTCCCTTGCCCTCTGCCCCTCCTACTTGTATTCTCTCTTAAGTGAGTCAATCTTTAAAAAAAAATAAATAAGTGTTTATAAGACCTAGCATGTACATTTCTTTTTATAAGGAGATAGAGAAAGTATGGTAGAGCAGAGAAGACGAGGAAAGGGACCAGAATCAGGAAAGAAAAATAATGCTGATTGTTTTCCTTCAAAGACAATCTGCTCCTTGAGATCAGATGCCCTTTTGGCTCCTGCCAGGCTGCTCCGAGGCACTGGATGGTCTCTGGACACTGAGACTTTAGTTTTTCCTTCCTTTGTCCATCACATCCTTATCCTCTAAGGTCCTGAAATTCCTTTCTCATTTCTCAAAATGCGTTCCCTACAACCTAAGAAGTTTGACTCCTTCCCTCACTTTGGAATGGATTGTCAGTTTACGTTAGGGAAGTTAAAAACAAAAATAAAAAACAAACAAAAGACCCCACTTCTTGTCCCTTGATATACATCTGGATTCTCCTGGAGCTAGCAGTAGCTGTGTGACCTTCATCAAATCACTTCCCTCTTTGGGCCTCAGTTTTCTGTAAAGGAAGGAGAAGCTAGAAAGGGGTGAGCTTCTGATGCCCACCCCAGATAACATTCATAAAGGGGGCTGCTCCCTTGACAAAAAGGCTCACAATCTAGCATCTCTGGGAATTATAGGAAACAGAGGACCTCGTTCCTCGTGACCAGGCCCTCAACTGCTACTCTCTGGCGCTGTCCTTCCTTTGGGATATGCCACACAATGATCATGAGGACTCTCTTTGACAAGAAATGAAAAGGAGATTGCCCCCCCCCCCAATCCCACCCTGCACAGATGGCTCCAGTTCACCCTGTATCTAAGTCCTTTGCCATGTGAATTCTCATCTGGAGGTGGAGCCTATGTCCCCATTCCTTAAATTTGAACTGGTTTTCCAGCCAATTTGGCCAAAAGAATGCACTAGAGGTATTGATGAGTAAATTCAGAGCCCAGGTTTCAAGAGGCCTTGCACAATTCCTTTTTCCTTCTTGGAATCCTGAACTGCCATGTGCCAGGCTAGCTTCCTGGAGGGTGGGACACATGAATGACCCCCAGCCACCACCAGAAGAACTGCCCAGCCAAGCCCAGCCAATGTCAGCAAAGATGAGCCAAGCTCGATTCTGATCAGCAGAACTGTGCAACTGATCCGTGGACCTGTGAGTGATGATGAATATCCGTTACACAGTGGCTCATTATATAGCAGAATCTTCCCCCATAACATTCCAGCCCCCCCGTATTTTGCTCCTTGACCATCCCTGCATGTGGTCTGCCCTTCCTGCCTCTGCACTAATTTGTTTCTTAAAAATATCATTTCCCACCCAAAAGTTCAGCTTTTAGTATAAAGACATATAGACAACTGTCTATGTGATATGATTTTATTTTTCAAGGTCTCTTAAAAACTGGGTGACATAAAGTATCAGCCAGTTGCCAGTGGCATCTGAAATTATGGTCTGAAGAATCAGTCTTTTGAATTACAGTAGAGAGGACATGCATCATGTGGATGAACACACGTCCCACCTCAGTCTCAGTGGCATGAGCTATCAGGTGAAATGGAAATCAGATGTAGGGATGGCTACTTTTATGGGTGGGCTGGTCCCCCTGTGGGGGATGCAGATTTGGCTGTGTTCCAGTAGAGGCCTCCATGAGGTCACAGTCAGTAAGAGGATGAAAAAGCAGGAGCGCTCAGGCACGTCTTAGGTTTGCTGAGGACTGACCCTGTTTTAGTACAAGCATTCCATTTCCCTTTGGGTTCAACGAACATTTGTTAGAAGCCTATCCTAAAGCAGGTAGACACTGGAAATGACAAAAATAAATAAGGCAGAGTCCTTGCCCTCAAAGAACTTACTAGTTCATAATCAGAAAAGCCCTAGGAGGGATGCTTGGGTGGCTCAGCAGTTGAGCATCTGCCTTCAGCTCAGGGCATGATCCTGGCCAGGATCGAGTCCCAAATCGGGCTCTTTGCATGGAGCCTGCTTCCCCTGTCTCTGCCTGTGTCTCTGTCTCTCTCCCTGCCTCTCTCTGTGTCTCTCATGAATAAATAAATAAAATCTTAAAAAAAAAAAAAAAAAGGAAAAGCCCTAGGAGCATAAGTCAATATATCAGTACATTCAGATTTAGTTGTTCCTTCTAAATGGTAAGGAAGCCAGATTAATCAATGATCAGCAATTAGAAAGGTCAATTAGCAAGATTATATTACTTATGATTTTATAGTTCTTCAAATTTTACTCAAATTGCATCTCTCTGCGACTACTATTAATGCTCAGAAGCAAACTCTTGATTTCCAGCCATCTCCACCTCCAGTACCTTGTCTTTCCCTCCTCCCGTAGCGTTTACCCACCTCTGTAAGTGATCCCTCTGTTCACTTACTAGCTCTGGCTGAAAATAGAGGGCCATCATGTAAAAACAAAGCAAACCCATTTATATTCATGTAAAAAAAAAATCTATCATGTTTTTCTCTTTTGTGCTTTATCTAACCCATTATAAATGCAATAACACCACCCTCACAATGTACACAGAAGCCAACCACTTACCACTGAACCCACCACCACTACCCTGCCACAAGCCATCAACCCCTGTCCCCCAGACTTCTGCACATCTAACTGATCTTCCCACTTCCATCTTTCTCCTCTATGTACTCTATAACTAGTGGGCCAAAGATCCCATTCAAACAGAAGTCTGATTATGGTCATTCTCAACTCAAAACCCTCCAGGGACTTCCTACCTCACTAAAAATAAAATCCAAACTTATCAGAGCTTACCAGACCCCAGATGACTCTATCTCTTTCACCACATTTCCCATCACTTTCCTTCTTGTCAACCTTGCTCTAGTCAGATGGGCAATACTGCTTGTCCTTAAATCCGCCAAACATTTCTGCCTCAGGGCCTTTGCATGACCCATTCCCTCTGCCTGTGATCCTACTGACCCAGGTCTCTTCATGGACTACTTTTTATGACCTATCATCTCTCCTCAATTCCTACCACTTTAGAAAGAACTTCTGTGGCCACCAGAGCTAAAATACCCACTGTTAAATAACACAACCCTGCCCTTCCTCTGCACCCCCTTTGTCTCTCCAGCCCTTTGAACAGTGCGTACCCTCCTTATGTTGTATTGTGTACTTGTTTATTTACTGATTGGATGCTGAGTGTGGGCCACCTGGCACAGCGATCCCAGCTCTCTTGGGTCTACTGTATGCCTAGCAAACTGAACAGTACCTTGTCTTTCCCAGCTGCAGGATAGGCATTTAGGGAAGTGATTCCTGTGTGTTCACATTGATTCTCCTAATATTTCTAAATGTTTTGAATGTTTTGTAAGATAATCATTAAGTGAAGGGGCAAGTCGACAGCATAGCTCAAAAACATTACTCTTGGAATTCAGAAAGCATGAATTAAATTCCATTGTTTCTCTGTTAAAAAAGAGAGAGAAGCATTTGTTCTTCTTTCTTTGTTTTAAGATTTTATTTATTTATTCATGAGAGACACACGGAGAGAGGCAGAGACAACAGGCAGAGGGAGAAGCAGGCTCCCCACAGGAACCCCAATGTGGGACTCGATTCCAGGACCCCATGAGCCAAAGGCAGAATCTCAACCACTGAGACACCCAGATGCCCCTGTTTTCCTTTCTTTAAATCATGCCTTCCTCCCTCCCAACCAAAGAGGTGCTGTGGTTACTTCCATTTTACTGAGGAGGAAACAGGCTCGGAGAAGGTAAGCCAGCCTTAGTCTTTGGTTTCTCAACAAGAGGATCAACCTCTAGAAGGCAAATTGTGTCTCAAACTGTGGCCAGAGAAAGTCCCTCTGTGGCTCCCTTCTAAGGCACTGCACTTGGTGTTCTCAGTGGCTGCAGCACGGGAGAGGCCCCCCCTTCCCAGGCACCTCCTCTCTCCAGCTGTCCCCACCCCTCATAGGGCAGGCTGGGACTTGCTAGTGACTGCAAACAGGCAAGGTGCATGTGGGTCTCTGGTTTCTAGGAGCACTGCCAGGCTTCAGGAGCCCCAAGGCTGTGCTCCCCAGGGCCTTCCTGTCAGGGGCAAATAACCAGTTGTTAATGTCTTCCTGGGCGTATGCGCTTGAGGTCATCACAACAAGGATCTCGGCAATTGGCACAGGGTGAGGTGTAGACACTGGAGGCCTTCAGGCTGACAGCTGCATGGGGTCATTTCCAATTAGAGGATGAGTTGGAAAATAAGAAAAAATTGGGCATGGAATCCTCTCTCTCCTGAAGCCTGCCCGCCCGAGGCCTGGGGATTCCCAGGTGGAGGACAACAGCCCCAGACGGGCAGTGTGCCTGGGAAGGAGATGGGGGGGTGGGAGGGACCAGCTTGTGCAATCCTGCCCTTCCAGACGGGAAAAGAGAGCACAGATGTCTCAATAGGTTAGCTGTCTCCTGGACAGTCTCACTTTTCCAAGTTCTTGTTCCCACGAGAAAGGCCACACAGCACTGGGGAATGGGCAAAAACTCTGGAGTCACACAGGATTGAATTTGAACCCTGGTTTTGCTACCTGCTAGTTATGTAACCCTGTTGTATTAGTCAGGACTCCAGCAGGAAGCAATGGTACAGTCAAATTGGATAATTGTATTAAGGGGCTGTTTACAAAAATGAGGGCATGAGGGGGTGGCAAAGCACCTGGGGACTAGGAACAGCATGGCACCATGACTTAGGGAGGGTCAGACGAAAATGAGCAAGGGAAGAGACGCCGAGCAACTCAGCAGTCAAGACAAAGAATATCTTGAAGCAATATGTTTTCAAATTAAAGTCAATATAAAAAACCCATAGAGAACAAAATATCGAAATCCTGAATGAAATAGAAGCTTTAACAATGCCTTGCTGAGCCATGTGGGAGCCTGAGGCAAAAGGAAAAAATGTGCATCCCTATACATACATGTTTCTGTATATTCTTAATGGTTAATTTTTTCCCAGAACATAGAGTTTTTAAAATATTGAAAATTAAAAGTAAGTGGATACAGCTCAGCGTTATTTGAAACTTAAATATTTCTTTTACATCAAAACCAGACTGTATCATTACTTAAAATAAAAGCAGCTTCATCAATAGGGTTTTCAGAATCTACCTTGTGGTTTTTTAAAAGATTTATTTATTTATTTGAGAGAGAGAGAGAGGGAGAGAGAGCACTTGTGAGGGGGGAAGGGCAGAGAGAGAGGGAGAGAGAGAATCTCAAGCAGACTCCCTGCTGAGTATGGAGCCCGATGAGGGGCTGGATCTCAAGACCCTAAGATCATGACCTGAGCTGAAATCAAGAGTTGGATGGTTAACTGACTGAGCCACCCAGGTGCCCCTCTACTTGTTGATTTATGTCATTTTCAATTGAGAGAATTGCCATGTTTGACAATAGCTCTTGATTAGGTGACTATCTTAAATAATTTTTAGTTACCTTCAGCTCACCAAAACTTCTCTTGCAAGACAACACTAACTGGGATGGTTAAAAAAAAACAACTCATGGCTACTTTTCCAAATTTGGAAAAGACCACACTACACAAAATGTGTGAATCAGTTTTAGAAGATTCAAATGCAATGCCGATTTCACATTATCAATGATTTACATGTCTGCTAAAGCTATTTCAGAAGAAATTTCTATAATGCTCATATCAACAGTATGTTTAAGAACTAAGGCAGTGACTTTTTTTGTAAATCAGATCTTTACAAATTACTGGAAATTTGTACATGGAAAATTACTTCTTATAGTTATGAATTCAAAAATCCAAAGATTTTTGTTTCCTTTTCATGTGTCCATCTGAAATGTGAAAGCTGGACATCTAAAATCTTAAGTTCTATTTGATATGCGTTGTTCTCATGCCAATTGGTACTCTGATCTTTGATTCATACATTTCCAATTTCCTTAGTTTTTCATTATTTCTTCTTCTTTTTAAAGGATTTATTTATTTATTTATTTATTTATTTATTTATTTGAGAGAGAGATGGAGGGAGGGGCAGAGGATGATAGAGTAGTAAGCAGAGCCTTGTTGAATGTGGTATCAGACGTGGGGGCTTGATCTCAGGACCCTGAAATCATGACCTGAGCTGAAACCAAGAGTCAGATGCTCAGCCAACTGAACCACCCAGGAGCCCCTTTCATTTCTTCTTTAATTCAAAAAGTATATTGGTACCTGTTGATAAGATCTTCATACATCAAACATTTTCAAAATTATTTCCTCTTACTTGTTGTAACTCAAAACTCTCAATTGAAAATAAGATTAGCCAAGAAATAGATTTTGAAGTACTAATGATGAGTTCACTTCCATCCAAGCCTGGGAAATAAAGTTATAATACATTCAGTGTAGAGTATAAATAAAATATTTAAAATATATAAAAAATAATGTGAGTTTTGATACACCCACTTTTCAATTTTTCAGTATTTTTTTCAGCTACTGTTCTAGAAAAAAAACATTAAAAATCATATAAAAGCATGTCTAAAGGGGCCCAGTTTTCCCATTGCCTCAGGCCACTGCCACAACCAGCTCCCCACCCCCACCCCCCACCCCCTGCCTGGGGGGAAGGTTAGGAGGTGCTTCCTGGAAGCTGCGTACAGAGTAGAGAGGACTGATTGGCAGGAGCTGGGACCTCTGCGAGGAAAAGCTGGGAAGCATTTCAACCTCCTCCTCCTCCTCCCATCTCCTGCTGGTGTCCTGCATGGGCTGGACCCAACTTCTTGCTGGTGGGCAAGGGAGCCCCTTGTGGGCCGGTGTGGGTCAGCCCCATAGCACAGAGCAGGGAGAGAAGGATGGAGAAAAGATTTGGAGGGGCGCGTGGAAAACCTACAGGACATTCTCTCATTCTGTGTATTTGCTCTAAAATGCATGCTTTTCTCCCCTTACACTACCCTTTGTTTGAGGAGGCAGGTGGGGGGTTGGGGTAACTGGGTGACAGGCACTGAGGAGAGCACTTGATGGGATGAGCACTGGATGTTATACTGTATGTTGGCAAATTGAACTGTAATAAAATTTTTTTTTAAATGCAAGGTTTTCATATGCGAAAAATAGGGCAAGGTATGTAAATTGCCCAAACACTAGCAGCCCCCAAACTTGAGCCAATGTTATGGCTGAAATGGAAGTATCCACTGCCAGCAGCAGAGCAAGGGACAGAGATCAGGGAGGTACGGGCAGGGCCCTGAGGTCACATGGGACCACTGAGACAGGACACCAGTCCTGGCCCCGCGCAGGTCAGCTCTGCCTTCAGAGAAACACAGCGGGCAGATGGAAGGAACTTTAACCACCTAGCCTCAGTTTATCTTATCTGTACAGAGTCTGACAGTGATAGAATAATATCTCTCTCGCAGGATTTGGAGAGATAATGCGTGCGAAAGCATTTTGTAAACTATGAAACATGTTAGTTTTTCACTTGGGGTGGGAGGGCTGGTGCCTGTTTCATCCTCAAAGCAGAAAACCACATAAAAGCCATGTGGACATCTTGTCTTCTTTACTATGAAATCAGATGCAGAAAAGCTTTTCCTTACCTCAGGATGCCATGTGAATTGTCCTTGTTTGACAGACTATTACCATACTTCTTTTAATCTGGAATTAAAAGACTCTAGAACCAGCTTTCTCCTGCTTTGCTGAGATGTTTTGAATCCATGTCCCCTCATTGTCCCTCAACTTCCCTGCATCCAAGTGGAAGCTGTGATGCTCAGTTAAGTGCTTTATGCTCCAGAAAAGAGGAAGGAAAGAGTCACCTTGTCCATTCAAGGTTCTGTCAGCCGGAGTAACCTGTTCCAAGAGGAATATGTATTCTATGGTAGAGTTCAAAAATATAAAAGAATGTAGGTGCATCTAAAATGTTCCAAAACTGGAATGGCACAGATTATTTCCGATGGCCTGTTCTTTTGGAGGCAAAATGAGTTGGAAAGACCACATAATTGGGTCCCATGTGTAGAGGCCCCAGCCCCAGGCTCCCCTGACAGGATCAGAAGAGAGTGGAGGGCACACCTGCCCCCAGTTTCCAGATGAAAGATGGGATCCACAGCTGTGATGTGATCTCGGAGCCCAGCACCATGGCCACAGGCGTACGTGTACACAGGAGGGCGGGCATGCTGCCGGCGGCCAATAGGGATGGGATCGTGTGGTGATAGAGGACCCCCTCCAAGGGTCTGTCCATCCTGCTTCCCTTGGCTCTGACCCTGAGCCACCTCACCCCTCAACCTCACTCCTCAGCAGTGTGATGTGGGGACAGCAGCAAGCCAGGGGGTTTATAGTTTGGGTGTTTGGAAGAATAACCTGAGAGTTTTTTTAAAATCACACTCTCTGTAATCACACTCTCTAGAGATTCTGAGTCAGTGGACTTGGAACACAAGCCCAGGATCTGTAATTTTTTAGACACCTATGGTGGTTTTGAGGAACAGCCAAACTTGGGAGCCATGAGTCCAGGTGGTCCCTTGGATCGCACCAGCCCTCCTAGTCTGTAGGTAGGAGCTGTAGGGACGGTATGTTCGGAGCAGAATTTCATGGAAGAACAGAGAGGGAGAGAGATTCTCGGACATGGGGATGGGGCAGGACAACTATAGTAGGGAGCTATATATAGTTGGCTATATAGTTGGCTATATAGCTGACAACTATATAGTGGCTTGGCCTGGACTTCTCTCAGCCGATTCTGAGTCCTGGTTGTGTTTCATTGCTATCACCATGTGGAATCACTGCACTGTCTGAGCATCTGTCGGTGAAGCATCAGCCTTCAGCTCATGCCATGATCTCAGAGTTCTGCGATCAAGACTTGCATCAGGCTCCCTGCTCCATGGGGGAGTCTGCTCTCCCTCGCTGCCTCTTTCTCCCCATGCTCATGTTCTCTCTCTCTCTGTCAAATAAATAAATAAATAAATAAATAAATAAATAAATAAATAAAATCTTTAAAAAAAAAAGAAGAAAAAGTCATTGCACTGTCTTGACTGTTTCCATGCTTTTGATGCCATAATTTCTTGTCTCATCCCAGCAAAATCCAATCTTAATTGATTTAAAAAGGTGGTAATAATAGCAGCCCCCCTAAATGCTATGTTTACCTTCCTTTTTTTTTCTTTAAAGATTTTATTTATTTATTCATGAGAGACACAGAGAGAGAAGCAGAGACACAGGCAGAGGGAGAAGCAGGCTCCATGCAGGGACCCCAGAATCACACCCTGGGCTGAAGGCAAGCACTAAACCGCTGAGCCTCCCAGGGATCCCTTATGTTTACCTTCTTAATCTCTGCTGGAGATTCCTCTGTGGTCTGAAAACTTGCAAGGCATCATGTCCAGTTCTAGGTTCTTCCTCAGCTTGGCTGTTTTGTAGACAAGCAAGCGTCACCAGTGGCTGCATCTTGACACAAGGAGTGGTCAGCTGGTGAAGGTAAAACACAGTAAGAGACTGGTAGTGGAGGAGCCAACAGGAGATGAGGCAAAGCAACAGGTGCCACAGGAGAAAGCAGAGGTCAGGAAATGGCTCTGGGTGTTGGTGGTATGGCAATGGGGAGGGTGGGGGGAGGCCCAGACAAGGAGCTACCATCACCAGGGTTACCTTCGGCCAGCTACCATGCCACATTCCTTCAGATCTTACAACACTCTGAAGTCATAGGATCCCCATCTTACAGGGGAGGAAACTGAGGCCCAAAGAGTTTCAGGGACGTGGCTGTTCAGTGGCAGAGCTGGTATTTAACCTGGGCCGATGTGACTACGAGGCCTGTGCTCTTTGCAGGGGGCCAATCAGAAGCCAAGAAGAGGAGACTAAGCACAATCAGTCCGTGGAACGTGCCCCAAGAAGAGTTGGTGTGGGAGGCAGACCACGTGGGTGCTCACTGGATCCCCACAACCTTCCAGCCCCTGGGCAGCATGGCTCATACCAGAGGCCGGGAGGTTGGGTGAGGGGCAGGGCTGGTGCTGGCTCTCTATTCTCTCTCCAATAGGTTTGGTGGGTAGGTCTGCAAGGGAATAGAGGTCAGAGCAGCGGTAAGGATAGAAGGCAACAGACTCATCAAACCCCTCCAGGTTGCAGATTAGAAGACAGGAGGCCCAAGAGTTGACCAGGACTCCACCTGCCATCCATCAACACTAACCCGGCATCTGCAGGGAATTTTACAGTAAAGACAAGTATGGTCTGGAATGAACCTAAGTAGAAGGAGGCTTCTGGAAAAGAGCAATCATGGCAATGTTGAGAGGTGATCAAAGCCTCAAAGGTGGAGAAGGATGTGCCTGGCGAAGAGACAGAAGAGAGACATTTCAGGTTGGGGCACGAATGATGTGTGGGATGGCTCAGTGCTGGGGGTGGAAGGGATACTGTGCTGAATTCAGGCAGGGTGGTTCAAATCCTGGCTGCCATTTGACCAGTGGGGCGACCGTGGGCCAATCCATGACTTATCCAGGTCTCCGCTTGCTTACCTCTAAGGAAGGCAGTAATAACACAGACCACTCAGGATTGTGGTTTTGAGGAATAAGTTAGATCACACATGGAAAGTGTTTGGCAGAGTGCTCGGCAGGTGCCAGGGCCCCAGAAACAGAGTTCTGCCTCGGTAATTGCTGATGGTGCCAAGATTCCTGGTAGCTAAGATGGGGAGAGAGAGGAGGTGCATTGATGCTGAGAGGGGTGGACGCGAGGTCACCTCAAGGCGCAAGGAGGGGCTTGAGGGCTCCCCATGGAACGGAGAGGGAGCAGAGCAGGGGGCTGGTGGCCAGGTTTGCAGAGCTTGGTTTTAAAATCCAAGAGTACAGGGCTGGTGGTGCAGCCTGGGGTGGCGGCTGCTCAGTGCTGAGGAGCTTGGGATGCCCACCTGCCTAGGCTCCTTGGACAGCTTCCAGAATGTCAGACAGCCAGACATGAGGTCATGTGTTTACTATAGAGAGTGTGCAGCTGGGGGGGGGGGGAGCAGGGAGCAGAGGGAGAGGAGGGGAGGAGTGGGGGCTGTGGGGCAGAGGCTGGCTGCCCCTCGTGTTCCTGTTGAGAGGAACTGAATCAGCAAGCATTAGATTCAGGGGTGGGAGGGAAGGGTCCTGCCTCTCTGCCCTTCCCACCCTTACCCTTGTTTCCTTCTCACTGTCCCAGGCCCGGAGCTGGGTGGCAGGTGTTGGCACAGGTCTGACAGGCACCCCATGAGAGCACAGGCCACCGTTCAGTCACTGCCCTGACACCTCTGGCAATTGAAACTCCCCAGGAAATGGCCCTGCTGGGGAGGGCAATGAGCACCCCACCTGAAAACACACCTCCCGCTGAGGAGAGGCTGGTCTTTCCTGAAACAGGCTGGGGTGCGCCACTGGATTGGGTGGTGGGGGGAGACTAATGAAGCCAGAGCCCCGGAAGGGCTTCAGAGGCACCTTAGCCAGGCCTCACACTTCACAAATGGTGAAACTGAAGCCCAGAGAGAGGAAGTAGACTTCCCCAGCAACATAAGGAATTAGAGGTTGGAAAAGGCTTCAGAAAAGTTCCTCCCCTGGAAGATATCTATGTCCTGATAATGGCTGGGACCTGGGAACATTACTTGATACGTGATGGGGAGAGGAGCCTTAGCAGAAGTGATCAAAGCAAAGGTGTTGTGTTGGAGAGATTCTACTGGATTCTCTGGATGGGCCCCAAATGCAATTCCATGTATCCTGATAAGAGAGAGGCAGAGGGAGACTTGACCCCCACCAAGGAGAAGGTGAACAGAGAAAGAGAGAAAAGATGCTGACCCCGATATGCCTGCAAATCACCCGGTCCTGGAAGACACAAGAACAGGCTCTCCCCCAGGTGGCCCAGCAGACAGGTTGATTTTGGCCCCGTGGAATGATTCTGGACCTCTGGCCCCAGAACTGAGAGACAATACATTTCTGTTGTCTTAAGGCTCTGAGTTTGATTTGTCCCAGCAACCACAGGAAACCCATAAACTCAAGTAACTATGCTCCACCTCTGGTTCCATGCTTCTCCTATCATCACCCACCACTCGGACAGAGGGAGGAGAGCTAGGTGCCGGGAAGGCAGGGGACCCAGTTTCCATCAAAAGCTCTCTCCCCAACTCTGCTGTGTCCCCAGGGATAAGGACAGAGACACATTTCTCTGGGGAAGCAGACAGGCCAGAGAGCAGGTTCTTTCTGTCCCGAGTGTGAGCAGAGAGGCAGCCAGACCAGGATGGAGGCAGGGCCCAAGCCAGCTTCCTGCTGCTAACCAGGCTTTAATGCTGTCTAAACACAATTTGGGGTATTTGCAGTCGAAGCTGCTACTGTGTGGCACTGAGCATTTGGAGTGTCTCTGTCAGCATCTCCCTGCAGCCAAAGGGGGAGCCCTGGGATTGATTAGGAGGAAAGCCATTTGGGGAAAGAAGTGTTAAAGCTGGTTAGCATTCCCTTCCCTGTAGGCCAAGGTGGTCCTGCTTCTGCAGAGTGGGACAGGCCAGAAGGCTGGGCCCAAATTCCAGCGCACAGACACAGTGCGTTCCAGTCCAGAGAAAGACAGCAACTGGTTGGACTCGGCTTCTCTGAAAATCCTGGAGGTGGATGCAGAATATGGAAAATCCAACCTGCCCCAGCAACCTGCAGCCTCCTGGGGTTTGAGTTAGGCGCTGGGCCTCGGGAGGTTGTAACAGTTAAATGTGTGTCTGTGAAGGGGCTTTTGTAAGCTGTAGAGATCCAGACTCAGAGGAGTTGTTATTTCTACCCCATTAGCTCTGTCGGTTTTCCTAATCGGGTCCTACCGCACCCTGGTCAGGTAGGTTGGATGAGGCAGGGGAAGGCTGTGATGCCAGGGTATACCTGACTCCTGGCTGGTCCATCCCACCGCTGAAAAATAGCAAAACAAACATTGCCCCGGGGCACACACATATGCATGGCCAAGGAATTGAGGAGTGGGACAAGCTCTGTTTCTTGAAAGCCATCAGTCTGGCAGGAGACACTAAATGCATACTTAGGAAAGGAAGTTAATATAAAGCAACGCATCTAAAAGTGCCAAGTGACACACTCAGACAGTACAAAACTGCTGAACACCCACACAACTAGAGGACAGGAACAAGGCTGGCCTGAAGTACACCTGGCACTCCTGCAGTCTGACCCTGAGAACTTCAAGGAATGGGAGTGGGGTGGGGCTGTCCTGGAGAAGTGCCACTCTGGACAAGGAACGAGAAGGGCATCTCCCTTACTGGGGTGACAGAGGGAAAAGGAGGCTCTGGGTCAGGGACACTGTGGTCCCCTGAGCCCGGCTGTGGCAGGCAAGAACAGGGGCAGGCAATCTGGTGGGAGGCCCTGTGGAGCTTAGCCCGAGGCAGGTGGGATGCAGTATGGTGGGCCGTGGCGAGAAGGAGCCATGGCCCCTGAAGTACCACCTAGCTGTGATGCAGGTCTGCGTCACTACCACAGAGGGTCAGATGCCCAACCTCAGGCCTGAGGTCTGGACCTGACCAAAATTCCTTGTTCTAGGAATTACACAGCCGAGGGAAACCAGGGTCTCATAGAGGCAAGGCTTGGTTCTGGCCACTGCGACCTGGCCCAGGAAGGGCTCTGTAGGGGCAGGCGGCATCTGGAGAGATGGGCTTTTCAGTCAGTGAGTATGCAACACTAGGTAGGGAAGAGAGAGCTCATCCCCCTCCTCTGACCATGGCAAATAGTGACCAGGCACAGTTCCCACTGGTGTTGTTTTATTAATCTTTTCCTCTACGGCCTCAATTCCCAGTCATCTCACCGCCCTCTCAATGTGTTTGATACAAATCCTCATAGAAATGGATTTTTTAAAAAAAGCTTTATCTATTTATTTTAGAGACAGAGAGAGGGAGAGAGCTCATACACACAGGTGGAAGGAGGAGCAGGGGAGGCACTCTCTAGCAGACCCAAAAGTGAGCGTGGAGCCAGGCACAGGGCTCCATCCACCTGAGCTGAAATCAAGAGTCAGGCACTCAACCGACTGAGCCACCCAGGCACCCCAATAGAAATAGTCTTTCTAAAACACATTTTAAATACATTGTGTTTGCATGTTTAATCTACATACATGGCATCCTGCTGTGGACTTTCTGTTTCTTCTCTTTTTTAACTTAAAAGTATATTTTTCTGATTTGCCCACGATGTTCTATGTCTCTCTAAGCCTTGGTTTTGGCCGTCACTACCTAGCATTCTATGGGGCACCCATCCCTTTACACGTACCCAAGCCCCTGGGGGCATGCAGCTAGCCTGCACCCAACTCTGCTCATGTCCTCTTGTGACCAGGGCTTCAGTCATTAGGGAAAGGTATACTCATTTGTACTCACCGTTCTCAGGTTTCTGTCTAGGACCTTGTTGCCAGATTGTCCTCCTGCCAGAAGTACACAAAACTGTCTGTTTCCTTTGTCCTTACCAACATCTTTGACACTCTGATGAAAGGAAAGTTGGGGTTTTGTGGTAGTTAAGACTATGAGTTCAAACCTTCACTCCATCACTTACTAGCTATATGACCTTGGATAAGACACTTCTCCATGCCTCTGTTTTGCTTCTATAAAATGAAGATAGTAATAGAACTACCTCATGGTATTAATATGAGGAATAAGTGAACTAGTAGAAGTGTGATACATATGTTAAGTGTTTAGTAATTACTATTACTATTTAGCTTCCATTTATATATTTGTTGGCCATTTGGATTTCCTCCTATTGTAGATTGCTTATTCATAACTTTTCCACATTATTCCATTGGGATCCCACATATTTCCTGCTGATTTCTGTTTGTTGAACATCCTAGATACTAATCCCAGCTTATTTTTTTTTTCATAAACACCTCCCAGTATGTTATTGGTTTATTCTCCTTGACAGTGATATCTTCTGTTAAATATAAATTCTGATAAAATCAAATGTATCATTTCTTTATTTCCATTAGGTTTGTGCTTTTGGAGTGTCATTTAATACATACTTCCCTATACCAAAATTACAGATGTATTACCTCTTTCTTTTATGATGTTATAATTTTACTTTTCATATATAGATCATTAATCTTTCAAAAGCTCACATTTACATTTGTTAAGGTAGGTATGCAATTTATCTCCTTCCATTATAATTCTTTTCTTCATGATTTTGTGGTGATTCATACATATATATTAGGAAAGGAATGTATATGAATATATTGAGGGTTTGTAGCACTGAATTCTATTGCATTGATCTCTTTGCCTATCCCCATACCAAAATCACATTGCTTTTATTGATACATTGCTATAGGTTTGTAATATTTTCATATTTTCTTTTTATAAATATTTTTAGGGGCAGCCCGGGTGGCTCAGCGGTTTAGTGCCACCAGGGTGTGATCCTGGAGTCCTGGGATTGAGTCCCTCATTGGGCTCCCTGCATGAAGCCTACTTCTCCCTCTGCCTGTGTCTGTGCCTTTTTCTCTCTGTCTCTCTCATGAATAAATAAATAAAATCTTTTAAAAAAAATTAAAAAAAATATTTTAAAATTCTTATTTGAGAGAGAGCAAGCTAGAGAGAGGGGGGAAGGGGAAGAGAGAGAGAGAGAACACGAGCTGGTGGGAGGGCCAGAGGGAGCAGCAGACTCCTCACTTAGCAGGGAGTGGACACAGAGCATATTCCACGACTGCAAGATCATGACCTGAGGACAAATGCCTTACTGCCTGAACCACCCAGGTGCTCCTCATATTTTTTTTGAGTAAGATGACTATCTTGACTTATTTTCTCTTTACAAAGTGTTTTTTACCTTATTTTTACAAAGTTTAATTAGGTATTTGTGGGTCTATATTCTTTGATACACATTTGAAATAAATTTATGGCCCTCAAAAAGTCCTTTTGAAATCTAGCTTGGAATTACAATGGATTTATAGATTATTCTGGAGAGAACTGAAATAGTTACAATGTTAGATTGACAATTCATGAATAAAATACATTTCTTTATTTCTGTCTCATTCTAATTTTCTATCTTTTTTGGTTCTATGGGTTTACTCAATTGCTTTTATTTTACCTTCTTGAGTTGAAAGCTTAGCTCATTTGTTTTTGTTCTTTCTTGCTTTGTGATAAATGTATATAAAGCTGTAAATTTCTCTCAAAGAAGTGATTTAGTTGTGCCCCACATATTTGGACATATGGTGCTTTTATTCTGTTCAGTTTCAAGTACTTCATACTTTTCCCTCTGACTTCCCCTTTAGCCAAAGGGTTGTTCAGTAGCATGCGTTTTAGTTTCCAGGCATACAGAATTTTTAAAAACTATCCTTTTTAAATCAAGTCTTCATTGTATAGCATTATAATCAGAGTATAGTTTGTGCAATGCTGGTTCTTTGGAATTTATTGAGGCTTCCTTTGTTACTCAAGTTTGCTGTTGACTTTCGTGAATATTCCATGTGTTCTTGTAAAGCATATGCATTCTATATTTATTAGGTGTGAAATATATATGTATTAGTTCAGGCTTATTAGTTGCACAGTTGATAGATAGTTTAGATCTATCATACCTTTTCTTTTTTGTCAATTTAATTAAATAGTTTCACAAAGGAATGTGTTAAAATCACCAGTCCAACAAATGATTTATCTATATCTCAAAAGTTAAGTCTCAGTTTTATTTTATATACTTCAAGACTTTGTTATTAGGTGCATACATGTTTATGATCACTATATTATTTTGTCTATTCATTTTACTGATGAATAGTACCTCTCCTCCCTTTGAATGAAATTTACCTCAAAGTGTACTTTGTCTGAATAAACTTGGTAATGTGCTTGGTACATATTTGCTTGATATGTATTTTTCCATACATTTATTTTTATATAGTAAGTATATGCAAAGGAAATTTTAACATAAACAAAAGGATGCCAAAATCAATAAATGTGCATATGAAGCCCCTGCTCAGCTCAAGTGGTAGAACATTAGCTCCCATGTGCTTATCCCTGGTCCCATCATGCTCCCTTAACCCCCAGAGGTAACCTGACTTTTGTCTATCATTTCTTCACTTTCTAAGATATTTTCACAGGGCAGCCCGGGTGGCTCAGCGGTTTAGCGCCGCCTTCAGCCCCGGGCGTCATCCTGGACACCCAGGATGACACCCGGATCAAGTCCCCCATCGGGCTCCCTGTGTGGAGCCTGCTTCTCCTTCTGCCTGTGTCTCTGCCTGTGTCTCTGCCTCTCTCTCTCTTCTCTCTCTCTCTCTGTCTCTCATTAATAAATAAATAAAATCTTTAAAATAAATAAAATATTTTCACATATTCTTGTATCCCTACTCAGTGAATCACTCCATTGTTCATGCTTTCAAATTTTGTATGAATGAGATAGTTTTGCATGTATCTTTCTGTGACTTACCTTTTTTAAAATTCAGCATTACTTTCATGACTCATCCTTGATGATGTATAAAATAATTGTTCATTAGTTTTCACTTTTTGATAGAATTCCACAGCCACAATATAATTTATATATAATATTATGTATATAAAATATAGGGCATAATTTGTATTCCTACTACTCTCTAGTTTTTGGTTTTTGATTGCTATATAAAGCATTGCTGCCATGAATGTTCTCTCTCTCTCTCTCTCTCTCCCAATATATAAATGCAAGAGTTCTGTCTTGGTTGTGAATTGTTGGGCTGGTTAAGATTTGGACTGGAATTGTTAGGTATGCAATTCTTCAAAGATATGCATATCCTTAAAAGTATATACATATTAGAATTTCTCACATAAAATCCACATATTTTGACATAAGTCTTCTAAATCTTTTTGTTTCTCTATGCTTTCTTTTGGGAAATTTCTTTGAACCTGTCTTCTGAGTCATTAGTTCTCTCTTTAGCTGTTTAGTTTGCTGTTTAATCCATCCACTGCATTTGATTTTAATTATTATATTTCTCAGTTTCTAGAAGTTACCTTTGATTCATTTTAAAATCTCACTGGTTTCTTTGACAGTCTTTGGTCCTTTACTAATTGTTTCCAAGCCTTGATTTTATCTCTTTAAGCATAGCAAAGGTATTTATTTTATTTCTATCTGATGATGCCAACTTCCAAACTATTTGCAGGTGTGACTTTGATGTCTTTTTTCAGAATCTATAGGTTAATAAAGGAAGAGGTAGCATTTTCCTCTATGAAAATACAGCAGAGAAACAGGCCCACTTCTGGAATGGGGCTCCAGCTATGGAGCTAAAGGGCTAATTCCAGCAGCCATCCTTGAACAGAGACCCAGTCCCCAAGTCAGAGTTTCCTGTCCTTCTCTCTTTCCATCTACTCCCCATCTATGATGTACCTTTAAAAGCACAAAATGAGCAGGTCATTTATCCCTCATGCCACTGGGCCATGGCTCTCTTCTCTGAAGGATAACCCAGGAAGCAATGCGTCTCATACAATGTGGGATTAATATCTTCTTCCATTTGTAGAGTCACATGTGAAAGAAGTTCATCACCTTCATGCTGACTGCATCCTACCAGGATCCTCAGAGCCACCTAGAGAAATAACACATTCCTGACCTCACCTAGGCAGGCAGCAAAAGCAACCGAGGCTGTAGAGGGAAGCCCATCTGAAATGGGAATTGTGAGCAAGCCTTGTTTATTACCTACCCAACAGTCACTTCTCCTTCATCTCTCCTGAAGGAACACTGAGAACCCTGAGATTTCTCAGGTATCCACCTCCAGAAGGGGGAGACTTCAGGGAATATTGAGTCGGTTACTTCATTCTAAATGAGAGATGGAAGAAAGAGCTACCCTGTTCTTCCAATGGACATTGTCCAGTGATATGCCTGGAACCGTCATGGCCAACTTGTGACCATGAGGGGAATTAGCCTAAAGATGAAGCCACTCTGTGGAAGAGGACAGAGCAGGAGAACCACAGGGTGAGGAGCCAGAGCCCTGACCTATGAAGCTGGCTCTTCTTGTGCCTTCTCATCTAAGAAATGAACCCCCTCATTGCTTAAAACTTTTGAGCCAAGGACATCCATAACTTGTAACCAAAACATCCTAACTGAATGAGAGGTAGGAGAGGTTACTTAAAAGCCATAGTCACAGAATGGAAATGAACTGGGAGAGTGTCTAATGGCCCCAGACTTCCCATATACGGAGATCCGTCCACGCTAACTCCTATGAGAGCAGTGACTGGAATCTAAGTGTCCTGGTCCTAAATCACAGTCATTTTATCAATGATTGGCCAGCCAGCATTTGCCATGGTTCCCAAGAAGTGGATACCTATCACTTTTTTTCTGTTCCAAATCCTGTCGTGATTGGGATATGCTCCTCATCCCACCCCATGTGATTCTGATTCTGATGGGACTCTCAATTGAGAGACACCATCAGAGGAGAAACACATGGCCCATGCTGACCAATAAGACTTTGTTCTTACTCTGACCAGTCTGTTTGGGGATCAATATGTGACCCAAGTCTGGCCAGTCAGAACCCTTTTCAGGCATTCTTACACATGCTAGAAAGGATGTTTTTGTATGTGGGGGTGGGGGGTGTGGGGCAAATACTCAGTAGTGTTATTCCTAGATTGTAGGGTAGTTCTATTTTTAATTTTTTGAGGCATTACCATACTGTTTTCCACAGCGGCTGCAGCAGTTTATATTCCCACCAACAGAACAAGAGGGTCCCCTTTTCTCCACATCCTCACCAACACTTGTCATTTCTTGTGTTTTTCATTCTATGACAGGTGTGAGGTGATATCTCATTGTAGTTTTGATTTGCATTTTCCTGATGAGTGAAGTTAAACATCTTTTCACATGTCTAAAGCTATCTGTATATCTTCTTTAGAGAAATGTCTGTTCGTGTCTTCTGCACATTTTTAATTGAATTATTT
The DNA here is from genome assembly GCF_048418805.1 of Vulpes vulpes. Classification (NCBI taxonomy): domain Eukaryota; kingdom Metazoa; phylum Chordata; class Mammalia; order Carnivora; family Canidae; genus Vulpes; species Vulpes vulpes. The sequence continues at coordinate 38,800,961 of NC_132787.1, read as the reverse complement.
GTTTTTTGAATATTGAGTAGTATCAGTTCTTTATATATTTTAGACACCAACCCTTTATCATTATATGTCATTTGCGAATATCTTCTCCCATTCAGTAGTTTGCCTTTTAGTTTTGTTGATTGTTTCCTTCACAGCACAAAACCTTTTTATTTTGATGTAGTCCCAACAGTTCATTTTTGCTTTTGTTTCCCTTGCCTCAGGAAACATATCTAGAAAGGTGTTGCTACAGCTGATGTCAGGGAGATTGCTGCCTATGCTCTCTTCCCTGAACTAATTTTAATTGGGTGTCTGTTACATGCAACTAAAAAAGTCCTCATTAATATACTCTGTAATCTTATTCCCTTTTCATTTATGTTTCATTTTCCCCTGCAAAGTGTGAGGAGAGACATCATCTTATCCACCTTTGTATCTTCAGGGCCAAGGATAATACTTTCTCATTATGTGTCTGTGTTCTTATTACTTAGTCCTCAAGCCACTCAAGAAGGAGACAGAGGAGGGAACGTTCTGGCTTTCAACAGCTCCAGATTAGGAGTATTCTTGGTCAATTCTGAACACAGCTCTCTGCTGTCTTTCTTATTTCCTAACCTATCTCATTAAAATGGAAAAACAGCAAAGGTGTCTGCTCAGGTGTTTTCAAGCCAAGGAGTCTTGCCAATGTAGCTAGAAAAGCAGGGGTCAAGATAAGTGACCTGGCCACTGGAATCAGCAAAGATTCCTGGGCTCTTCTGAAGCTCCTCTCTTTATATGGGGACCTGACAATTTACTAATTTTCAGCTGATGGTACTATATTTTGTTTTTCTTAGTAGAGTGAAGTTTTTGGATCTAAAAAGAAGCTTAAACCTTCTGTGAATAACAGATGGGGAAATATGAGAAAGCTCAGGAAGGTAATCAGTGCCAGTGTGGTCCTGGGTGGGTGGATGATGACAGGGCTGGGAGATTAGGCACAGGAATAAGGAGCCTACTGACCTAGCCAATCACCTTTGAGAGGAGATGGCTCCAGGTGACTTCACTGTGGTGTGGGGAAGACTAGTGTCAGGTAGGTAGCTATTCTCCAGGCCTGCTGACACCAGGTATTGTGGTTTTATGACAGGAAGAAAGGATCAGAATTTGACATAACGGAGTGTTCCTGAAACTAGATTGATGGCTTATTTCTGGGTCAGGAACATGAACACATATATGCGCACACACATACATGCCCACACACAAGACCCGGCATAACATACATCTGTGTCTTCAAAATGGTTTAGAAGTTTTGAAAGAGGTGGTATAGAGAAGTTTCTGGAGCCATGGATCCCTCTGGCAATTTGTTAAAGTCCATAGCCACTGTTCAGAATAATGTTGTTTTTTTTTTTTAAACCTAGAATACAATGAAATATATAGCACTAAATTGAAACACATAGTATTACAAATTAAACCAAAGGTACTGGAAAATATTGAAATATTACAAAAACATGATAAAAATGTTTTTAACAATGCATTAAGTAATATTGCAGCAATTCTAAAAAACTACCATTATTTCTAAGTAGTGTTGAGAATGATGATATTTTCATGACATTTGCAACAAATAGGACGTGATATGAAACTATCTGTGAGTTCTGTTGGTGACAACGTCACTAGTACACTATTAGTAATGTAATCTGGTGCCTATACTCAAAATAGAAGGATGTGCTACAATTCAGTTAGAGGTTAGTAAAATAAACATGTATTTTTTTCCCATCCAAGTTCTTGGATGAATTCTATCCAAACATATCTTGGAAGTCATGGAATCTTGGATAAGAAACCTTCTTTTAGAGATAGGCCACCTGAATCCAAAGAAAAAGATGTAGCATCTTCTTGGGATCCCATCCTGCGCCATCAATTCAGACCTAAACGACCCAGTTACTCAGGGTTTGACTCAAGGAGGCAAGCTGTTACCTGCTTTGTTGTTCTGGCCCATTGTGCCAGGAAACCAGACTGGGCTTTGAATATGCATGATCTGGGATAGTGCTTGTCATTTCTCCCAGATCATCACAGAAGGCCTGGTGGCACAGATGGGGCCTGCTCTGTGCCCTCCAACTCAGCAGCCTGGATCCATCCCAGTGGGAGTGGTGGCACCAATCCCCACCCTCATCCCTCTCTCCAGCCCCTGCCTAACTCTAGGTGCCCCATCGACTCATGCACCCTTGAAGCTGCCTGCCTATCTGAGGACTACCACACCCCTGAAGGGATAAGAGAAGGAAGGGTGGGGGGGGGACCGACTGTATAAGCCCAACATGTGTGGGGCATTATGGTAAGCACTTTGTATATCCTGTCAATATAACCCTGTGACATGGGTGATATTACCCCATCTTGCAGATGGGGACACAGAGGCCCCAAGGGATTAAATGAGTTGCATCAGTTGAGGCCAAGATTGGTGGAAGCCAGATTTTCCTACAAAATGCAGAGTCCCCCAAACCAAGAGCACACCATCTCTTTGAAAGATCCCATTCCTCCCACAGGTAGCTCTGACCCTCACATTTTTCCTTACTCTGAGTTTCAGCACAAAGGTTGGGTGGTACTAATTATTAGTCTTATTTAATAACAGAGCGTTTGTGTATTCATTCATTTAGCAGTTTCATTGAGGGCCTACTAGGTGCAGGTCCTGGAGCTGCAGCAGGAAGAAAATTGAATCCCCTTCCCTCTTGAAGTCCACTTTCCTGTGGAGCTATAGACAATAAAAAAATAAACAAGTAAACATAGGGTGTACCAGATTGCCGAGAGAACTGGAGAATGACAAGGGAAGTCCAGGTGATGGGGATGCTGGCAATCATCATGAGCTTATCTTGACAAAGAAATGTAGACAGAGGTGTGCAGGAGTGAGGGAGTGAGCCTCATGCAGGGGAGCACTCTACACAGGCGTGCCTGGCACATGGCGTGGCGTTCAGCATGGCAGGAGCAGAGTGAACATGGTAGGAGCAATGCTGATGATCAGCCAACACGCACCTATACGGGATTATCAATTGGGAAGATCCCAAAACTGTCCAGACTGGACGACCTCTCTTCCAAACCCTCAAGTGCCACCACAGCATTACCCTAACCACAGAGACCTGGCCTCCCCATTGGAAGTCCTCGTGTCCAGCAGCTGCAGGGGGATGCCTGGCACAGCAGGACACCTGCACCCCGTGGTGGGCACCCGTTCACATAGGTCAGGGCCTCTGCGAGCACCCATTTTTGCATCATTTAGCATTCTGAATATCACCCCGTGGAGCAGGCAAAGCTGGAGAAGAAGCAGGATCCAGATTAGGTAATAAAGGAGAATAGGAGAAAAATCTTCCCTGTGGAGACCACAGAGATCTAAAACTCTTGAGAAATTTTGCTCTAAAGGAGAGCGGATAAATGGGACAGTGATTGGAGGGAGAAGTTTTTCTACTTGTATCTCAATATGGGAAACACTACAGCTTGTTCGTGTTGATGGGAATGATCCCGGAGAGAGAAACAGGTGGGGCAGGAGGGGCCCAGACCCGAAAGCGCTGGAGGGTGGATGGGCAGGTTCAGGGGCCTGCAGGCTGGAGGCAGAGTTCTGCCTCTAATGGCTCCTGCCTTCTCAGTGGGAGAGAGAGAGAGAGAGAGAGAGAGAGAGAGAGAGAAGACTACTGACAGTCTCAGGGGATAAAAAAGACAATGAAATAGTGCCCAGCAAAATGGGAGCATGAATGGCTTGGGAGAGGCTGTCAAGCAAGCAGCACGGCTCCTCTCCATAGGCGAGCATGGGCTGAGTTGTTCCATTTCCGGCTCCTGCGGGGAGGCCATCTAGGTCTCACAGAGAAGGAACAGAGAGGGTAAAGCAGAGAATTTCCCACATGCACTCCAGAGCTCCCTGAAGACAAGGATGGGCAATGCCCCCAGCACCTCCACAGGCTGGGGCACAGACCCTGTCGATGACTCCCCGTCTGAAGTATCTTAGCCACCAATTGCCAGTGTCTGCAATCCTAATTTAAAGCTTCCTTTTTTATCTGAATATTTTAAGATTATAGTAGAGCATGCATACAATAAGATCCATAAATCTGAAGCCCATGAAACCACCATCCAAGTCAAAGGCATAGAAAGTTCCAGGCACTGAGAAGACCCCTTTGTGGCCTCAGAAGCTTCCCTCCTGCCTTCCCAGTCACTTCCAAAATAACCAGTACTCTTTTTTTTTTTTTTTTTTTTTGTAAAAATTTTTTGCTTGGTGATGCCTGGGTGGCTCAGTGGTTGAGCATCTGCCTTTGGCTCAGGTTGTGATCCCGAGGTCCTGGGTTCAAGTCCTACATCAGGCTCCCCACAGAGAGCCTGCTTCTCCTTCTATCTATGTCTCTGCCCCTCTCTCTCTCTCTTTCTCTCTCTCTGCATCTCTCATGAATAAATAAATAAAATCTAAAAAAAAATTTTGCCTGTTTTAGAATTCCATATAAACAAAATCATCCTTTAAATATTTTTCATAGATGGCTCGTTTTATTCTGTATTATTCCTGTGAGATTCATGCTGTTGCATGTAGTAAGGCTTGTATTTTTTTCTTTGCTGTAAGGTACTCCCTCGTATTAATTTATCACAATCAATTTATCCATGTACTATGGATGGCATGAAGTTTGTTTCCAGTTTGGCTATTACAAATAATGTTGGTATGCACATTCTTTTATAATCTTTTTTTTTTTATGATGTTGCCAGGTATATTCTTACTTGTGGATGCTGGTGGCTCCTCAGAAATGTGTATGTTAACTTTCAGACACAACTTTCCAAAGTGGTTACACTAATTTGTGTTCTACAACTACAGCAATTTCTTCTTTGGGCCTTAGATATTTTTCAGTCTTCAAAAGGCCCTTCTTGGGCACCACCCCCCCTTTTTTTTTCTTCAGAAGAGAAATGATATAAGTCTGGGAAGTAGACATTATAAACATGCTTACTGGGGCCAGGTGTAGAATATTGTGGGTTTTGGGTGACAGTGGAAGGAAGCCGGACAAGGACCTCAGGAGTGGGACTGGTTGGGATGGGGAAGTAAGAGGGCACCAGAGACAAGATTCCCCAATCTGCCAAGGCTGACCCTGGACAGAGAGGCAAGCAGACCCTCCTGTGGGTCTGGAGGGCCTGTGGCACCCGAGGACCTGGGGCCCTAGCGCACTCCCTCTACCTCTATCCCTGTCTCACTCACTCACATGCTTTGTACCCCTTCTCCTTATGATCCACTCTGATTCATTACCAACGTTATACCTCTTTTGCGAAATGGCTCAAATGGGTTTTGGAAAGCTGCATAATGCAAATAGTGTCTTAAACTATGAAACTGTATTAAATTTTTCATAATCAAGGATCTGGCAGAAAATGAAAGATTATAGAATCTCCTTCGGCGATAAGCCAGGATCTCCCATGAGCAGGTCTGTAGGAAAGCAAGGAGGGTGAGCACATGATCCCTCTAGGTTATTGTGAGTCCTAAGGGGAAGGAGAGTGGGCAGGAGCAGAGATGATTCTCTTTTGGGCACATGGAGGAAGCAGAGTCAGAATACCCTGAGACAAACTCAATCTCATTTCAACCTATGCTCCAACTCTCTGCAGGACTCCACGAACATCCAGCTGTGTGTCCTTAGCTCTAGAATGGAGTCCCAGAAAATGCTACTAAGGGATTGCCTGGCTGATTTTGTTACATGGGATGCCTAATGTGAAAGAGCCTAGAAAGCACCAGCTGCTGTAATAAATAAACCCCAACATATCAGTAGCTTGACATGACAGAGGTGTACTTCTGACTCTCATTTTTTTTAAAGATTTTATGTATTTATTCATGAGAGACAGAGAGAGAGAGAGAGAGAGAGAGAGAGAGAGAGGCAGAGACATAGGCAGAGGGAGAAGCAGGCTCCCTGCAGGGAGCCCGATGTGGGACTCGATCCCAGGACTCCAGGATCACGTCCTGAGCTGAAGGCAGGCACTCAACCACTGAGCCACCCAGGTGTCCTTACTTCTGACTCTCATACCAGGCCAGTATAAGTGCCCTGGTATGAAAGATTCCAGCTCAGGGACTCAGAGTCCTTTTGTTTATGAATCTACACCCAGCATGTAGGTGGGGAGAGCAGTGAAGGTACACTTTGCTTTGAAAAAGACTTCCAGGTCATTCACCTTAATTCATTAATGAGAATTGGTTATATAGTCACACCAGAATGCAATAGGGAGCATGCCATCTGGTCTACTGTGGCCATATCTAGGAAAGACTCAGAGCTTCCTGTCTGATTTATGCAGATTCATTTTATTATATCAAATGCTTTCTTTTTTTTTTTAATTTTTATTTATTTATGATAGTCACAGAGAGAGAGAGAGAGAGGCAGAGACACAGGCAGAGGGAGAAGCAGGCTCCATGCACCGGGAGCCCGACGTGGGATTCGATCCCGGGTCTCCAGGATCGCGCCCTGGGCCAAAGGCAAGCGCCAAACCACTGCGCCACCCAGGGATCCCCTATCAAATGCTTTCTTATCCAATTATTCTATGTTTTAGTATCAGGGCCCAGATCCTGTCTTATACATTTCTGAGCCCCCAGCCCCCAGCACACTGAGAGTATTCTGTAAATGCTGATTGATTAATTGATTCATTCATACTGCCTCCTAGAGTTTTACAAAAGACCAAGTCCTAATTCTTATTTTATTTGTTGTCTACCTGTACCTCCCCCTCTAGCCCTGCAGTCACAGCCCCATCTAGCAGCCCAGCAGCTATCTACTGCCTGGGCAAGCATAATCTCCCCACCTTTTGTTTTCCATCTGTAGGAAACCGGTCATGTTCCTTGGCTTAGTTCAAATGGCACCTCAACAGCTAACATGTCCTTGCTCACCAAAAATTTGTTGTTCACAAATTTGGCACTTGGCACAGCTTTCTGAAAACATTGTGTTCGCAAGTACACGTATCAAATTATCCTTCCAAATTCTAGTACCTCCATGCCTCTGAATCTCTTAACACTTTGTCCTGAACCAGGCAAAGATGAAATGCTCGGCTCAGACTTGCCAAGTAGTGGATCAGCAAGATGAGATTCTCACACTCCCCAAAACATATCCCTTGGACCAACTGCCTTCTACCCGCCTGCATCAGCACATAACTCAATAAAAGCTGAACTCTTCTGAAGAATCGGGCAGTGCAGACAGCAAGATGAAAATGCAGCTTCACCTCCACCTCATTTCCCTTATCTCCTCCTCCTTGTCATCACAAGTGAAACTCACAAAAGAATATCTGAGCTGAGAGAACATTTGGAAGAAGCGAATATATGATCCCCGTGGCATGAGCTCAAGCGTCTGTGAATGTGTGTGTTGGGGAAAATGGGAGAGTCCTAAGGAAAGAGCCTTCTAGCCCAGTCTGCTGAGTGTCAGAGGGAACAATCTGGCCCCAGGAACAGTGATCACTGAGGTTGGAGAGAAGGCAAAGAGCACCAGATACTCTCTCCAGGGGTCTTCTTATCTATGCAGGCTTGGGTCCTATAGTCTCCTGGCTAAGACCATGAGCCAAAGTGCTATAGACAAGAGAACACTGGATGAGGTGGTCAAGAAGACCAGCTCCCTACTCACTGTAATGAGGTAGGTCCTTGTACCGCATCTAGGAAATGGACATGATAACTCTCTGCCACCATCAGATCCACAGAGGCATAGAAGGGCAGCCTCCATGAGTCAGTGATCATTCTTGCCAACAAGGGTCTTTATACTAAGTATATCCAATAAGTATTTTCCAAACAAATATCCAGGAGTATTATAATCAACTTAATACTCAACTCTCCCAAGACTTCAGCATCCTGGAGCCAACAGATTAAGAACCCTGGAAGGAACTTGAAAAGTTGCTCTAGAACCACCTTCTTCTAGTGCCACATTCTCATTTTCTAGATGTATTTCATTTCTGAGCCCTCAGGTCAATTGCTGGGGTTCCAGAGGACTATTCTGCATCTCTGCCAGGGGAGTTCTGGGCTATTGGAAAAGGCCTCCAGGAACCAAGCAGATCACCTGGTAGAGATGGCAAAGCTTAGGAACCACATACCACCTTCCTGTGGGTCAGGTTAACCCCCCCGCGTCAGACCTGGCTAACAGGGTAAAACATGCCCATGGCTACAAGCAGTGGGCCAGGGTAGCCCTATTACCCAATCAGAGTTTTTCCTGGTCTTTTATGTACAGAAGCCAGGAGAGTGACTTTCTTCTGCAGTCACAAAGCTGGGATGATGTAAACCTAGAGATACTTTAGCCATATCCTCCTGATATCACCCTGTAGAGGTGAAGAGAAGGAAGGAGAGGTGAGTGGAAGGAATGGAGAGAAGGAGGAAGGAAGACCTGGTTGAGTGTCCATGGTTCCTGAGGTCAACTTTATCCTCAAACTTCCCCGTTTACACGAGGAAGATTTCTCCCACTCACAACTTAAAGTTGTATAGAATTGTCTATTGGTAAAATCTGCTAATCTTGATATTTGGTTGTCTGATCTTAGTTAGAGAGTTAAAGGATGCATCTCTGTCTACATAGGAGCAGTGAAAAGTGGCAGCTCAAGGGAAGCTGGACTTTTGAAGTTAAGACCTTCCAAGACCTGGCAAAGATTGGAGTGATGGCCGGAGCTCAGCCACTAGCTAGGGAGCAGCAGCAGCTGAGACACACTGATGCTATGAGAGCAAGAGTTCCCAGTGATTGCCAGAAATCCCTAGGAAAGAGAACCTGGTAACGTGGAGCTGGAGCCTGAGCTAGGCACCAGAGTTTCACCTGACCTGTAGGCTGCAGAGGTCTGAGTCACACTTACTCCTTCTCTCCCTCCCTTCTTTCCTCCTTCCTTCCCATCCTCCTTGTCTCTCCTATAGAATCAGGCTTCATCCATGGAGGGAGGTCAGGAGGTGTACAAAGAAGGTTTGGGGACTGCACAGGAAAGGTGAAGTCACCATCCCAGCATCAGTACGTATTTACTGAGTTCATACCACCCAGGCACATTTCCTTACTTGCCAGATCTTAGAAACACCCACCAAGTGGGGGACATGTTGCTGAAATATACAACATGACCTCATACCATCCTTTAGATGATCCTCATGCATAATCCATGATGAGACCCTTGGAAGCACTCATGTGACCAGTTGGCTCAGATAGCCTCTGCACTGGAGGTAGGGAGCTGAGCCTTCCTGTCCTCCCTCACTCATCAGCATGGGGGTCTCCAGCACTCTTCCTGGCAGGATGATGACACCTGCCTGAGCCAGAAGGTGGAGACAGTCTCCAACCCTGACTGGTAGGGTGCACGGGCCATTGCTGAGAGAAGGAGCAGGAGAGCAACTATAGGGAACTTGGGAAAGGAAAGGATTACAGGGAAAGGAAACAGGGGTGGTGATAGAAGAGAGAAGCTGAGGGTTGAAGATTCCAGGAAGCTGGGCTATGGAGCTGCCTCTGGATACTTGGCAGACTGTTGCATGGGGGTAAGAGCATGAGCTTTGGAATCAGATACAATAGGAAGAAAGCCAGCCTTTGACAGCCAAGATACTTGACAGCTTCCAGTTCTTCCTCTGAAAAATGGAAACCACAAAATCCACCTCATAGCTTGGTGATTAGGGTCCAATGAACTCATGTATATAAAAATATTGGACTTTGTGCCCTGCACAAAGCACGTGCCCTTAACACAGGCAGCTGTCACCACCTGAGACCTCATGAGCCATGCCTGGAATCCCTCCGTTACTCAAGTTGGCCTTCAAGGCCAGTTATGATCTGGCCCCTTCCTGCATGAACAGCCTCACCTCCCCCCTGGTGCTTTTGTTTCATGCAGCTTCGACTTCAAGATAGACCTTTTCCTTCTCTATTTAAAGGTCTAGGAGAAGCATGTGGAAGGATGGGGGCAGAGAGTACACAGTGCCCAATGCAAGTCTATTCTCCTCTTTCTCCTCACCAATGGAAACTGGACTTTGTTGGGAAATAGGGCAATGTGCCCAGCAAAGAAAACTATACTTCTCAGGCTCCCTCTTGTGGGTGGGGGAGCATGTGACTAAGTCCCAGACAATAAGGTGTCCCAGACAATAAAGAAGTTACAGAGTGGCACTTCCAGAAAGCTCCTAAGCAAAGGAGCTTTACTCCTCTTCCCCTAAATAAAGTGACAGCTGGATCAGAGGCCATCTTGCAGCTCTGAGATGGCCTTGAGGAAAGAAGCCTACATGAATCCTCTGGATTCTTCAAGGGAAGCCCTGTGTCTGTTCTGGCTCTCTGCCAGCCACACACTTCCCCATGCAGCGAGGCATACCCCCTTCTAGACTACTTCCAATATTCAAGACCCCAGAATTTTCTGACTAAATCACCCCAAACCCACTCCCAGGGCTACATGTCCTCTTCTGTGGGTCTATCCTCCAAAGAGTGGAGGAATATATCACCAGTCTATACAGCCCTGAGTGTCTGGATGCCTGGTGGTCAAAGAAGGCCTCTTAGAGGAAGTAAGAGTTGAGTAGTGACTTGAATAAAGGAGACAAGGGATGTGAGAATCTCAGGTGTAGGATCCCCAAGTAGAGAGGCCTTGGGTAAGAAAAGATTCATGTGTTTCATGAGGTTGTAGGACTTGAACCCCGGAAAGCAGGCACTTCCACATTCACCTTGAGACCTCTGAAAGGCAGCCCATGCCACCAGTGTAATTCATGGTGGCTGTGGAGTCCCATCTCCTAAAAACAATTTTGAGTCAGATAAATTCTGAGTTTCAGTTCTACATAATTAGCCTTTTGCCCCCTCTCAGATGTTCTGTACACCATTCTCATGTTTAACGAGGCTGTAATGACACCAGCCTGAGGTTGGCCACTGCTGGCCTTGGGCAATATGGTGCCAGAGGCTGGTTTGTATTATCTGTTCCAGTGGCCATTCTCTCTTTCCTGGAACACGGTTTCCTTTCATCTCAGACTAATTGTTTTCAGGCCAGGGCTCATTTGCCCATTCGGTCTTTGACGTCCCAGTCTGGGATGAGTTTGATAAGGTTCCAGGCCCGGAAGCAGGAGGAGGAAGGAGGTGACCTCCAGAGGAATCCACAACCCATGGGAATTATCACTGTGTGTCTGAGTCATGTCACCACCAAGCAGGCCAGAGTTTGGCACATTTTAGCATCTGGGAGTCCTTTCTCAGCAGGAGGGAGAAAGGGGAAGGAAATGAATTAAGTGTAAGCAGGGAGAATGGTGTGAGCACTGTCCTCTCTCTCCCGCAAAAGATTTATTGCATGGAGAAGATAGCAGGTGTTCATTAAAATGGGTTTCTTTGTGTTTAAATCTCTTATCTGGTGTTGAGAAAACATCAATTGCCTTGAATGCAGATGCATCTTAGCCACTTAGTCGCCCTTGGAAAGAATGCCAACTGGCTCTGACTACATTCACTAGGACATAATAAAGATGGAGACTCTCCAGGGCTTTGGGAAGGTGACGCCAGGCCAGCTGTGATTAATACATGTCCTCAGATCAGATTAAAAATTACCTCTTCCTTTAGGAAGAGACCAGGATTTGGGGAGGCAGATGAGGGACCTGAGGAATTGGAGACACGCAAACCTTTGCCTTTGCCCTTGCCTTAGCTACGGTCTCTTCAGGAAATCTCCAGTTTTGGGCCAACATTTCTTGATAAGATTTCTACAGCGAAGCCAACTTGATAGACGTCAAAGGTTTTCCTGTCTTGGATTTCACTTATGTCATGGAGCCAAGGCAAAGGTAGGCAGCTACCCGGCTTGTTTCCTTTGGAATGAACTCAGGCAAATTCCTCAAGGTTTGTTTATGTTGGCTGCCTTCAGGGACCTTAGAGCCTTGAGGCAAGAGGAGACAATCTGCACTCAGAGTATCTGAGCAAATTCCAAGGATTCAATGCTCCAGAAGGGGAGTTCTGGGTGGGGTAGGATGGAGGGAGGGCAAGTGGAAATCCATGAGACTTCCAGGACTAAGCACCCAGAAACTGGTACTTTTTTTGCAGAGATATGTAAAAATTTTGTATTTGGAACAGCCTGGACACCTACAGAGTCCCCAGGTCCCCTTGGTGTGACAAGCAGCACTCCTTTATTTACTTCCAGAATCGCAGGGAGGAGCAGAGGGCCTCCAGGGAGTAACTAGGGTGGCCTGGGAGTATGCTTGGGAGGAGAACTTGGGGTAGGGGTGAGGATGGGCAGTGGCTATTTATAATCTAGAAAATTATTTGAATCTTTTAGTCCTCAATCTGGCCTTGCTGGCTGTGAAATATGGGCTTTGATTCCCTGTGACATGGCTGTGGAGAGCCAGGCGATGAGGTGTGGAAAGGGGAGCACAGTGGCGGGACATTGTTGTTTTTCAGTGAAAGCCTCATCACTGGGAGCCACTGGGTGGCTCAGTGGCGGAGTGAGTGTCTGCCTTTGGCTCAGGTCATGATCCTGGGGTCCTGGGATCAAGTCCCGCATCGGGCTCCCCACAGGGAGCCTGCTTCACCCTCTGCCTCTCTCTGTGTGTCTCTCATGGATACATAAATAAAATCTTTTAAAAAAGCAAGCAAGCAAGCAAGCAAGCCTCATCACTGACCACCTTCTAAACACCTACTGTGGTGGGTACTCCAGCCACACCTTGCTCCTTACCTCTCTCCATCCGTTCCTGCCCTCCTGCCTTAAAGCAACCCACCTTTACTGAGTGCAGACTCAGTGTCCAGGGACTGTGTGAGGCTCTGGATCCTAGAGATGAAAAACAAGTGCTCATTTTCCTTAAAGGAAGCCAAGCCCATGGGTGAGCCGTACACACTTTCCATGGGGTGAGTAGGCTAACACCAGGCCTGTCGGCGTGCAAGCCCAGTTGCAGTGGTTTTATGATAGAAGAGTGACAAGCTGGGGATGGGAGAGAGGATTGTCTGAAAAACAACACAGAGGAAAGGCTGGTCGTTTGGTGCTCACAGCCTTGAGTGGGAACCAAAGGTCAGGTGTAAAACCATGGGTTTTCTGGCAGCACACCAGAAATGAGCATTCCAGATGTAGCAAAAGCCCAGGAAAGGAACATGGAAATATGTAAAAGATCACAACAGATGGGTTTGACCAAAGTAGAGAGTTTGTATAATTAAATAATGGGGGGAAAAGCCTGGAGAAAGAAACTGATGGCAGCATGGCAGAGACGAAATAGCATGGCCTCTAAGACAGAGCCACGTTTCACATGTGGCTCGAGTGTCTTAACTAGGTGTCCTTTAGCAACTCGGAGTGTCTTAGAGCACCTGGTGTTTATCCATAAAATGTGATTATTGTTAGGGGTCTTTATGAGGGTTACAAAACACGACTCTGATGTTCCTGGTCCAAAATAGTCCTAATGAGTGGTTACTACATACATACACATCCATCCCCTGTCTGACCCTGACCCACAGTGTCAGCATAATTCCCCTGCAGAATAAAGGAGGCAATTGTTAAGTGTTTGTGCAAGGAGTTGGTGGAACACTAATCCTAGGCCAAGAGGGCATGATCACAGTGAACCAGGAGTCTTCCAGCCTGTCCTAAGAAGCATCGTGGAAGGGCATGCCCAGGGACAAAGGACCAGGCTGATGTGAGCTCACAGGAAGGTCCCCAGGCATGAGAACTGAGGGAAGGGCAGAGATCTCAGTCCAGTGAGGATGGCAGGATGGCACGGGCCAGGAGAGAGGTCACCAGGGCTGGGCACCCTATGCAATCATGAGCAGGGTGGAGGGGTAGGCAGCTAGGAGCCATAGATAGTCTGGAGCAGTGCTCCTGCTCATACAGTAGGGATCAAGCAGTAAATATTCGGTGAAGCTATGTAGCCTCTGTTGAAGCAATTTAATGAATTGGTAAGCCTCGTGTTGCCTGTTACCTGACACATTCTGCACGTATTTGCCAACTCCTCTCTACTTTAACTCCCTTGTATATATAATAGTGGCTTCAAATCTATTTTCAGAATGAGTAATCTAAAAAAAAAAAAAAAGAATGGGTAATCTAGGGGCATCTGGGTGGCTCAGTTGGTTAACCATCCGACTCTTGATTTTGGCTCAGGTCATGATCTCGGAGTCGTGAGACTGAGCCCCGAGTTGGGCTCCACACTGACACGCAAACTGCTTAACATTCTCTCTGTCTCTGTCTCTGTTTCTGTCTCTCTCTCTCCCTCTGTCCCTCCCCCGCCCCTTGCACTCTCTCTCTCTCAAAAAAAAAAAAAAAAAAAAAAAAGAACAAATTGGGTAATCTATAAAGAAACAGAAATATCTTCTGTTTTAAAAAAATCTCTGACCATGTGTTTTCCAAATAACATGCACTGCCCACCTGCATCACCTATAAGGGGTAGAGAAATGGCTACATAACATCTTTCCAATATAAATTCTCATGCTCTTCAATGGGCATTTGATTCTTTTCTTTATTTCTACCCTTACTAAAAATAGATTTGAGACTGTAGACTGTTGCCGATAGACAGAAGATACTTTTCAGAAATCCTATATTCTTGGTTGTCAGTTCTCTGAGGGGTCCTTTGGCATTTTCTGACTTTGAGATCCTGGAAAATAATTGCCTCCATGTGGCATCCTAAAAAGGCGTGAGTATAACCAGAGTCACTATCTTGGATAATACATGTGCCATGATGCTCTGAAGTACTCATCCAAAGATCAGTAGAAAAGCCTGTTTTCTTCTGAGGGGATTTCAGTCTTGATGATGAAGCATTTCAATTCAGAAGTCTACCCTGCTCCCACAATAAATTCTTTTTCCTTTGGTAGACATTTATAAAGACCACTCAAGGAAACCACGAAAACCATGAAAAATTAGTTTAGATTAATGCATTTTCTGAAAATCACGGTCTAGTGACTGAAGCTTATACTTGGGTATCACTTGATATGTTTTTAATGGAGTTGGTACAATGTTTTTAAAAAACCACGACATACTTACTCGACGTCAAAGCAAGGCATTTGTTTTAAAAGCCAAGGCACGTTAACAGAAGTGGAGAGGAAAGACAATAATTCTAGTGAATGTTGGGCAGTGACATTGCCTTTGAGGTCTTCCTCAATAGTTTACTCATCTGGAAACCCAGCCCAAGATGGAGTTTAGCAAACGTGCTGATGTCAAGAATGCTAACCAGGCCAGTGCTCTGGGTACTCTGTAGAGATCATTCTAGCATGCAAGTACTCCATTTCCTGGCATCTCTGCCACAGTCTTAGAAAGGCCATGTCCAGACTTTAGATTTACTGTTGGCAAGACTGGTCTCTAGCAGTGGATCCAATACTGGTCATACATTTGTCTTAGCCATTGATGATAATACTCGTCTTCTTAGAAATGTACATGTCTGTTATAATATCACTCCTTCATATTGGTCTCATGCTCGGTGGCCCGCCGAGGACAACCCTGAGAAGGAGAGAGGGCAAGTATGGTTTCCATGCTCCGGAGGGAGAAAGAGCTCAGAGAAGTTAGAACTTGCCCACTGGGAGAGCGGGCGCTAGCACCAGCTCCACGACAGAGTGCATTTTCCATTACAGTACCTTTCTCAGGTGTCATATGAGACTCTGTCCCCACAGAGGCTTTACCCAAAAACACAGCTGAGAAATGGGTCTTCTCGCTTTTTTCCAATAAATGATTAATAAGAGCACAGGCTCCGGGGGGAGGCGACTGCAGTTCATTCCACCTTGGCCACTCCATCACTCCATCAGTTTCTCTGATCTTCAAGTTCTGCATCTGCGTGTGACAGAGCATCAGAATCCCCCATCATGACCCCACACACCATCTCTGCTGGGTCAGATTAGAGGCTCCAGATTCAGTGACGGCTGCCACAAAGATTTCCATCTGTGTCACAAAGGAGTCTCCAGAGTGGAAGGAGATGGGGAGCTTCTGTAGCCTTAGGGAGGCAGACACTTAGACTCAGCTGGGGCTGGCGGGAAGATTTTTCTCGACACTCTGAAACCCCCTACTGAAAATCCTAAATCAGCATTTATCAGAGTGGATCAGTCTGTCAAGAAAGACCCCAGGGGAGTGTCTGCTTTCGGCTCAGGGTGTGATCCCAGGGTCCCGGGATTGAGTCTCGCATCAGGCCCCCCGTGGGAAGACTGCTTCTCCCTCTGCCTGTGTCTCTGCCTCTCTCCTTGTGTCTCTCATGAATAAATAAATAAAATCTTAAAAAAAAAAAAAAAAAGAAAGAAAACCAAAGCCTCAGAGGGGATGTCCCTGTGCCGAAGGGGTGCCAGGCCAGGGAATCTGACTTACTACAAAGATCTGGCTGTTCCCGGGGAAAGGCTGAACCTAGTGCATATGCGGTGAGGCTGGAAGCCCCTCAGGCACAACGAGGTTGTACCTTGGAGCCCAGCTGTGGGGCACAACTTTGCTATGTCAGCAAGGGTGCCGATGTGGAGTGACAAGTATCCCCAGTGGTGTCTCCATGTTGCATTAACCAAAGAGGGCAAATACTCCCCTGCCATCTCTTCCAGGGGTCCCAAAGAGCCCCCTTTAGGTGGAGGAATCAAAGGTAGGAGGCCTTAGGAAGGAGATGCCCACAGCCTCTCATTCCAACTTTGTTCAAAATTATGCAGGCACTAAAGTGATTAATACAAAAAAGAGGGATGTGCAATCCAAGCTGGTGGTGTGGCTCATCTGGTTAAGTGCAAAATGGGGAGTAGAAAGGAGGTTATGAGGATTAAGCAAGGTGACAAGTGGACAGTTCTTGGCACAGAAACTGGCTCCTACTGATGTCATCACTGTCACTACTAGTACTGTCACAACTAGTATTGTCACTCCAAGGGCCTCAGGCAGAGCACCCAGGCCAATGGGCTTCTGAGGGAGGTGTCATCATTTTGGGAAACACAGGTTGTAGTCTGCACCCCAGGGTTGAAGCCCTTGTGGCTTCAGTTCCAGGGACAATGAAAATGGGGCCAATAAGAGGAGGTAACTTTACAGGGAATCTCATCCCAGGGGAGCCAAGGATAATCAGGAAGTGGAGGCAAAACGACTTTTGAAATGTATGGAAAATTCTTTCATGTCTTAGAGCTTATTATATATGAAAGAAACTTGAGAGAAGCTTTCCCAAATTTGATAATAATCTTTTTTTTTTTTAAGATTTTGTTTATTTATTCATAAGAGACACAGAGACAGAGGCAGAAACAGAGGCAGAGAGAAAAGCAGCTCCCTGCGGGGAACCTGATGCAGAACTCAATCCCAGGACCCGGGATCATGACCTGAGCCAAAGGCAGACACTCAACCATTGAGCCACCCAGGTGCCCTGACAATAATCTTAACATTCAGATGCAATCACCGACAACAAGCTGTGGAACTGAAAAAGACTTTCTATGTCTCTGTTTTCCATCAGAAATACAAGGCACGGACTGGGGCATAGGGGCAACCTTGGGCTTCGGTACAGACACCGCCAAGTCCAAGAAGCACACCACACACAAGCAGTCAGGAAAATGGCACAGAAATGGCATCAAGATACCCCCTTCACAAAGATAGGAATCTCTTAATGTGGAGGACTCAAGTTCCCAAGGAACATGCACTTTGCCAAGAAACAAAAGAAGGACCTGGAGAAGATGCCTCCAACAACAGCAAGGCCATGAGTGCACGTGGTGAGGCTGGTGAGGCCTCTTCAAGCCCAAGGAGGTCAATCCCAAGATCCCAAAGGGCAGCAACCACAAGCTCAACTCACTGGCCTACATCACTTGCCTACAAGCTCGGGGAACATGCTGGTGCCCGCCTTGCTGAGGGTCTCAGGCTCTGCTTGGCTAAAGTTCAAGGCCAAGGCTCAAACCCATGCCCAGGTTGCATCTGTGACTCTGCCTCCAGTTCCTGGCACAGAACCCAAAAGGTGCCCAGCCCCCCACAAAGGCTCCAGTGTAGAATCTTCTGTCTGCCTCTGTGAGGACAGAAGAACTGATGTGACCTTTGGGCTTCTGTGTGGAGCTAGAGTCCTTCTGTGCTATTTGTGCAAGTAAATCTATGGCAGGACCCATCAAAAACAGACAAAAAAGAAATAAAAAGCAAATGTTGATTAACTTTGCTGGGGGAAAGAATGAATTACCTTTTTCTTTCCTAATTGAAAACACAGTTGTGAAAAGCAAAGGGCACAGGACTACAAGTGTGGAGGTAGCAGTACTGTAATATAAAAGGTGAGTGAGTCAGTTCATTAATAAAATAAAACTATTTGTAATGGATTCCGTGACCCGTCTAGTTTAGCCTAAAATTCATATTTGGAACTTATATTTCATGATAAATATTCACCTTTGTGTCTGATTTTATTTAATAATTTTAGGTGCCTTTTCTTAAAGAGGATCCCTAAAATTGTAGAAGCTTCTGGCCCTGCAAAACTGGAATCTGCCCATGTTAATAATCCTCCCTACTTTTGACAGAATAATATTGAAATGTGCTTCAGGGGACTTTCTGGAAGGAAGTTGGAGCCATTGAGAAGACAAGGAGAAAAAAGCCTCGCCCTGGGAAAAGACAGTGAGCAATCAAAAGTGACAGGTGGAGTATAGTGAAATCAGAGGTTGGCAGCTAAGAAAACCCAATTTGAAGTTGTTGGGCAAACACTGGCAAGAGTTTCTGAGTTGAGTCGGAATGTGGCCCATGGCAAAGGGTTGATGAGGTCTGTTTTGGGGGGCCTCATCTGCTTCTCAGCTAGCCTCATTCAGACCAAGCAGATGTGGTTCTTGATAGAAGTTGACACATACTCTCCGAAGAATTAGATGCAGGCCAACCAGAGTCCATCACGCTGGAAGAAAACTAGGAGCAGGTTATGATGTGGGATCCATGTCAAAAGTCTGCCTCCTTCCCTTAGGGCCTAAGGCTTCATTCCCCTAATTGAGGAAGACATCTTGGCTTGGGAGCCTCAGTCCTCAGCTCCTTGTTCTGTTAGGCAGACAGGAGTGAGACGAAGGTGGGTCAATAAAACATGAAGGTTCCTGAACTCATATGTAGAGCTGTCTTTTTGAATTCCCATCTGGCTTTCGCCTTGCACTGCCTTTCCACAGATAAAGCTGAAAACGCCATGGGAGGAGCAGGATAAGTGGGTGCCACTGCCTCTGCATAAGAGTTGTGGGGAGACGTGTCTTCTAGCCTGGTTCGGGAGGGGTCTAGTTCTGGGGGCACTGCCATTCTCTGCTGGACCAAACAGGGCCGGGGAGCAGGAGGCTAGCCAGATGTGCAAATAAGGCTGCATTCTGAAGAAACATCTGCTTTGTCTTCCAGAACTTGGGGCTAAGCCTTTAAGGATGGGTTCTGCTCTCTGGCGCCCTCTGCTGTGGCTGAGCAGATCGGATACCTCTGGGGGTTGGGGCAAGAGTAGAAAATCCTGCAACCCTTCTCTGGGCTGAATTGGGTTATCTGAGACACATATGGCAAGGGCCTGGGTTGTGAAAGATGAGTAGAATGGTAACGTGGAAGATAAGACTGAACGTTCTCTTCGTGTTTGCGGGGCCATGGTGAACCTGTAGAGCCCTACGGGGCCACACAAGAATGGATGCTAGCCTTGGTGCAGTCCAACTTCTTCATTTACTGGCAGGGAGAGTGCCTTGGAAAATATATAGAGTAGGCAAAGCCAGTAGTACCACAGGAGGAAGTAGCCCAGAAGAGTAGGGTTATGGGGGCGTTAGGAGAAATCTTCACCTTATCTATGGAGGATCATACAAGTGAGAGCTTAGGAGCTGCTCAAATAATTTATTAGTGATTATAGATGGATTGATTCCAAGGGGAGGGGGCAGAGAAAAGAAGTAACATGGTACTCGGGGAAGGGCATACTCCTGATACATAGAGGATCTGGAGAAGGAGACACGTGCTCAGAAAAAACATGGTGGACATGAAGATAAAAAACTGGAAAGCTGATCTACAACTTCAGTGTTTCCTGAAAGTAATCAAAACGGTTGGGATGGCTATAGCTATACCAGACTGCACTTCTATACCGGAAGAATACCTTCCAGAGCTGAGAAAGGAGTGAATATGCAGACTGAAGGTGATTACCTCATTTCAGGCATATTAAATAAAAGAAACCCACATCAAGACCCATTCCAGTAAAATTTTTGAATTCCAAGAACACATTTTAAAATCCTATTAACACCAAGGCAGGAGGAAAAAAGAAACATACGAAGGGATATGAATCAGGCTTATTCTAGAGGTTTTTCCTCTGAACCAGTAGATGAGCCTGTATTCATTGCCACAGCCACAATGTTTGGAAACTAAGGATGGTGACTTGAGAAAGGTAAATCCAGTCATCATTCCAACAAAAGCAAATGCCCAGTGTTGTGTTTTGGGTCGGATTCTCTGGGAAGCAGACCCTGAGATGGGGAGCTGCATACCTGGCCTGCAGGGGGTTGCCTGGAAGTGTGCTCCAGAAGGACACCTGTGGGGGGAGTGAGGTAAGCAGAATGAGAATTGCTGAGTTGCAAGACATTTCAGTCAATTCCACATGGAGCTCTGGCACTGAGGGAACATTTAGAATTATCTGGAATTGAGCCAAAGTAGGCCTTGGCCCCCTGCAGAGATGAGATGCAGCCCCCAGCGGAGGAGTGGCCCTGGTCAAGGCATCCCCCTTCCACTTTATAGCAGTTCTAAGGTGGGCTTCACACTGGCACTTGAGTCCTGAAGGGACCTTTTAACACTGCATTGTTAAAAACACTCTTCCTAAAGGCATACTCTGGCCAACTAAGGCAAAACTGTGACAATATGAAAAGACAGGAGCACTTTCCTCATTTATTTTTAATCCCAGACCCTGTTTGACTACGTATTTCAAGCAACCATGAAAGCAAAGACTGGTCCCTGGGTTTTCCCACCTCATTCCTGTCCTTGCTTCTTAGAAATGCCTTACACAGCCTGCTGGAATCTCCTACACTTTATGGCAGTTTAAAAGAGCACCTGATAAGTTTCCCTCCCATCTTTCTTAATAAGAGCTAAGCTCTATACAAAGTTAGAACATTGTGCTGGGTGGATCAGCAAACCAAAAAGGCTTTCATTCATCTTTGGATATGGCAAAATAAGGGCCATTTGAGAAGGAGTTAATGATGATTTTCTGTGTCTTTAAAATCCTCCTGAGGCAGCCACTCTGGAAAACAGTGTGGAGGTTCCTCAAAGAGTTAAAAATAGAGCTACCCTACAATCCAGCAATTGCACTACTAGGGATTTACCTGAAGGATACAAAAAGTACAGACCTGAAAGGGCACATGCAGCCCGATGTTTATAGAAGCATTATTAACAATAGCCAACTATGGAGAGAGCCCAGATGTCCATTAACTGATGAATGGATAAAGAAGAGGTGATACATGAAATATTACTCAGCCATCAAAAAGAATGAAATCTTGCCATTTGCAACAACATGGATGGAGCCAGAGGGTATTGTGCTCAGTGAAATAAGTCAGAGAAAGACAAATACCATATAATTTCACTCATTTGTGGAATTTAAGAAAGAAAACAGAGGAACACATGGGAAGGGGTAAAAAGAGAGAGAAACAAACCATAAAAGATTCTTAGGGGGGATGTCTGGGTGGCTTAGCGGTTTAGCGCCAGCCTTTGGCCCAGGGCATAATCCTGGAGTCCCGGGATCGAGTCCTACATCAGGCTCCCTGCATGGAGACTGCTTCTCCCTCTGCCTATTTCTCTGCCTCTCTATGTCTCTCATGAATAAATAAATAAAATCTTTTTTTTTCTTTTAAAGAGAGAGATTCTTAGGGATACAGAACAAAATGAGGGTCCATGGAGGGAGGAGAGTGGGGGATGGGCTAGTAGGTGATGGGGATTAAGGAGGGCACTTTATTTATTTATTTATTCATGAGAAACAGAGAGAGAGAGAGAGGCAGAGACATAGGCAGAGGGAGAAGCAGGTTCCCTGCGGGAAGACTGCTGTGGGACTTGATCCCAGGACCCCGGGATCATGACCCAAGCCAAGGGCAGATACTCAACCACTGAGCCACCCAGGTGCCCCTAGGAGGGCACTTGTGATGAGCACTGCTGTTATATGTAAGTGATGAATCATTCAATTCTACTCCTGAAACCAATATTGCACTGTATGTTAACTAACTAAAATCTAAGTAAAAAAATTGAAAAGAAAAAAAGTATATCTCCTGTAGACAGCAAAATAAATAAATAAATAAAATAACTTGATAGTAGAAGTCCTCTTATAATATATACATGTATCAAATCACCATGCTATGCACTTCAAATATCTTACAATTTTGTCAATTATTTTTTTTTAAATCTTTATTTATTTATTTTAATCTAAGATAGTCAACACACAGAGAGAGAGAGAGAGAGGCAGAGACAAGGCAGAGACATAGGCAGAGGGAGAAGCAGGCTCCATGCACCGGGAGCCCGACGTGGGATTCGATCCCGGGTCTCCAGGATCGCGCCCTGGGCCAAAGGCAGGCGCCAAACCGCTGCGCCACCCAGGGATCCCCAATTTTGTCAATTATACCTCAATATAGCTGAAAAATGTTGAAAGAAAGAAAAAAAGGAAGGAAGGAAGGAAGGAAGGAAGGAAGGGAGGAAGGGAAAGAAAAAAAGAAAGAAAGAAGAAAGAAAGAAAGAAAGAAAGAAAGAAAGAAAGAAAGAAAAGAAAGAAGAAAGAAAGAAAGAAGAAGAAAAAAGAAAGAAAGAAGAAAGAAAGAAAGAAAGAAAGAAAAGAAAGAAAGAAAGAGGAAAGAAAGAAAGAAGAAGAAAAGAAAGAAAGAAGAAAGAAGAAAGAAAGAAAGAAAGAAAGAAAGAAAGAAAGAAAGAAAGAAAGAAGAAAGAAAAAAAGAAAAAGAAAAAAAGACCCTGAGAATAGCACCATGTATTTTCCCAAGCAGGATTGTTCGAGACAGGCCTGCTTTGAAGAGGCTGTGAGAGGGGAAAATGGGAAGGGAAGTCTACCTTTTATTCCACCTTCTTTTCTTTACAATGAACACATCAAGGAAATAGCCATTAAGATTATTTATTTGAATCAACCATCAAATGGATTTCATTTCTTTTTATTCTTAATAAGGAAAAACTGATGAACCCAGTAGTAAATATGCCAAGCCCTCCACCTGGGGCTCATGACTGTTTCTCTTGGAAGGAAAAAATTAAATAATTTAAACTGTTTTATTTACATTTTATTTTTTTCTGCATTTTCTACGTCTTCCTCAATGAGTATATATTACTTATATGATTAAACAAAATAGATGCTATTACAGACCAATGTAGAGGGCTGAACATACACCATGAAACACAAATGAGCTCAAAATAAATCCAAACATCAACTGTTATTATTTCTGGAGAAAGGGCATAGGAAAAGGAGGGATATTTTTTCCTTTCTTCAGGTTTCAGATGTTTGCTCACAATTATTATTATTATTTTTGGGGGGTATTTTATAATGAAATGTCAAAATGAATTATTTCTTTTTTAAAAAAGATTTTATTTATTTATTCATGAGAGACACACAGAGAGAGGCAGAGACACAGGCAGAAGGAGAAGCAGGCTCCCTGCAGGGAGCCCGATGTGGGACTTGGTCCCAGTACCCCAGGATCACACCCTGAGCTGAAGGCAGATGCTCAACCACTGAGCCACCCAGATGACCCTATGTTATTTACTTAAAGAGCTCAGAGAAGGTTCTATTGTTTCTTTTAAATTGGGCCTGCACATACCATCTCCTCTCTACCCAGCTTAACAAATCCTTTGGGAAGTTCTTCACACTTAGCCTAAATACTTAGCCAGTTGCTGCTATGGTAGGCAGGCACAACTGGTGGTCATGAGGGCAGATCACAGAATTCCTAATTCACTTCTTGTGGGAGAAGAGGAAGAAAGCAAAGTCCTTTCAGGGTGAAACCTATGGGCAGATGAACTCTCCCTTCCTCTCCATCTAGATCTGACCCAGTCCCTTGGGTGAGGTCTGGCCACCACAGGCATCCATATCCCAACTCCAATCCCTTTACAGGACAAGGTGGGGCAGGAAAAACAAAGCAAGAGGCCCATTATGCAAAGGAAATAAAATGGATCACCTACTAATCCCCTCTACCTTACTCAACTTTTTCTTTCTCCCCATACCACTTACCACCTCGTAGCATACTAATATTTTCATTATGATGTCTTCCTGACTCACCCACAAGAATGTAAGCTCCCCAGGGGCAGGAATCATTGTATCAAGTGATGGCCTGATACAGAGCCTGACACATGGTCGGTGTCGGGTATGTAATCTTGAACAACATTCAAAACTGAAAACTGAAATTTATGAGATAACAGAATTGATGAGATATATGAAGTGGAAAAAAGATAGCAAGGCAGCATATTCTGCAGGACTGTAACCTAAAATACACATGGCTTGGAGAGGGAACGAGAGTCTGAAAGGAAATACAGCAATTGCCGATGTTGATTCTGAATTTGGGGACTGTGGGTGATTCCACTTTCTTCCTCAATGGTTTTCAGATTCTCTGACTCCTGGGGTGCAAGTGGCACCTCTGTGATCATAGAAAAAAGTTTACTTGGAAAAAATAAGGAAGAGAGGTGGGATGCTGAGCCAGACACTGTCGTGCAAGGCATGTGTCTTGGTGCCGGAGGCGGCCCCTGGACATCCAGTGTGGACCATCACTGCTTCCGGGAAACACCAACCCATTCACACCAGTAGGAGGGGTCCCTGAGGATAGCCTTCTTTTTATGGGCCTGGAATCTCCATGTTACTAGTGCGCCTCAAGTGAATTTTTTTTCCCCGTTGGCCACTTCTCTTCCTCCAGGTTAGCTGAAGCCTGTTGTCAGGCTTTTATTTTGTTTTGATAATCCTGTGGTTTGCATCTGGGCTCACAACCTGAGTTTGAACACGAAAGTGTCACGTGGTTAAAATGTATTGTAGGACTGCTGGTACGTGAGTGGCGTGGGACAGGATTGTCTGCGGCTCCCACTAAAGCTGTATCTAGGCCCTGGTGTCGCCGTGAAAGAAAGGACCACCTTCCAGAGCAAGAGCTGGTGAAGTCCTGCACGTGGCCAGGAGGCAAGAGAAGTCATGATGAGCAGCAAGGATGACCAGCCCAGCACCTGGGGGCCCGTGAATCACCAGGTGTGCTGCAACCTGAGAACACTCATCTCTCCTCTGAGGCGTGGCCCTCCTTGAAGCTTCCATCCAGACACCAAGTTGGACTCTGGTCAGACTGACCTGGGAGGAACTGGGGCCAGGTCCCAAGGCCCTGGTGCAACTGGTTTCTGGATAGCAGGTGGGTTTGAGGTGTGTGAAAGATAATGATGAATGATGTTTGGCCTTTGCTCCCAACTATACTTGAAAATCTCTCCTCCTCCCACACCTCCCCCCCAACTGACCCCCTCTCTGAGAGGAAAGATGAAAGCTCTGAAGCATCTTGGGTTTGTCATTAATTCATATGCAGAATGACAAGCCCCTTACCTCTGGTGCTTTCACATTTCCCTTCTCCCTTATATTTCTCCTTAGACCTTATTACTAGCTGAAACCCTATATATTTATCAGTTTACTGTCTCCCTCTCCCAGGAAACTCCAGGAGGCAGAGGTCTCATCTCTTGTACTCTGCTGCATCTCTCCTCCGAGAAAAGTATCTGAGGTATATAGTAGGTGTTCAATAAATATTGGTAGGCAGTGACCGAAAGGGAAAGAACCAAAGACATGGAGACATAGCTTTATAAAGAATGTTTCAATTTATTTGATTACTTTAAATATGAACCTGCATAAAGTGATGGTTAGTTGCACAAGCTCAAAGCATCCCCACGACATGAACTGGAGACAAGCCCGGGTTTAGGCCTCTACCACTCACCATCAAGTCCAGTGGCCACAGCAATCAGCCCTGTGACTTAATTTGCACCCGGTGGGGCAGTGACAGTCCCAGCTGCAAGTGACATAGAGGGGTCTGCTCCCCGGAAGATGGAGGGAAGGGGTGAGGGATCACTCAGGATGGGGGTTTGCTTCTCTCACAGCCTGTGCCCGCCTGAGAGAGAGGACACCCGAGGGAATGCAGGGAAGGCTCGTGGCGCCTGGGGGCTCTGGGGTAGAGACACCCAGTTCTTTCGCCAAGTAATTCAAAAGAGGGTACCAAGCCCCCCAAAGGATACAAAGAGGACCTAAAAGAAACTTAAGCTTGAAGTTTCTGAGAAGCAGCCCCGTTTCTCTTCCTGCCTCTGCTCATTCACTCGCTCGCTCTCGCACCCCCTCTCTGCACACACACACCTTCGCGAGGGCCCCTCAGGCCAGCCCCCGCGGACGCCAGCCCCCACGCCCACGCAGGTGCACGGGTGCTCCGTGAGGTCCCTGGCTGCCGCAGCGGCCCGCGGGGAGGGGGTGTCGCTCACACGTTGGTGTGCTGAGAACCAGAGGATGCGATGCTGCCCGGCTGGCTCCGGCCTGAGGGTGCCGAGCTGGGTGCTCGGCTCCTGCTGTGACGCCCCCCTCCCAGGCTCCTCTGGCCCGGCTCGTCCGACAGCTTGAGTTTCTCATGCTCCTCTTTCAGGAAGAAGTCCACCAACAAGCCCTTCTCCTTCTTGATCTGGTCGCTGATGTCCGTCGGGATGTCTGGAATCATCCAGTCCACCAGGACGCTCAGGAACATTACAAGGTTCTGCCAAAAGCAAGGGAGAGGGGTTGAGGGGCGAGGCCCGGCCCCGTGGGTCCCCAGTGCACCTTGTCCACCCTTGCCCTGTCCTCCGGCAGTGGGGCTGGCCGTGTGGTGCCACGGCGGGGGCAGTGGAGAGCAGAGCCCCAGGAGCAGGACACCTCCGTGGTATTCTGGCTCCTTACCTAGTAGCAGGTGGTCTTCACCAATGAGCAGAAATGGCCTGCAGTGTCCCCATGTAGAAAGTGGAGCAGTAATACTACCCGCCCCCCCTAAGTTGCCGTCAGGATGAAAGTCAACACCTCCCATATGGCGGGGCCTGAGAAGTGTCAGCTGGCTTTTCCCCTTCCTGTTCTTCCTGCCAGGCCTCTCAGCCTCGGGCGCCCGGCTCCAGGGCTCCCTGGGAAGTGGGCACAGGGCCTGCCGCCCCTCCACTGGGCCGGCTGCTCCCCTCTCGCTTCCAGCCTGCGCTCAGCGCTCCAGATCAGAGATGGGCCTTTGGTCTCCGCACTGAATTCTGGCCTCGGCCAACCTCACACTTACCTGATCCTGGTCCCTCTTCTGTCCAGCCATGCTAGTCACACTGGCCAGTCTCAGGCCCCTGCCTTCAGCTCCCCCATCTCCATCTGAGCTTCTGTGCACACTTGCAATCAGCTTCCTTCCGCACCTGCTGAGCCCCATCCCCGCCTTGCAAACACAGGTAAGACAGGACTACGTTTCCCTGCAGTATTTTCCACTGAAACAGTGAATGCATTACAACTGTGCCAGCGGGGCCCGATATATGACAGCTGCGCTTATTACCTGGTTCCCACCCAGCTCCCCAAGCCAGGCAGTTTCCCCACCCCAGCTGTGGCATTCTCTGCGTGCCAATCACACGCTCGCTTTGAGATCCAGGGACAGCGAGGAGCCCAGGATGAGATCCTTAGGGCATGGCTGTCTTCCAGGTTCCAAACCTATTCCTACCTTAACCTTGACCCTCGCTTGTACCTAGGGGCCCCAGGGAGGGCCAGGGGACTAGTAATAGCTCCTGGGCCAGGAGCTTCCAGACGCTCCTGGGAGCCTTTCAAGCTCTAGAGCTGCTTCAAGTCACACTCTTCCCTTAAACCAACTTTCACAGTGTGAACGAGTGTTACATGTGACATGTGGGAAAGCCAGTGGATGCCTGCAGGGGGTGTTGGAGCAGGTTTTCAAAAAATCGCCCCATCTTCTCAGAGGAAGAATGGCTGTCTTCTTTAGGTGAAAGACTAGCTGATGGGCTTCTCCACTTCCCGGGGTTGGGGTCGGGGCAGGATATCTTACAGCCCTCCAGAGATCTGCCTTCAGGGAATACAAAAGCCTGGGGGAGTGGAAGAGAAAAGGATCTGGGCTCGTGCTCCAGCCCCGCTTGAAAGGCGGCAGGACCCCCCGAGTGGGAGCTGGGGGCCCATGTACCCCCGGATCTGGGCCATGCAACCTGAGCTCCGGCTATTGTCAGAGATAGCAATCGCGGGCTCAGGTTTGCTATTCATTCAAGGAGGCATGGCCGGATGTCTCTGGGGCCCTCCCTGCCAGATGTCTCAGGGGCCGGAGCTCACCAATAAAGGAGGGAGTTGGCCCAGAGCTAGAAGAACCCTTTGGAACCCAAGTCCTTTCGTGAACTGCAGAGACCAGGCAGGGCCGTTTGTCTGCAGTAAGGTGGGGATTCTGGGCCCCACCACTCTTCTCGCTTCCTTTCTTGTCTTAGGTCTAAATGGGAATCTATCTCCACCCTGTAACTTATCCCACATCTGACTTGTAAACTTACTTTGAGGGCTATTCTCTTTCTTCAAATTCATCCATTCATGGAAGTCCTCTCAAGAGGGCTTCCTGCCTCCTCTGGGGAGGTGCTCCCTCCTGCAGGCCACTTGCAGGGACCCCTATGTCACAACGCCACATGGAGAACACATGGAGAGGAGGGGCAGGCAAGGAGACACGGCTGTCTTTACCTCCGTGGCCTGGAGGCTACTCCTTATCTGGACAACTCACCTGGAAGATTATGACAAAAGCCAGACGGGCAGACAGAATGGACCAGTACTGTTTGGAAAACTCATATGGGTTTGGGGCCCACGGAGGTTCTCGGTAATCCTTAAACCTGGGCAGAGAGAAATGTAGTGTTAAGACTAGGAAGAACTGGAGGGAAGAGGGTGTTTGAGATCCTTAAGGATCAGAGCAGCTGGCAAAACCCTCGCTCCCAGACTCAGGAAATTGCAGGAAGCAAGCAGAGTGAGAGGAATCCATGGTCCCACCAACAAGCCGTGGAATAATAGGACCAAAGTCCAAAAAACTCCAGTGTCGGCCTGGAAATGCCTTTTTCCCACACTCTCTAACATCCCCCATGGCTTCCTCTGGTTTCTGTATTCTTCTTTCAGAGGAGCCCAGGAATCATGAGAGGAGCCCAGGACAGTGGGTTCATGTTGGCCCCACTAGCACATGAGCTCAAGAGCCGAGGGAGATGCCCAGAAACCTTGGACAGTTCCAGCAGCCCCTGGACTCAGGAAAGACACAGGTGTCTGCAGACAACCCCAGGTTTCCTTCCTGGCCGGCTGCTTTGGGAACGGCCGTAGAGGTGGCTGCACTCTTGCACCCCAGTGAAGGCTGAGTCAACCCAAGCTGAAGGTTGAGTGCATTTGGGGAACGGTGGTAATAGTGATGGTTGGTTGGTATCCTCGGTTCTGCCAACCACGTTTATAATCTGTCCATGTGGCTTAAGAAAGGACAATCATGATACAGTTTCACTCATACATGAAATATGATAGTGAAAGGGACTATAAGGGAAAAGAGGGGAACTGAGTGGGAAAAATTAGAGAGGGAGACAAACCATGAGAGACTCCTAACTCTGGGAAACGAACAAGGGGTAGTGGAAGGGGAGGTGGGCAGGGGGATGGGGTGACTGGGTAACGGGCACTGAGGAGGGATGAGCACTGGGTGTTATACTATATGTTGGCAAATCAAATTTAAATTTTAAAAATGTAAAAAAAAAAAGAAGAAGAAGAAAGAAAATGTTAGTAGTGCCTGATGTGAAGTCATGCCTCTTCCTTGGGCCCACAAGAGATCTAGAGTTTTTCCTCACCATTGCTCTTCCACCTCTATCCTATGATGACTCCTATTTAAAATGGCTCATTTTCAGGGTGCCTGGGTAGCTCAATCAGTTAAGTCTCTGACTCTTGGTTTTGGCTCAGGTCATGATCTCAGGGTCGTGAGCTCGACCCCTTTGTTGGGCTTCATGCTCAGTGCAGAGTCGGCTTGAGATTCTCTCTCCCTCCCCCATGGCCCCTACCACTCTCTAAAAAAAGTCTCATTTTCTCAGACTTACTTTTTTCCAAGCCTGGAAAAGTGACAAGAGCTGGCACCAGAAGAATTATGACCCTTCATGGAACTGTTCTCTCCATGGAATTCCACAGATCTTTGATGCTTAGTAAAAGCAAAATAATCCCTAGGGAAAGAAGTGGGGTGGCATCAGGCCACCAAGGGGGGTGCAAGACTGCAAGGCAGGCAGGGTGGGGACTCTATCCGAGGAGGGGCCAGGGGGGAAAACAACCTATACTGAACATGCAGCATGTGCCCATCCCTGAAATCAAGAGTCAGATGCTTAATGGACTGAGCCCCCTAAGTGCCCTAGAAATGGATACTTTCTGTTCCTTCCTGACCTGGAATGAGCCAGCTGCCCTAAGATCCAGGACAAAGTATGGTAGTTTCCAACTGTCTATGGAGAGATGCAGGAAGAAGAGAAGGAAAAAAGAGGAAGAGGACAAGAGGTGCGCGCGCACGCACACACACACACACACACACGCACACACACACACACACACACACAAAGGCACAGTGCCAGAGGCAGCAACAGAAAGAGACACGCAGAGGTGGACACTAAGCAGTTGACTAGGGCTGGGCAGGAGGCCAGGAGCTGCCCCTTCCCTGGCCGCCCCCCTTCCAACAGCTGATCACAGCTGTTGCAGGCTTGCTTTGACATCCAGATGAAAAGCAAAGCTGACTGCAACCCAGCAAAACGCCACAGGATTCAGCATATCCACCCGTGGCTGAGGACACAAGCTCGGCGGGCTCCAGATCACGCTTGCTAGTGGGAGACAAGGGGAACATGGCTAAATGGAGAGGGACAGACCTTACATGGGAAAACTCTCATGCTCACCCTCTCTCCTGCTGCCCCAGCAAGGACCCCATGGCCAAAGGGAATTCATCTTCTGCCCTCAAGACTTCAGGAGGATGGGTGCGGCATATATGCCCACTTTGTACCACAGGGACACCCTTCCCCAGGTACAGCCCCATCCCTCCTGCTACAATCAAAGTCTGCTTCTCATGTTCTCTAGCTCCATCTACAAAGGAACAGCTGCTCACTGACCTTGCTGTAGGAGCCCCTGCTCACCCTTCTTTTTCCCAGTCTGAAAAAAATCCATAAATAATCTAATTCTGGTCCCACCTCTGATACTCACTCATCCCAGTTTTGGAAATGTCACTTTGCCCTCCCTGAGAGTCCAAAATATTTTTAAAATCTAACGGACACATCCATTTCATCAGAGATCTGGGAAAAGATTAACACAGATATTTCCAGAAAGCTTTACCTGAAAATACTGCCATGCCAATGGGCTAAAGGTAGCTCTGGTAGGAGCTACAGGACAAAGTACCCACAGGAAAGAACAATGTACAATGTAATGAATTATGCATCTGTTCCTATTTCCCTTTCCAAAACTTACTTTAAAAAAAAAACTGTGACCCACAGTCGTGAGACACATTTTCCATGAACACACACAAAAGTATATGTCATGAAATGAAAAATCACACCCTTGCTGTGTGTGATGCACCAATATTTTCTGATTCTATCATCTCCTGTCTGATCCTATTCTCATCTTTATAATGCTGACCATGACCCCCACTAAGGTGATTTTCTAAGCCCACTAATGAACAATGACTCGTGGTTTGAAAAATATTATTCCCCTAAGCCTCTGTCACCAGGAAAGGAGTAGTTGTTTACATTCCAGTATAAGTTCAGATTTCATAATTTTTTTAAAGTGTCATCCTAGAAGTCAAGCTTATCAAGGGTTTCCACTGAGTAATAAGAAGACACTACTTAAAGAGATAATTATCTTTAAGATTAGAAATGGTCACAAAAGATGGATGAGCAAGATGCCTGGGTGGCTCAGTTGGTTAAGCCATGACCTTTGGCTCAGGTCATGATCCTGGGGTCCTGGGATTGAGCCCTGCATTGGGCTCCCGGGATTCAGTGGGAATCCTCCTTTCCCTCTCCCTCTGCCCCTCCACTGCTTCTACATGCTCTTTCTCACTCTGTCTCTATCAAAGAAATGAATAAAATCTTTTTAAAAAGTGAGTGACCAATGGACTTAATTGTGTCCACCATGGTAACAGGTCTGTTGGCTTCTAAGCCCAGGGCACAGTACGCGAAAAAGCACAGGCTTTTAGAATCACCAGGTGAGGGCTTGATGTTACCTTTGCCACTTTGGTTCTATGGCCTCTAGAAAGTTGCCAGATGTTCTGATGGCCAAGGTGCTGGTCTACGAAATGGCCTCAGTGTTTCATCTCATAGGGATGTGATGAAGAGGCAATGTCAATGAAGAGCGTGCAGTACACCACCTGACCTACCAGATATGTGCCCAATAAATAATAGCTATTCTTTCTCTTTGACTGGAGGTAGCTTATGGGAAAACACCTCTCCTGTTAAGAGGCCAGACCACATAAACCCCTGCTCCCAGTTCCTCCTGGCATTCCAAGGGGATTTCAGACCATTCAGGTGTAGATGCTCCAAGTTTCCCACCATACTGATGTGAATCAGTCAGCCATTGCCACAACTGCAAGAGGCTTCTCTCGGGATCTATGTCCAGGTAAATAGCACAAAATAGGTAAGCTTCAGGCCAGTGGGAAGCAGAACTTCTGCTCCATTCCCATAAGCTCAAAGGCTTTCCAAAACCAGAAGTTTATCCATGTTTGAGGGATGGTTCTCCCCAAGTCTTGCTGAGTGGCCAAGCACTGGGTGAACCACCACATCTAGTCACTTCTTGCACCTGTTGGCTGGGATTTAAGTTTGCAGGTATGATTTTAAGAGCCATTTCTAGATCTTACAGTCTCCTCTCCAAAGCTCATCTTATTCTCTTTGAGACTTGACATTAATTTTGAGTGCCCTTGAGTCTCGTAATGATGTGAGGCTTGCAATTACAAAACCACTAAACTGTCTAAAAAGCAAGTGTGCACTGGGAGTGGCTCTGTCACTTACTAGCTGTAAGACCCCTAGAAACCTGTTTCTCATCTCTGAACCTCAGCATTCTAATCTGTAAAGTGGAGCTAGTAAAATGTGTATCTCTGTGCTGAGCACACAGAAGGGCTCCAGATCTCTCCCACCAACCACAAATAAATGAACAGGTGCATGCATGTGCATGCATGCAGGTGCATTAAATGTTAAAGGGAAACACAGTGAAAGTTAAAGAAGACAACACGTGTGCATGTGATTTCTGGAGGCTTCCATAAAGAAGAAGAAACAATGGTTTCTTCTGGGAGAGAATGACAAAGGTGAGGATTATGAAGAACGTCTTTTCCTTTTGTAAATATACAAACGTATGCAGAATTTCTTTTGTTATAAAAAAATGATAATTTCAAGAGGACATAATTAATGGCCATCTTCAGTGGACCCAAATGCACTTTTATGTTAAAATTCAGGAGCAAAATCATAGTGTTAACCAAGACAGCCTCATATGCAGCAAGTGAAACTGATAAAACAATCACCATTCTATTTTAGCTTTAAATTACTTTAGGATCATATCTAGATTGTTCTAGCACTATGAAAAATCACAACGAGTTGAATTTATATACTACCTAAAGAAATAAGGTTCCCATTAATTTAAAATATATTTCATTATTATAGAACACAGCCATGAAACCCCATACAGGTTCTATGGGCTTACTCGACATTAATGCATGGAAGAAGGTTTGGGAAAGATGCACACAGATGTATTGATTACTATGAGTCCTGTTGGGGAGGTGCCTAGAACGGGGCAGAGGTTAAGGTAGATGTAAGACAGTGTTAGGTTGCCTGTAATGTTTTAAGTTTTTAATATTTTACATGTGTCATGAAATATTTTTTTTAGAAAGAAGCAGAAAAGAATCTTTGGATATTATCCATTCCAAGTCCTCATATTTATAGATGGGGACACTGAGGTACAGAGAGGTTACAGAGACTCCGGGCTCAGATGCCCCTCCCATCCTCACTTGCAGGGGTGGCCAGCGACAGCGACAAGGGCATCTGCCACAGTTCATCATCACACAAAATCACCATGGGCAGGAAGGTGCTGACATAACAAACTGAGGAGTCATCAACAATCAGGGACTGCTTTTTCCAAAAATGAGGTTTTAGTTACATTATGAATCAGTCAATACATTTCTCAACTCCAAACAGTGGTATGTTAAAAAAAATTTTTTTAAATAGTCCCAATGGAAATTAATGTCATATTAATGCTAAACACAATTACATACAATATTTTCATACTATCTGAGCAACCTCAAACTGCCTTCTGAAATTGGCCTTTAACGAAGGAGAATAGTACAGGCAATTAGGAACTAATGAGAACCATGTTAATCCAGCGGGTGATAAAGATCAGGAAAAGTCAACACCCGGAAAAGCTGACTCTCCCTCTGCAGTCAGTGAGGAGCAGATGCGAGGCCGCCATGGACTGAAGACAGCTCACTTCTTCAAAGACTTTTCACATGACCTTGGGATATGAAAGAACTCAGACACTGCAGAGAAACCTGGCAGGTGCCACTCAAGGATGCTCACACCTCCCAGCAGACCCACTGGGTTGACCATGCCCTAGCTGGCTCCCCAGTCTCTGGGACCCGGATCCCCGGCCAGGCCCTCCCCTGCTGAACTCTATGCTCCCTCCCAGGGGAGCCAGGAGCCTAGGCCACCATCTAGCCTAGATGACAGGATAGCCCTTCCACCCTTGTCAATAGCCACCGATCTGGCCTGCAGACTGATGTCACTGGGATTGTTTATGGAGCAGCCCTGCTGGAGTAGTTAGAGGACTGAAGCAAACGTTGTTCTAAAAATGTTGGGAATGCATCTCAAATGGGCAGCTGGAGACTTGTCCTAACTTTTATTGCTATTTTTAAGATACCTCTATCCCTGGCAAGGCTGGGCTGGGGCCCGAGACCTCAGTTTTATTTGACCACATTTATCTCCAGAGGTCACTGAAAGCTAAGAATAAGAAGGGTCATTGAGTTCCCAATACTATTTGCCAGAAAATCAGAACAAACTTCATTTCCCACCACTGGGAGCAGTTTTAAACACTGGCTCTGGGGCTAGCCATAGAGCTACCTCCATCTCTTACAATCTCTCCTTTCCTCCCTCCCTCTCCCACCCTATCTCTTTCCCCTTCTCCCCCATCTTCTCTCTCTCTCTCTCTCTCTCTCTCTCTCTCTCTTTCTCTCTCCTTCATTCATTCATTTCTATTTCTTACAGCCACTGATGGTTCCTGACTTATGGCATCAGTAGGTTGCCACCACTCCAAAACTCCTGAGACTTCGGTGAGCTGGGCAAGTTCATGCAGCATGCAGTAAGTAGGACCCACTGAGGCAGGGATTTGATTCAACAGTTATTGCCCATTTAGAAATAGGCAGCCCCAAAGTACACCTATTTGATATGCTCTATCTAGATAATATGTTGACCCTACTCTCTGGATACTTGCTTATACCGCAGAGTGGAACCTCTCTTTATTTTAAATATAACCCACTGGTCTTCACACTGCAGCCAGAGAGAACACCAACATAAAGTATAATTGCAGCCCTGCTCCCTGTGGCTCCCTGCTGCCCTAAGAGGGAGTGCACATGCCTCCA
This sequence comes from Vulpes vulpes, assembly GCF_048418805.1. Lineage (NCBI taxonomy): Eukaryota > Metazoa > Chordata > Mammalia > Carnivora > Canidae > Vulpes > Vulpes vulpes. The sequence goes on along the minus strand of NC_132787.1, from coordinate 38,765,718 downwards.
TATGACCATCACATTCTTGGTCTGGCTTCTGTATTTTCTTCCCGCCTCACCCCTCGGAGCTTACCCTCCAGCTCCCACCACCAAACAACAAGGAGCCCATCTCCCTGGAATATCTTGTTCTCCCCAGGTCCCCTTCACCAGGTGATGCTCCCTTTGGGTCCCCCAGCACTCCTCCCACTCCGCTCACCACCCAGGCTGGCTCAGTTGTGTGAATGAGGAGGGTCAAGAGAGCATCAGTCTGGCCAACCTTGTACTGTTCAGTCTTTAGGTTTTAGCTTCCTTGAAGCATCCTCAGAATACTTAGGTCTGGGTTAGGTGCAGGCCTCCTACTTTGGGGCTCTCAGAGCTCCTTGAAGTTACCCCATTATACATTGCTTTAATTCCTTGCTGACTTGCCTGTCTCCTCCATCTAGACTTCTTGAGGAAGGTATTGTGTCTTGTTCCTGCAACCAACAACAAGCCTCTATAGTAAGGTCTCAAAAATAGTTGCACAGTGAACTCAAAATCCTTACTGGTCCTGAGTAAGGAGAACATGACTCCAAAACTCATTTTGGTTTGATCTTGCAGATAAATTTTCTGAGCGGAAGTATAGAATGCACTTCCTACAAATGCACCCAATAATAATTCTGCCACTTTGTTGGAAGAGGTTTATTGTTGTTTAATGGGCCACAGATAAGCCACAATCCCATCAGCTTGCACGGCAACGATGGAGAGAAGAGTTATCGGGGCGTTGCAGCTAGTTGGCGAGTCCAGTGACTCTGAAAGCAGATACAACAAAGCTTGATCTGCTCTATGTGTAGTAATAATACCTGGTATGTTGGGCATTTGTTGTTGTGTCCATTCATCGTAAGTTCTCACCAAGGAACTTCCTCCTACTCTGTTCTTCAGATGAAGCTCATTCCACCTCCAACCCCCAAGTCCTCCTCTGGCTATAGTGATTAGTTCTGGGGAGAGCATGCATACTGGTCATAGCTGATGAGACTCTTGCAGGATCATTGGGAAAGAGGTATGTTCCCATTTGGACTTAGATCCAATAGCTGCTGGCAGTCATACTCCATACCCCATATTTATTGACTGGAGTGGAGTTGGGAGGGAAATGGACAAAGACTTGGTTTTTGCAGACTTGATTCAATCAAGTCTTGCCTAAAATTAGAATGACTCTCAACTTTCAATATGGAGGCCCATTAAAGTCCTTCTTTGTTTAAACCAGTAGAAGCCCCTGGTATATCTGGAAAGCATATTCATAGTGTTACCAAAAGATCTAATTGTCAGGGGCAAGGTCACAGACCTTCAGTGCTCAACAGACTTGTGCTTCTAGACCAACTAAAGAAACTCACATGGAATGCATGGGTGACACAGGGGGTTAAGTGTCCAACTCTTGGTTTCAGCTCAGGTCATGATCTCAGGGCCATGAAAGTGAGCCCTGCATGGGGCTCTGCATTCAGCAGAGTCTGCTTAGAGTTTATCTCACTCCCTCTGCCCCTCCCCACCTGTGCTCTTTTTCAAATAAATAAATCTTTAACAAACCCCTCACATACAGTGTTAGCCTTGCTTCCCCACACAATCCATACTGGTGCTGCTCCCTGCTATGCCTAGACATTGAACCTTCTGTTCTTGGATGAACTTGAGTTTTACTTCAGGATCTGTCACTGAAACCTCAGCAACTCAGAGAATTCTTCACCATTCTAAGCCTCGGTTTCTTCTTATGTAGAATGAGGAACTTCAACGAGATCATTTCTATACCTTCCAATTATAGAAATGACTCTTTAAATATTACTTCTCAGTGCATGTTTAATGTAAACCTGCTGACTGACTTCATGCACTCTGCTGGAGCACATCTAGATGCTACCAGAGAAGCCTCAAGCTGGAACACATCCTCTGTACAGTGGAACTCTGTCTTTCGGATCTGTAGGCCAAAATCCAACACCAAGGACAGACAGTCTGACATGCCAGATGTATAGAAGGGTGGCCCCAGGGCAGTGCACCATGTAGCAGCAAATATTCCTGCATCAGACCTCATCTAAGAGTTAGACCCTCTCTACCCCCAGATGTGCAAGTACTGGCTACTTGCATTCATCTAAGCTGACATGAATCCATATCTGTGAATAAGTTCACTTACCTGTTCTTAGATCTGGCCCCTAGTTTTGAGTCTTGTCCTGATTGGCCAGAGTTGAACCCTACAGTTATCCCTGCTAGGACCAGAATACCTTTCTATTTAAATCACAAATTGGTAAGGTTGCATCACTCAGCCATCTGAGCTGGGAAAGCCAATTCGTTTTCTCTCCTGTGAATCAGAGCCCGAGCAACTATCTCATGAATGGTGCGCCTTGGCTACCAGGTGGGAAAGCATGACAGATGCACTCAAGGTCACCACTGCTACAACACTACTCAAGCACTGCGTCTCCCACGGAGGCATCACAAGTCCTTATATCAGATACGCTTGGGGATGGCCTGGAAAAGCCCTCCATTGGTCCCTCAATTCCTTTCTTAGGTTTAGGTTTTTGTTTTAGTTATTGTTCTATTTTTTAAAGATTTTATTTATTTATTTATTTATTTATTTATTTATTTATTTAAGAAGAGAGCACAAGCAGGGGGAGAGGCAGAGGGAGAGGGAGAAGCAGACTCCCCCCTGAGCAGGGACCCCCAATGCAAGGCTTGATCCCCAGACCTGAGCCAAAGGCAGGTACTTAACTGACTGAGTCACCCAGGAGCCCCTGTTCTATTTTTTTAATATAGGTAATGTGATCTTGGCTCAAGTATTTCCTGGGGACTATCATTTCACAAGGATACAAAATGGTTAAAGAATTTATTCCCCTGTGTTTTTTCTCTTTATTTGTCCTTCTTGTGTTAATAGTGGAGAGTTTTCTGTTTCTTGGCTTCCATGATCCCCATGTTGGTGGTTTTCAATCAAGATTCTGACCTGGATCTCTCAGGAATGCTAGCTTAGTTGGGTCTAGGAGTTAGGTGAAAACTTGCCCACCATTTTTTAAATCAATGTGATGGAAATCAAATTCATCATAGGTACCATGAAACTAGATTCTCTGAGCATCTTCCCCATCCCTGTCAATGGACCCACCTCTGACTTCGGCCCAATCTTGAGAGATAGGCTTGATTTGGGCTCCCTCTTAGGTCTCTTGCCACCAGCACTGTCATGTATTCCAGTAAATAGCTCATACTCTCACTTCCTCTTCCTTTCTTCCACTGCTCTGGTCTACACCAGCCATGGGTCATGTCTGATTAATGGCAGCACCTTGGCTGCCCTCCTTGGGCTCCCCCAATTCTAGTTCATCCTTCCCTCTGAGACTAGATTACTTTTCCTAAGCCTACACTTTATTGACCATTCCTGGTACTAAAAAGCTCACTTCCTATTGCATCACATTGCATTTCCTGCAATATTTCAAGATTTCCCATTATCTACTTCATCCTACTTGTTCAAATTCAACAATGCTTTAGCTAATACCATCCTAGGAGTTTTGATACCCTGTATTTCCCATATTATTCCTTATTATCTTTGAAGTGTTCTTCTTGCTAACTACATTACCGAGCCACTAAATGTTCATCTAGCACCCCAAATTCATCCTCACCCCATGAGTAGCCCCTGCCAACTCCCCACCTAGCAGACTCTCTGTCTTACAACTCCTCACCGGCCCTCCAGGAAGTCTATCCTTTCCTTTCTAGTTCCCACTGATCTTCCTCTCCCCTGAACACCCACAGTGCTCATGGTCCACACTGGATAGAATTCCTGAATAGCCTGCTATGTCCTATCTGCTCTGCTGGGTTCTTCCAACCAGACTATGACCCCCTTGGTGGTAAAGACAAGTCTATATACTTCTTTGTCTGCTCTGTAGTGTCTAGCAAAGACACTCAATAAATATTCATTAATTCACTGAAATTGATTTAGCATGACTTGGGGCATTGAGGGTAGGAGAAGGAGGGGGAGGAGAGTGATATAAATCTAGATATTCCAGATAACTACTTGGGATCTACCACTTCTAGTCATCTGCTGCCCTCCTCCTCCCAATGACTTTACCTGCAGAACTGAACCTCCTGGTCAAACTGTGAGTTTTCTGGCTGCGTTCCTTCTTTTAGCTGGCTGACGTTGAAAAAGGAGAGGGTGTGGTTGACAAAGCCATGCAGGGTCCCGTTGTGACTATAGGCATACTGGTACACCAGGCGGGGGATGAAGTCAGAGGTGACGGCGATGACAAAAGCCTGGAGGACAGAAGTGCAAGTACTTGAGGGGTGGTTGAGACAGATGCCGTCCAGGTGGCACAGCATCTCTCTGGGGCTGAGAGACCGGTCCCCTTGGGACTCCCCATCCAGATGCACTGCTCTGAGAGAGAAATCCTTATCTCTGAGCTTATGCAGCTTCTCCACCTCTGACATGTGTTAAGTGAATCTGCTAGACAGTGGCTGGTGACTAAGGATGCTCAGCTAGTGTGGATCATTGTGTTCTGGAGGGAAGGAGCCCCTCTGAGATATCCGAGTGTTGGCCAAGCTGAGGCAGAGTAGAAAATTTTCTGAGAAGATTACTGATAGTGATAAAAGTGCCACTTAAACACAAGGTGCAAGGACACTGAATGACCATGGACCTCTGCCTCTGGGTGATACTGGAGAACCAGGAATACCACAGATATGCAACAATAGGTCCCTCCATTTGACCATTGTCTCTTGGCACTTTTTAGCACAGCACATAATGGAAGTTGTTTTTCAACTGTTTGACTCAGGAAAACTGAGACACAGAGGGGAAGGAGTGGGTCTTGCCCGATCGAACCACACATACCCAACATGCTGTCTGGCATATTTAAGTGTTCTATAAATGTCTACGGAGCAAACCAAACAATGAGTGAATGATTGCGTGTTTGAACATGGGGGTACTTTCTGCAAAGAAAATCTTAAATCTTTCTGGCAGGTGTTTATACTGTATTCTGCACCAACAGTTAAAGCCCTTTAAAAATGCAGTTTAGGTATTGTTTTCTAAAGGTATATGTGAGTGTGGATGGCTATAACCATATTTGAGAATGAGTAATGTACTTACTGAGCATTTGCTAGAGGTCCTTTCATCTTCCCATTTAATTTCCAGAAAGATCCTTTTTGGTGGGTAATCTTATGCTCTCCCATTCTTACAGATTGGTAACGAAGTCTTAGCAAGGCCAGGGAGGTAAGACTTCCTGTCATTGTTTCATATGTTGGAAAGTGCCGGTAGGCAAAGCCTCTTTTCAAGCAAACACAAGTCCAACGTGGCTACAGATTTAGTTTCCAAATTGTACCTGATTTGTCAGTCTTAAGATGTGTGCTTCTTGTGTCAAGCATTCAAAATGCAGGGAGCTGGGAAGCCTGAGTGGCTCAGAGGTTGGGCATCTGCCTTCAGTTCAGGGCATGGTCCCAGAGACCCAGGATCGAGTCCCATATTGGGTTCCCCAGAAGGAGCCTGCTTCTCCCTCTGCCTCTCTCTGTGTCTCTCATGAATAAATAAAATCTTTTTTTAAAAAATGCAGGGGGCTGATTCTCTCTGCCTCTCCCCACACCTCTCTAGTTATTTTATGTGTTCTTAATAGACAACCAAGTCACAACCAGAACCCATGTTTCTCTCCCAGGGGAAGGGGGTGGTGGCTTTCTTGGTTTGCACCGGTCTACAGGGTTTTCTTGGGAGGTAAAAGAAAAGGCCCTGGCTGGCCACCATCCATACAGAAGGCTAAAGCAAAAGCTGCTTTTGGCTTGGGCCCAGCAGGATTTCCTCTGAAATGTGGACTGGTCTGGCAAGGCCGTTAAGGAGGTCACAACAGGTAGGACCCCTCTTCTTGTATGTCCTATCTTAACCTATGTGTGCCGGAGTCCATAGGAATAATTACGGCTTTGCCTTGACAGCTTGGAGGAACTGTAATTAGGAACTGCAGCCCAGGCAACGCTCCAGGTATTGTCTAGCTCAGGAGTAGAAAAAGAAAAGAAAGCGATGGATAGATAGGCGGCATTCTTTCCTCGTTATTCTTGGCTCCGAGGAAAGATCAGATCTTGACTCTTAAGGCCAAGGTATGCGTTCTGGTGGATAATTACCTTTCTTGCGCATCGTGAAATTAACGAGAACGTTGCACAGGCCTGGCCACGGCACGGTGAGTTAGAAGGCATGTACGCACTATTAACTGGGGGCTGCCTTGAGCAACGCTCCAAGAGGAAAAGGCTGGGAGCTAACATGGGCTGGTACCCTGCTTTGAAGACCTCAGCTCCCCTGGAGTCCCCTTCTGCAGCTCCCTTCCCACAGAGCTAGGGGGCCATGAATGGAACACTTACGTTGCTGATAACGGAGAACTTGCCAATCCCGGAGAGAATGTCAAACCAAATCCCTGCAAGACAGAAAGCAGGGCGCCTGGCTCACTCCCACCCTTGGCCTGGTGATGACAAGGCTGCGCCTCAGGGTGATGCTCTGCAGGCAAGGTACTGGTGGAAGTTTGCAGGGGTCCCCCAGGGATGGCCTTCCCGGAAAGGCTTAGATACCCCCTGTCTGGAAACCAGGGAAACAGGTGGGGATGGACAAAGGCCTCCTGTAGCCCGTAGATACGAGGATGAGGAGCTCCAAGGGATGAAGAGGCAAGGGCCTCCTCCACCCCTCTTGCATCCAGACATAGTGTGACAGCAGTAGAAGGTCACTGGGGGGCAAGGGGATGGACAGAGTTGGAGGGCCTGTCATGGTCTCTAAGCAGCGGACATACCGATATCTTTGGTTCTCACAGCATCTGGCCGTCTCAGCTCGGTCACAAACTTCTTTGCATCAAGTCGCACTTCAATGACGTTGTTGAGGAGGGCAAACACAGGTGCCAGAGGGAAGGAGGCCACAAAGAGGGTGACAAAGCCAAACTGGATGACTAAGAGAGAGAAAAGCATAAGAAGCTTCACTGGGAAGAAGCGAGATCTAGGTAAACTCTGCCTTGCAGCCATGGCCTCTTGTCGTTTCTTAAGGGGTCTCTTTCCCACCTTGTTCTCCTACACTCCCTTTTCCTCCTGCCCCGTAGTTGTGGGTCCTTCTCTCTCAGTGCCCACAGGCCCACGGGCCAAGGCCATCACCTGGAGCAAAGCTCTGGTTTCTCACAGTGAGATGTGAGAAAAGGAAGCCTGATGCTCTCCTTTTCATCATTCTTTTTTTTTTAAGGTTTTATTTATTTATTCATGAGAGACACAGAGAGAGAGGCAGAGACATAGGCAGAGGGAGAAGCAGGCTCCCTGCAGGGAGCCCGATGTGGGACTCGATACTGGAGCCCTGGGATCATGTCCTGAGCCAAAAGCAGAAGCTCAACCACTGAGCCACCCAGGTGTCCCCTTTCCGTCGCTCTTTATCTTGGGTCACTAATCCTGGTCCTCTAACTCACAGGTTGACAACCTTTCTCAGTAAGTGTCCAGAGAGTAAATATTTTTGTATTTGCAGGTCATGTAATTTTGTCACAATGACTTAACTCTGCCATTGTAGAGCGAAAGCAGCTAGAGCAAATGTAGACAAATGAGCTTGGCTGTGTTCCAATAAAACTTTATTTACAAAAGTAGTATATAAAGTGGGCTGGATTTGGCCCATGGGCCAGTTTGCCAGTTTGCCAACCCCTGATATAACTTAAAAAAAGTCACCTCCCAAATTTGGCCTCTTCTTTTCATATCTGTGGTCACTGCCTTTATTTAGAAAGTGGACTCATTCATCACACATTTATTGAGAGCTCAATGAATGTCAGGCACCTTGCCAAGTATTTAAGGAGGCAAAGGTCTGGTCTGCTTTTAGGGAGCTGGGTGTAAAGCAGAAGAGAGAAATGTACACAAAGATGTGCACCAAGATTTTATGCATGCCGAGAGAGAAAGAGGAATGTACCAGAGATAGTGGAGACCCAGAAGAGGGGGAGCACAAGCCTATTCAGGGTGAAGACTAAGGAGAACCTCCATATCAAACACTTAACCTTAATCTTGAAAGATGGGCCTGGATTGAAGACAGCATTCCAAGCCATGGAAGCAGTTTGAGCAAAGGAATGGAGGAAGCCTGTGCCAATCAGATGGCTGTAAGGCGTCCAGCCCCTCATCATTTCAGCCTGGGCAACTGCATCACCCCCTAACTGCTTCCTTTGTCACCAGTCTTCCCAGGCTTCTATAGTCTCTTCCCTCAACCCCCCACCCCCGCCCCAGTAGTCTGATCCTGGTACTTACCTATAATAAAAAAAAATGACTGTTGGATCCCCTCTGTTTACTTATACAGACCAAATTTCTTATCGTGGGATACAGGTCCTTTACAGTCTGCTCTCAACCTACCTCTCTAGCCCCATCTCTCAACATCCCTCCCCCCACAGCCATCATGCATCTGCCTCTGGCACTGAGCTTCCCCCCTTCGGGATCTTCCCCGAACACAGCAGGTGCTCCCATTCACCCATGCACATGCACTCGTTCTCCAGCTAACAAGGTCTATGCCTCCCCAAGACCATTCGACTGCCATCTCCTTGGAGAATCCCCTTCCTTCTCTCTACCCTTGCCCCCACCTTGGTACCTGCCTCTGTTACAGCCACCTCTGTGTGCTGTTGTGACGGATCTACTCACTCCACTAGACAGGCAAGGGCTCCATCTATCTGTAGGGGCTCAGTGACCACAGTCCTGAGTCCCAGGAAAGCCACAGTCTACTAGAACTCCCCTACAGACCAAGGGCAAGATATTTAACTTCTCCAGGTCTCAGTGACTTCAATTGTAAATTGAGGATGATGATTTCCATCTAGGTTATCACAAGGGTGAATGATATTCAAGTGCTTAGATATCAGGTGCTTAGAAAATGTCTGCTACTTAATAATTGCTCAATGATGTTACCTGTTAGGTATATTTTTACTCTTATTGGAATAAATAGCAACACTTACAGGTGGCTGCAATGTATACTGCATATCTGTATGTTAAACAGACATGAATTTAATGTGTAAGCACTGAATGAGGGTCAGGAGACCTGACCTCCAGCCCTGGATATGATTCTCACTAGCCATATGTCCTTGGGCAATTCTCTCTGTTTCAAGGGGCTTCAGCATCCTTGTTGATCAGTTCTGAAGAGACTGGTTTAAATTCCACTTAGGTCTGATTTGTAATGATGCTGTGATCCTCATTCTCTTGGGCAAGCTTCAAGATTCTAGGATATGTAAATAAAGAATGAAAAACCAGGATCCAAACTAAAAACCTAATAATAAAATAAAAAACGTCCACAGAGGGATATGCCTAGCCACAGTAGAAGTTTTGAGAAAGAGAATATGTGTGGAACTGCTTTTGATTTGGCCATCTGCTTGGGCCCATAGGTGTGGGTTATTGCCCTTGCTGATGCAAGGCTGTCACTGCCATGGTTCCTGATGCCCAGCAGACTCTCAGCTGGCCCTAGGAGACTGGCAGGTGCCAGTTGGTGGCAAGATGCACCAGAAGGCACATATTTGTCAAGGTTGGGACCTTGGAATGATGCCTGCCAAGCTGGCCGAAGGAGTTGCGGTGGTGGGGAGGGGGAGGAGAAATCTTCAAAAACAAGCTCTGGGAGCCTGTTCAAAATGCAAGGTCTACGGCATCTTTTAAATCAGGCTTTGCTGAGGAATTCATTTTAGAGTCAGGGGTGGGGTGGGGGCAAAGGCGGTGGAGGGGATGGAATTAACAAGGAAAGCAAAACAGATGTTAGACTAGTTATCTAAAACCTGTAAAATGCATGTCTGTATTTAAGTATATATATGAACATGTCTTTTATTTATGAACTTCTCAATTGGCCTTCTTGATTCAAATGAGCTCAGTTCTACAGGGCAAATGTTCTTTTTCTTGTAAGTGACCTCCTCTAGCAAAACACTGTAAACTCTCCAAAGCCCCCACAAGGGCCTGGCAAGGAGACTGATGGGGGAAGGAAGGGTCAGGTTACTTCTGAGTGGCTATAAAGGGAGACAGCTTGCCCTCTCCATACTTGAGCAAATGGCACTCAGACACCTCGTCTCTTTCAGGATATAGGAAAATAGGACTGTTCACTCACTCTCCTTTCCTTCACGTGATCTCCAGAGGCAGATAGGAGCCCTCTACCTGGGGTTACCCTGATGGTTTGCTGTTCAACCTTCATAAACTCTCTGGATACACAGGCTCCCTTTGGTCTTTGTTATGTCAATACAAACGTTGTTCAGTGGTGGCTCAATCCTAATTGAGTGCCTAAGGCCCTTACCCTAAGGCCATGACATGGTTCTTATTTTCCTCCCTGCCACTTAAGCCTGTGTGTCTAGCACTGGATGACCTCAAGGGGGTGGGCTCAGCCAAGGCCAGTGGTGCTGGGCCTGCAGTGACAGGACATAACCCATCCCTGCTCTGATGTTACTCAGGGTACCCAAGGTCATGAGAAGCCACTCTCTGCAGATGTTCCCAGCTGCAGGTGCTGCCTGCCTGCTTGGATGAGGTGCATTGCCCATTTCCAGGAATCAACCCAAAAGAGGCAGAAACAAATAGGAAGCTTCATCATATCTTGGGGAGAAAAATATATATATGAAACTATAACCCTCTGGCATACAAATGCCAAATCCAGGATTTTTCCTTTTTAGTCAAAGGCCTAAATGTTGTATCAGATGGGTGTCCTTCTGGGTTCACTTCAGAGGACACAATGATACTGGCCTTCACCAACACTGAGATTTGCTTCTAAAAACAGCCAGCCTCCATTAGGATAAGAATAACACCCCGAACCCTCAGCACGCTGCATGATAGAAGCCAGCTTGGCTTGACCAATAACAGATTAAACCTGGCCAAGGCAATTAGAGAGGAATCTGTAGGTTGATTTCAACTAAATCTTTACAAAGCCTGCTGTAAAGTGCTCCAGAAAGGCTAAGCTGGAAGCACAAAGACTGGAAACACTCCGAGGCCCAAACTCCTTTGCTGTTTTCATCTCCCTCTCCAGAACCTTCTAAAATCAACACCAGCCCAAGCTGCCTGATACTAGAGACAATTAAAATCTTGGCCTTCATTACCTGGGCTTAGGTTAAAATAACAAGGAGAAGTGGATTAAACTAAACAAGATGGCTTCCAGCAAGGACATTCCAGGACAATCTGCTTAAAGAAGAAAAATAGTACATTAGGTAGAAAAGATTGGCGGAAAAGCTTTTGATAGAACACAGTTTTTACTCATTTATCTAAAATTCTTGGGGCAGCCCCAGTGGCTTGGCGGTTTAGTGCTGCCTTCGGCCTGGGATGTGATCCTGGAGACCAGGGATTGAGTCCCACGTTGGCCTCCCTGCATGGAGCCTGCTTCTCCTTCTGCCTGTGTCTCTGCCTCTTTCTCTCTTGTGTCTCTCATGAATAAATAAATAAATAAATCTTAAAAAAATAAAATTCTTCAGTGAAAATATCCACCCACCCAACAGACATGCTTATGTGTGTGTGCACGAGCATGCATACATACATGCATACACACACACACACACACACACACACACACTCTAAAGCCCAGATCCTTGTCATGGCATTTAAGACCCTTTGTGATCTAACTCCAATATATTTTTTCAGACACATCTCCTCCCCACCCATGCTTTGAGCTCAGGGCTAATATTTAGCTGTTGTGCTTGGAGATCAACTCTGCCTACTTTCCAACCATTTCAAAATCCATTTGTACTTCTTCGAAGTCACCGTGTTTTCCATATTTCTGAGCCTTCATTCGTACCACTACTATCTGTGCTGCACTAATTTTTCTTCTCTTCTTGTATACTGACTGAATTACTGTCAACATTTCAGGTCCAACTCAAACCTAATCTTCTCTATGAAGACCCTCTAACCGAGTCCCACCACCTCACCCAGGAAGAAGTGAGTACCATGGGCATCAAACCTCTTCACTCCCATAATGCCTTGCACATGTCACTCTGTCTTTTTGACTTGCTCCCAAGGTGGGGAATCCCTTGAGATCATGGACATATCTGATTCTTTATTGAATCTTCACAATTTTGTGTGGTGCCTATCCCAGAGCAGGTGTTCAGGGGCTATTTGTTTCACCAATACAAACTTATTTTTTCATCAGCTATAAACTCAAAACAGATACAAAAAGAGGCAGACTAAACTGTGTGAATGGAAATCATTATACTTAGTGATGGTGACACGAGATGGGGCATGAAAAGCTGACACCTCCACACAGAAGTTCATAGTGCTATAACTTGTACAGAAGACTTTGAAGAAAGTGGTATAAGTTAGGAGAGTCTAAATCTAATGAAAATTGTTTCAGTATTTTTTCCCTTAACTTTCTATAGCTTAGGAAAAACAACACAGTCTGCTCAAGGAGATTAAAAACTGGGGGCTTAAAAATCCTCCCTTTCTTGAATCACTAAAAAACAGTGCAAGTCACACGCATCAACGTGAGTTTGTCTTCTCACTCAGGAAGCAATTGCTGAAAAGATTCAGCTAGAAACAGTCCATTAATATAAATGCTTATGTGAACATATATTAAGGGAAGGTCACACTGTTTATTTCATCAGCCCATATTTCAAGGCTGTACCCAGTGATGCCCTTCCCCTGAGGGCAAGGGAAGCCAATGGAGCTCAGCACTGAGAGTACCTGGTATAAAAAGGAATCACAAGAGTTGGTTGATCATTAAATGGGAAGAGATAATGAGGGCATGAGCATGGGGCTCTACTGCTTAGGAAAACAGTTAAAAGCCCTGAAAGAGTATAAGAAGGTTCTTACCATTCATTCATTTGTCCATCCAACAATCATTTATTGAGCACATTCTACATACTAGGCACCATATCTGTTGCTAGGAAACAAGGATGAACAGATTACTGTGCCATCCTCCCAAGAACTCATAGTATACAATGGAGAAGTTGGACATGTAAACAAACCCTGCTGGTGTCATAGAGTTAGAACTCTAACAGAAGCATTAAAAGAGCACTGGGGCAGGAATAATTCACAGCAGATCCCTAAGGCTTCACAACCATTGGGCTTGACTTGAAGAACAAAGTAAAGGAGGCATTTGAAGGCTGGCTATATTGCTGGTAGTTAAGATCTTTCCTGAAAACCAGTGATCCAAATATCCAAACTTACTTAGGAAATAAAGACAGTACGTGGAATTCCTTTTCAATATGTAGAGAATCACCTGGGTTTTATACAACAGATCAGACTAAATTCAGAAACTCTGGAAGTCATAATAGGAAGGAACAGGCTTAAAGGAATATTACGAGTTTACTGCATACAAATCAATGCAACACTGGGACAAGATCAGCAAGGCATATTCTTTGTGATTAAAAGAGACCCAGCCCCCCACTATTTTCTCACTGCCACATGAACTGTGAAATACTAGTTTCTTCAGATGGAGAAAGAAGATCCAGTGACTTTTGAGAGTCCTGCTAGTCAACAATTCAGTCTAGTTATAACAGCAGAACACAGGTTGATAGTACAATGGAGACCAACCCGTAAGCAGCCCTCTTCTCTACCTTGGGAACAGAAGCTGGGAGCCTTCTGGGATGAACCCTGCTGATGACCTTAGCAAAGGGCAGGAGAATGTGGCTCTCAGCCACAGGGTGCTTAAAGGCCTGGACAGTATAGTCTGGAAAACTCTGCCCATTGCTCCTCTTCCACAGCCTCTAAGCAAAACTTCAAATGCTCAGACTTCATGGACCTTCAACCAACATTTCCTACACATCTATCATGTGTAGATAGCATGCTCTCTGGTTTGTAAAATAATCTTCGGTGTCAAGTGTTATTATTTCCATTTTTCAAGTAAGAAAGCTGAGTCTCGGAGAGGTGAAATAATCTTCCCAGGGCCACGTACCTAGCAATTGATGAAGCTGGAAAAAAAAGATAGTTTCTGCTGCCAACCAAATTCAATGTCCTTTCACCACACAAAAATGTAAATATTCTACCCCGATGCAACAGTGTCCTTCCCCCTCCCTAGCTGCTCTCACATCTCCTAGGTTTCCTTATTGCATCTTCTCTGATCTGATTTCTAATCTTCTTGTCAGACAATGAACCAGCAATGTGTACCCATATCTTCAATCTCCAAAGATTATTCACTCACATGTCTTCTACAGCTGGTGCATTGGAGCTGTCCCTGCTGTTTTCTGTGTCCTTGCTTTGGTCTGACCTGCATTTGTGCCACCTCAAAACATTAAATCAATGCACCTAGTTCAGCTTCGTAAAACTAGACCAAATTGAGTTGGTGAGACATACTGGTTTATTTCTGAATTTCAGAGAACAGCCTGGTGAATTTCCAGTAAATGTTTATTGGGGGCAAATGAATGACTTGGCTTACTCATTCTTGTTTACTTTATCCACCTGCAAAATGGAAATGTGAAGGCCAGTTATTCATTCCTTCCCCTCATCTACCCATCCATCCATCCATCCTCCCATCTACTCATTTGGGCTGTGGTAACACATTCAGTGAGGTGGAAGGGCAATGAAACCAGGCATGATTAGAAACAAGTTCCCAAGCAACAAATCATGACTTTATTTCATTCCTTTGCCCTTTCATCTCCCCAAAGGGTTGTGAAAAAGTCAACAAAAAGAACTCATAATTAGGCTTATGAAATTTTAGGGAGGAAAAATAAATAACAAAGAAAGGAGGGAGAAACAAATATGCAAACTCTAAGTACCCATTCAGGGGCTATGGCTAAGCAACAAAGTATACTCTGAGCTTCCTGGCTGCCACAGCAAGAAGAGAAATGGGAAAGTGATGGAGTGCTCAGTAAGTTTTAACCTTAAAGACTGCCTTCCATTCACCCATTCACTCATTTTGCAAGCACTGACTGGGCATCTCCTGGATGTCAGGAGCCTTCAGTAGTACACTGAGAGGTATGGTATCTAGATATACTCTTGCCTTTTCTCTTAAGTATGAATGGGGAGAGGGACTCCTAGCACAAAAAAAAAAAAAATGACAAGCAATGTATGCCTCAAAAGCAAAAGAGAGAGACAGACAGAGAGACAGAGATATGACCTGTGACTCACCGTACTTCCCAGAAATACTAGAATGAGACCCTGGATACTGCCTACACTGTATTTAAATGTGATTTGGAGAAGATGGCAGGTGTCTGATTATCTAGTGAGATGACTCAGTTTGTATAAACAGGATGGCTCAGGGAAAGGAATTTCCCGGCTCTTTAAGACATTACCTTGTAGCAGACAATCTTGGAGTACTATGAAAGGATATTCAGGCTTTAGTGCTAATTATTGTACAGATACTCTGGAATATTTAATCACTTACAGCTAAGGCACCCTTGGGACTAGATTTACTCCTCCAGTCTGTTGGAAACTTGGAAGTTATCCAGTGCAGTCCTTGCCATCCATGACCAAAGGACATCAGAATATGGAAGGGATCTTGCGTGTCACCTAAGTTATTGCTTTATCTGGACTTTTCTACTCTTTCTTTAATAAGAAAGAGTAAAAAAAAAAAAAAAAAGCCACTTGGCTTCCTTTGCTTGATCATTACCAGGGAAGGATACTCAGTGATGTCTGGAGCCAGCTCTTTCCATTGTCCTTTATTCTCTGTCTCACTTGCAAGTCACTAAGACTTTGGGCTATTTGTTATAAAGTTTTATCATAGCAGTAGCTGACTATTACATAGGATATTTTGCCTTAACTACCCAGATTGGACAAGTCTACCAATTTGTATTGCTGCAAGAGACCTGCCTTTGGGAGGATAGCATTCCCTCATTATAAGTACCTGAAAATAAAGCATCTTGGCTCCTGTTTGGGGGACTTCGGGGGGTGTCCCAACTGAATCAACACAGCCAAGGGGTCTGGAGAGCTCTGGTGAACAGTGATACCTGGAGAGTCCAATTGCCACTTCGTCTTCAAGGTCCTCACTATAGAACCACCTCTTTCACTCTTTATTCCTTTCTTTCTCCTTCAGACATTTATTAAGCACCTACTGTGTGCCAGGCCCCACGGTTAGGTGCTATGAATAAGACACAAATTCTGCCCTCAAGAAGTTTCCTTCACAATTCTGTGAATATGAACATAGGCCATTGGTCTTCAATTATATCACTTATTTATCTGATCAAATGGTAATAAAACTTGATCAAGAGAGTCTTTTGGAACTTGTAGAATTAAATTCAGGCCTATATTCTTATACCAAATTCCATTCTGTAAGAGCCAAACTGCCATAAGCTTCACAGAACCATGCTTGCAGCCCTTAAAGCAACAGAAGAATTTCCTGCCATCAGGTCCTGTGTTAAGCTCCACGATGGGGCTGTGAGGGGCCTGTGGCCAAAAAGCTTTGAAGCCTCATTCTGGGGTTGGGGACAGTGATGATTAATGTTAGCCTGCTCCTGGGCTGGCATTCCTTCCTCCCCTCAGAGTGGTGGGGGTGGGGAGGACGACTACCCTTGAAGTCCCCCTCACAGTAAACTCTTCAGGAAAAGGGTTTGATATTGGAGATTCCCTCGAAAGCTTGCTGCCTCCCTCACAGGTTTCTCCCGCTTAATCCCCCACTCTCAGGTTTCTCTTTGGGGCCAGCCCATCCCCACCACCTAGGCCTGCCCAGAAGTAGCTCCTTGCAGCCAGGGCCCCGTCCACAGGCCAACTCCCAGCCTCACCCCCACTCCCAGCTTCCCCTTCACCTAGTGGCCCCTCCCCCATGCCTCCTGGACCCTGGGCCCTGGTTCCAGCTCAATTGAGAAAAATGTAAATATAATACATCTCTCCCTGCTGCCTCCCTCAACTGATGACCAGCCTCACCATTACAACTGACAGGCTCAGAGTGGGCTCAGCACACTTCCTGTCTGCACGGGTGGTCCTGGGGATCACGGAGAAGGAAGCTGACAGCTGAGAGCAGAGCCAAGGATCACCATGTCAGGCACACCAGAGGGAGTGGGCAGCTTTGGTTTCACTGCTCTCATTTTTGTTCAAAGCCCAAGACAAAGGTCTTTCTGGAATTGGGAGGTCTAGCCTGTTGGGAAGGAAGGAGGAAAGCTCACTCTACCCCTATCCCTCCACTAAAGCCCAAGTTCACATGGGTCCTAATGAAAGTCTCCTGTGAAATGATCTGGAAAGAGGCTCTAGCCTCAGTTCCACTAATGGATCTGCAGGGTGATCGCAGGCAACTCGCATCACTCCCTGGGCCTCCTGGCTTCCAGGTGTATTATCTAGCTGGATGTATGAAATGGAATGCCAACATTGGAAGAGACCCTAGACGTTACCAGGGTTTGAAACTCTTTATTCTTGTCAAGGCACTCAGTGAAAAATGATTATGTTCATTCACTTCTAAATTGGGGGCGGGGAGGGAGGATGGCAGGTTTTGTGCATGCTGAAACCTGCCTTGCTCTCTCACTCAAAAATAATCTGGAAATGTGAGAAAGTGAGGGTGACACTGACTCCGCTCCACCTTATACTTTTAAATGATATGATCAGTAGCACCCAACTTGTGACATATTACACAATTGGTATTGATCACAGACCAGTGGGTCACATCTCTGCGGAAACTCGTGGTCTGGTCTAATTCCCTATAATGTCAAGGAGGAAAGTGAGGTCCAGAGAGATGATGTGCTCAAGGTCACACTTCCAGATAAAGGCAGAGCTGGAGTCACACTGGCTTCTAACCTGACAGACACCCTGTGAAGACTGGAAGGGGAGATTGTTTGCTCTGCCTTACTGATCATCGGAAGAGAAAAGGGGCTTGGCTTTGAAAACAGAGATGCAGAGAAGTCAGAAGCAGTGATAGGCTTACTACCACCGACCTGTAGTCATTCCACAGGATTGGCAGAAACTATTGCCTCTGACAAGGTTGTGATATTTGTGCACCTCAGTCTTCTCTTCCCCCCAGCAAGCTATTTCCCAGGGCTGCTACCTATGAGCAGCGTGGAAGGGTTCATATTACGCCTTCTCTTATTTCTTTGGTTAGGCCCTGGAAAGGAGTACATAATAGGCCTGAGCTGGGGGAGGGGAGAAGGCAGAAGCAAAGAGGAGGCCGGGGAGGGGGAAACAGTAAAGGAAGGGGAGAAACATGGGTAACTCCCATTCTTGGTAACCTACCCACTGGTTTCTCAGCCCATTACTACATGAGAATGGACTGCACTATTGCAGGAAGGGAGATGTTTCAGCCTAGAGAGAGAAAGGCGGAGCCGGATAAGGGCTACCCTCGCATATTCAGACACTCCTTACCAGGGCTTTTTGGTGTGTGTGTGTTTTAGTATTTTATTTAAATTCAATTTGCCAACATATAGTATAACACCCAGTGCTCATCCCATCAAGTGTCCCCCTCAGTGCCCGTCACCCAGTCACCCCGTCTCCCCGCCCACCTCCCCTTCCACTACCCCTTGTTCATTTCCCAGAGCTAGGAGTCTCTCATGCTTTGTCTCCCTTTCTGATATTTCCCACTCATTTTCTCTCCTTTCCCCTTCAATCCCCTTCACTATTTTTTATATTCCCCGTATGAATGAAACCATATAAGTTGGTCCTTCTCTGACTGACTTACTTCACTCAGCACAATACCCTCCAGTTCCATCCACGTGGAAGCAAATGGTTTCTGATGGCTGAGTAATATTCCATTGTATATATAGACCACATCTTCTTTAAACAAACCTTTGTTTGTTTCCCAGAGTTAGGAGTCTCTTCAATGTTAGTGTAGTGGTAGGGCCTGCAGTAGGCTTTGTGGTTCCAGGAAATTGCCCCCAGGAATTTAGTTACCAAGAGCTATCAGAGGCATTGCTGGCTTGCTTAGGAAGCAGCCTGTCTGAAATCCTGGGGTGGGAGTGGGGGCAGTGAGGGCAGCTAAAATCCTGAGGAATGGGGGAGGGCAGGGAAGGAAAGGAGGGTAAGGGAGGGAAGGGGCTTTGGGGAGGAGGTGACCCCAGAATGAGAAGGCACCAGGGGTTCCAGGGCAAGGTGGCTAGGGAAGGTCAGAGAGGAAAGGAGTGAAATGGAAGTTGTGGGTAGGAAATTGCCTGCTGGGATCCATTTTGGCTGGACCAAGGATGCGTAAAGGGGCCTAGGGTTAAATGCATTGAAAGGACGTCCCACAAAGGCCCTGGTAAAGAATTGGAACCCTGGAAGTCTTTGAATAATGGATGACAAGACCAATGCTAATGTTGGAAAATGTAACAGAGCAGTAGCAAGATAGCGGTTGGTGATTGCAAAGGATGTGTTGAGATTGTGCCAGGAAAAGTACCAGGTATAGGAGGTTAAGTGGCTGAGCAGAAGAAGTGGCTTCCAGAGATATTCCAGAGGAAAGACCAAACTGCCCAGATGGAAGGGATGTGGAAACAGAAAAATGGAAGCAAAGCGATGTTGAGATTTCTCAGCTAGGGGCCCAGAAGGCAGTGAAACCATCCATGTGATCGAACAGGGACAAAGGAATAGTCACAGGAGTAGAGTCTCCAGGCAGAGGAGCTGAGAAATGTCTCCCCAGGGATTGATTCTCCACCTGGCCTGGTCTAATGCCCCAAATAAGCCTGAGACGCTGGGAGAGAAGTCTCTAGTTGCAGGCCAGAGTTAGTGCTTCCTTGATACATGGGTTCCAAAGCCCAAGGAAGTTTGGTGAGCTGGCAACAACAGGACAAAACAAAGAAGAGAATGGATCATTGTAACACACCTCTGCTCAGTCAAATGGAACCTTTAGAGGTCTAGCCTCTCTGAGGAAAACACAGTTAGCTGCATTTTGTTTTATTTTGTTCTTGTTTTGTGACAAGGCCCTTTCCTGTACCTGTCTTCCCCTCTCTCTCTGCCACTAGCCCTTGAGATCCTGACCCAGCAATGCCCTCGGGGATGGCCAGGATGGCGGCACCGCAGAGGGAAGACATGAAATCGTAGTTGAGCTTAAATCTGAGTCTGAGGGGGAGCATTCCACTCTGTCCACTTCTGCTAACAACTTGATGCCCAGAGGCAAAGGAGCAAATTGAAGCCAGAAGTGACTTTTCTTTGAGGGAAGCCCTGATAATAAACATGGTTCACCTTGGTCTTGGGAGATGGAAATTGCTGCACATAAGAAATATAGAGAAATATGTGCACTGTGAACAGGGAAGCCGGCCCAAATATCACGGGCTAGAGAGACGTGAGGTCTCTATTTCTCTGCCACTGAAGGAAGGGAACTAAAGTGCCACTCATTTAAGAAGCATTTTATTGAAGGGCGCCTGGGCAGCTCAGGTAAGTTTCCAACTCTTGGTTTCAGCTCAGGTTGCAAGCTAGGGGTCCTGGGACAGACCCCTGTGTCTGGCCCATGCACAGTGGGGAGTCTGTTTGGGGATTCTCTCCCTCCTCTGCTGCCCCTCTTGCTCGCCCCTGCTCTCTCGAAGAAAAATAAATCCATCTTTTAAAAAAATTATCTTATTGGGGTCTTACTCCATTCTAGGAATTGTGCCTAATGGTGACATTAGGTGGGGGAAAAAGAGGTATCTCTTTCTCAACCACATTTTTTTCTCTACCAAAGCAGGTGTAGGGGATGAGAGGAATTGTTGATGGAAGAACCCAAAACTGCTTTCAAGAGACATGTTTGGGCCTAAGCAGTTCAGCAAGAACTTGCTGTAGGCAGACAGACCAGCACAGGTAACCCAACCCCAGAAGCAGGAGACTAGCAGGTGTACATTTGCAGAGCCAGCGTGTGCATGCCCTTGCCAGCTGCGCCATGCAGGGCACTTGAACTTTAATGTAAGGGAAGTCAGTAATGTGGAAGGATTTTACATAGAAAATATAACATGCCCTGGAGTGCATTTTGGAAAAGCCATTTTCAAAAGTGAGAAGGAAATGGGAAAGGGGGAAAGGAAGCAGGGGACAAGTTAGGATGCATCTGTAGTCACATGGAGGTAAACACTTCCAGTTATAAAACAAATAGATCGTGGAGATGAAAAGTTCAGCATGGGGAACACAGTTAATAATAAAAAAAAGAAGATGTGCCTGGGCGCCTGGGTGGCTCAGTCAGTTACGGGTCTGCCTTGGGCTCAGGTCATGATCCCAGGGTCCTGGGATGGAGCCCTGCAGCGGGCTCCCTGCTCGGCAGGGAGTCTGCTCCTCCCTCTCCTTCTGCCCTTCCCCTTGCTCATGCTCTCCTTCTCTCTCTCTCTGTCTCTCTCTCTCTCTCAAATAAATAAATAAAATCTTTTTAAAAAATAAATAAAAATAAAAAAGAAGAGGAAGAAGAATAAAAAGGAGGAACAGTGAGGGCTGGAGTGGGAATGCAAAATTCTTAGTAGATGCAAAGCCAGTGAAGTAAGGAGCCATAAATAAAAAAGGTTCTGGACCATACTGAGCAGGCCCTTCCTCAGCTGCAGCTGATGCAAAGTCAGAATGGAATGTTGGAGAAGAAGGCAGGGTCTACGCCAATTCCAGGATGTCCTTCCTGAAAAAAGAGGTTTGAATCGGCCATTTCAGGAGAGTAGTACAACCCTGGTCTCTGAGGAGGATCAACCATGCATTTCTAGCCACTGGGTGATACTCACTGGTCTTGGTGGACATATCTAGACAAGGAGGGGATGGTCAGCTCTTAGCCCTCCAAAGTCATGATCTGGCCTCCACTTCAAATGAATGAATATGTACATTTGCAAGCATAAGGCACCTCCCTTTCTATTAAAGTTTGATAGGATGTAAACTCATGACCAAGAAAAATGAGATCTCCCCTAATGACTAGGTGAATGACAGAAGAAATTCATCCTGTCACCCGCATTAAGGGCCTCAAAACCTGGGCTGTATTTAAGAAGCTGGAGGAAGGCTCTAAGGGGGATAACTGAATTCCTGAGTCAGGAAGACAATGGTGATTATTTTTTGGATGACTAAAGGAACAAAGTTTGTGGGTTTTAGATAAACAGATGACAAAAAGAGCCCATTTGGGATGCCAGGCTTGACAAGTAGAGCCCTTAGGGCTTAGAGTTCTCTGAAAAGGCAAACATCTTGGAGTGTTTACATCTAGGGCTTCTGAATGGGATGCCTTTGAATCAGTACCCTCATTCTATCAACAGCGCTACCCAACCCTACACTCCAGAGTAGAGCCTACCTCCAGGGCTCTCACTACATTAAGGGCTTCAGACTGTTTATTTTTTTTAAGAGTTTATTTTCTTTTTCCTTTCTCTTTTCTTTCTCTTTCCTTTCTCCTTTTTTTCTTTCTTCTTTGTTTTCTTTTCTTTTCTTTTCTTTCTTTCTTTCTTTCTTTCTTTCTTTCTTTCTTTCTTTCTTTTCTTTTCTTTCTTTTCTTTCTTTCTTTCTTTCTTTCTTTCTTTCTTTCTTTCTTCCCTTCCTTTGAGAGGGAGAGAGAGAGAGGGGGAGAGAGAGAGAGTGCATGCACAAGAGTAAGTAGGGGGGGCATGCAGGGGCAAGGGGAGAGGGAGGGAATCTCAAGCAGACTCCCTGCTGAGCATGGAACCTGACTCAGGGCTCAATCTTACAACATTGACATCATAACCTGAGCAGAAATTACGAGTCAGTCACTTAACTGACCGAGCCCCCCAGGCGCCCCTGGGCTTCAAATTTTTTTTAGTTCTAAAAATTAATTCCTAAATTAAAGGTAAAGAAATTGGACTCTTGACAAGAACAGGGGCAGTTAGTATTCATGAGAACCTACTTGTACCAAGCCCTGGTTTTTAACTACTGTCTATCCGTGACCTACTTCTCAGAACCATCCTATAAGGTAGGTGCTACTAACATCAAATCTACTCTCTGGACAAGAAAACTGAGCCTGGCTGACCTTATGTGTCAAGCCCAGAGTCATGTAGCTAGTTGTAACAGGCTTGGGACCAGGAATCTGGTGGTTTGGCTCCAGAGCCCACCCCTACCCTCACTCAGCCCACACTGCCAGATGGAATAATGTTTGGTAAAGTTTAGTCTGCAGCCCTGACTTTGATTGTACATGGGAGCAAATGCTCCCTTCAAGGGGGAAGAGGATATTCCAGAGACAAAAGGAATCAAAGGAATCTAACTCAGAAACACAGGACTTGTACTTATATAAATACAAAATAAAATCTTCATGTCTCTAAAAAGACTGATACCTTAGTAAAATGGCCTAAAGAATTCTGGGAGTGAGTTTCTGTGGAACCCAGCTGGGAAAACCCAAGTGTGATCCAGGCTTCTTCATCCACAGAAGACTCAACCAGAATCAGTGGAATTGTTGACTGAATCACTATCCTTCTGAACTGTTGAGGACTCTGTCCTGGTCTCCAAACTTGTTCTTATGCTCAGTAAGTGTTTGACAAATACAAGAATGAGTAAACAAGGGATCCCTGGGTGGCGCAGCGGTTCGGCGCCTGCCTTTGGCCCAGGGCGCGATCCTGGAGACCCAGGATCGAATCCCACATCAGGCTCCCGGTGCATGGAGCCTGCTTCTCCCTCTGCCTATGTCTCTGCCTCTCTCTCTCTCTCTCTCTGTAACTATCATAAAAAAAAAAAAAAAAAAAAGAATGAGTAAACAAGTACACCTCTGTTTCTTCTTCCTTCCTCTGTCTTACCACTTCCCCTCTGCACTTGCTGCCTATTTCCTCAAGGGAAACACAGTCACAGCGCTGGTCAAGATTTTACAACTCCTCTCTATGGCCTGATGTGAAACACAAACTTGTCTGATCTTCAGGGTTCACCATTCACATACGAGATCTTCTTCTAAACTCTCCCTACCCCAAAACCACCATTTGCTTTGTTAACACTTATTGTTAATTTGTAGACTGTCAGAACCAAAAGGAACCTTGGGGATCAAGTCCAATATCCTATCTACAGCTGGAAATCTCTTTTCAAAACATGCTTGACCCACCATCAACCAAGCCCCACTTTGAAAATGATCCTTCAGTAAGTGTTAAACACTTACTTCTGTTAAGAAACCTTCCCTCATTAATTAATAAATCATTCATTCATTTATTTATCTTTGTCAGACACAGTATCTATTATGTGCCAGGAAATGTGCTGGGTTATGGAGGGCATGAGGATGAATAAGCCATGATTCCTACACACTGTTCTTTAGAATCCAATAGACTGGGTCTGTAGAAGAACAGATATGTGAGCAATATTACCATAATCCTGTTAGATACACCATCAGTGTATATACCATATGTAACATTGGGACAGAAATGCAAGTAATTAATTATTAATAAAATTAATGAATTAAATAATTAATGCAAATAATAATTCCTCATGCAGGGGGAATGGGGCTTGGTCTAGGAGGACTCTACAGAGAAAACACTGTGAAAAGCTGTCTTAAAGGATGAGTTTGGAATATTCAGATCAACAATGTAGAACAAGGTGGCCACATGCTGAGAATCTCAAGCTTACTGTACACTGATAATTCCTTCATATCACATTACCTCAAGATACTAAATAATTTGTATTCGCCAGAAGAGTATTTCATACATTGCCTGTGGCTCTGTGAATTGGTCTAACCCTTTTAAAAAGCAATTTGGGGGGGCACCTGGGTGGCTCAGTAGTTGAACCTCTGCCTTTGGCTCAGGTCCTGATCCTGGGATCCTGGGATCAAGTCCCATATCAGGTTCCTTGCAGGAAGCCTGCTTCTCCCTCTGTCTATGTCTCTGTCTCTCTGTGTCTCTCATGAATGAATAATAAAATATTTTTTAAAAAAGCAATTTGGTAAAATAAATCAAGAACTATAAAATGGCTAGTAATCACAATCTAGTAATCACATCTGTGGGAATCTACCTTGAGGAATCATTAGTAAATATGGAAAATATTATAGGCAGGAAGATAATATATATCAGATCATTAAAACAGGGGAAGAATTGGAAAATGGGTCTCCAATGTGCTTCACTGGAAAATCGGCAAATACACTATGGTACATTTATTAGAGGGATCATTTATCATGCAGCTCTTAGTTTTGAATAATATATGACAACTTGGAAATATTTATTCATCTAATACTAAGTGAAAAAAGAGCAACAAAAGTGTGCTTATGATTACAAATTTATTTAAAAATCATATGCCCAATAAAAAGGGTCTAAGAAGAAATGGTACCAAAATGCTAAAAAAAAATTGGGCTGATTCAAGGTAAGTTTGGGAGACCTATTCCCTTCTTTTCTGTATTTTCAAACTTTCTGTTATATGGTTGTTTTGTTTCCTTAGAGCCTACAAGGAGGTGTGTGTGAGTGTGTGTGTGTGTGTGTGTGTGTGTGTTTTAATATATAGAATGAATTTCACCCTACAAAATCGAAGTATGAACTTTTTTCAGAGGTTATTAAGTCTAGTTCTTGGTTTTCTTCCCTCTTCTTTTACTTTGCAAAGTGCTGAAGTCTGAACACATACTGGGTGTCCGTTCAGCAACATGGTGGCAGACAAAGTGCACATATATCCCTACACTCTGCTTTCCTAGGGCCTCAAGACCATTAAGAGAAATAGCAATACTTGATGACACATGGCTTTTAGATGTGCCAGATACTCTTCTAAGCACTTCACAGATACTAATGCATTAAGTACAACAATCTCATGCAGTAGATATTATAATTATTATTAATTATTATTTCATGTATTTATTTATTTTTACAGCTAGAGCAAATTGAGACACATATAAGGTAGCCACTAACCCAAAGCTGTCCAGATAAGTTGGTCACAGAGCCAGGGTTTGAATCCAGGGAATAGAGCTCAAGTGTCTCTGCTCTCAAGGACTCAAAAGAAGAAGCTCTGAAATAGCCAGCTACCCAGACAGACAGATAGGCAGGCCAGGAAAACCTACACAGACAGCTCTGTGAGGGGTTGGAGGGCTGGGGTTGAAGGGTAGGGGTTGGGTGGGAGACAGAGCCCAATAGAAGCCTCACCCTGTGGCAGCAATTTCTGTCTGATAGGATGGTATACACAGAGAGGTGGCATCTGCCATAGAAGTGATTGCCTTGGCATAAATACCCGGTTCACTGTTGGAGAAGGATCAGCAGTAGAACTTAGATAAAGGTAAAGAGCATAAGGGAACTCCATGCTTACCTAAACTAGGTCCTAGCCTCTTGTTCCTGCAATAGATATGATTGTTCTTTCTCTGGTGAGTTTATTTAGATTACAAGGTGAAGATTTTGCTTGGAATTTTAGAACCACAGAACTTTCATACCTACCTAACCTAGACCCTATCCATGCCTCCACCCTTAACATACATACACACATTCTTATAAACAGAAGAGGAGAAATATCCATTAGAAATAACAAGTACCCTAACCCGGTACACAGAGAGGCATGGGGGTCCCCTATTACACATGATGAACCACAGGAGGCAAGAACCATTATGCAAACACAACACTGGGCCAATTCTAGAGTACTGAGTGATTCTTCCAATGGATCTCCACACATTCTAACTTGAGTAAATGTTGAGGTGATGCGGCTGACCTCTTGGTCCAATGTTTTTAATTCATTAGTTCCAAGTCAGGGGAAGAGGCTTCTCAAATATCCACCCCAATAAAAGGTCAGGATTATTCACATGAAACCAAGAGTTTGAAGGCAGCTAATCTAAAATGGAGAACTCATGGCTAAAAACCACCTCTGAAATGACTGTGTTCTACCAGCCTATATACCACATGCACTCTTGCTTTCAAGCTTTATATAAGAACAGCAAGAGGCTCTGTAATGAGAAATCTACTTCTCATCCCCTACACAAACATCCCAACTTTTTAAGAGAAAAGTTAACATTTTACCCAGCCCCACTTGAGTACAGTGGTGGACTCTCCTATATTCTCCATGTCAAAGACGTATGTATCCTTGCCCTGAGTGTCATAGGATTACTTTACTCTTCCTTAATGGAAATTTCAATAAACTCTTTCAGGTTTATCAATGACAGAAACCAGGGGAAGAGACCTGAGAGACCAAACTTCTCATTTCATAGATGAGAAGAAGCCCAAGAATAAGAATGTATCACCCTAGTGTCAAGGTGGTAATAAGAGTTGCTCCTGGTTCTCATTCCAGGATTCCTTCTACTCTACCCTCCCCACTTCCATGTGGCACTGAAGGTGACACTGTGTAGGATGAAGCTTAAGAAGATGCAGAGACTGCCCCTATCATTCCCCTAACCCCCTTCCTTGCCCTTCATGCAGACACCCTGTGTAAACCTCCCCCTAGTAGAAGGAAAGATCATGGGATCTTACTCATCTCCATGTACTCTGGAGTCAGTCCAGTGTATGGCTCCAAGCTGTAGTCTAGGTCCCACTGCTCTGGATGCTTCGAGTGGGCAGAGTCAGTTTCTCGAGGTTCTGTCTCATCTTTCAGCTTCCGAAATAGTTTCTTTAGCTTCCTGGGAAAGAAATCGACCAGTCACCAAAAGCGTCTGGAACTCTTACAGGTTAAATTGAATTCCCCCATGAGTCATCTGTTGAAGTGCTAACCCTAGATGTGACTACATTTGAGGATAACAGGGTATTTAGGAGGTAATTAAGTGAGGTCATAAAGCTGGGGTCCTAGTCCAATAGAATTGGTAGCCTTATAAGAAAAGGAGAAGACACTGATCTTTCTCTCTACAGAATGTGGGGGAGGACACAGTAAGAAGATAGTTTTCTGAAACCCAGGAAGGGGGCCCTCATAGCAAACTGCCAGTCATTGATCTTGGATTTTCCAGTCTCCAGAACTGTGAGAAATAAATTTCTGTTGTTTATGCCAACCAGTCTATGATATTTTGTTATGACAGCCCAAGTAGACTAAATCAACCAAAATAATAATAGCCTAGCCTCTGAAGATTAAGTGAAACAATGTTTTGTATGATCCTTAGCATAATAACTGGATATAGTAAGCAATCAATAAATAACTTTATTATTTTCAATACTAGATGCTAAAATATGCCTGAGGGGTATAGTCTTTTCATACTTTCCATTGATATACAATCACAGAGAATGAAATTAGGTAAAGGAATAAGGTGCCAGTTCTGTTAATTGGTCTAAGAGAAAGTTTCTAGGAGATAGTTGGGAGGAGAATTAATATCAGAGTGGTCAGAATCATAGCCTTGGAGAGTTAAAGGGGTTTTGAAATCCATACTCCATATAATGCAGGCATTCCCCCCACATTCCCCACATGGAATCATCTAACTTCTATGTAGCTATTTCCAGAAGAGTATTCTCAGTATCATTTAGGTATGGCTTCCATTCTTAGAAAGGGCTTCTGACAGTTAGTGGAAATCTAATAGTTCAAAATAATGTTTTGATTAGTGTCCTGTGTAATACCATTTACCATCAAGAAGACATAGTATAGTGATGTAGTGTAGTGGGTAAAATTCTGATCTTTGATGGCAGAAAATAATTGCTTAAAACCCAGTTTCACAACTCACCAGCTATATTTTCTTGGACAGGCTATTAAAACTCCATAAGCTTTAAATTTCCTATCTATGAGAAAATAAATATTAACTAGTCCAGGGTCAGTTAAGGGAGCTAATCTATGTAGCATACTTAACTTAGGGCTTGGTACATGCTAAGAGCTCAATAAATGTATTTATCCTAGTCCCTGTCATCACCATCATCATCATCAAAGAAGGATTTAAAGAATGAGTTGAGATCCATAGAAGCAGGAGTAAAATACAGTATTTCATAATCAAAGAGCAAGCAATAATTATCTGATAATAAGAAATAAAGAAAAACCTAGGTGGAACCTAAATATTCTGAAGCCAAATCATGTGGACTGGATAGACCTTTTCTGTAGGCCAAGACAGGAGAGATGAAGAAAAAATTGATAGTGTAAAAAGAAGACACAGAAAATGGGGAGAAAAGTACAAGGAAATACAAGAAAATGTCCCAGAGCTGAAAGATACACATTTTCCGATTGAGAGGACCTACTCAGCATAATGATAAGAAAAAGGACTTCCACCAGAGTCCATTACCATGAGATTTCACCACTCTAGGAATAATGAATAGGATTCTAAAAGCTTCCATGTCCAGAGAGAAAGATTCTCTAAAAATTATTTGGAATTAAAACCTAGAATTCTCCACATCAGCCCTTGACCCTAGAAAAGGCTAGAAAAAAATATTAATATTGAGAAGGCAAATGAATTTTAGCAAGAGATTTTATCCCCAGCCAATTTAGAAACCAAGTGCAAAGACAGAATAAAGAAATGTAAACCACGCAAGGTTTTAAAAAAGATATCCTTCCAGGCATTTACTCTCGTGAAGTTCCTAGAGGATGATTTTCACCAACCAAGGATATAAAACAAGAAAGGAAACAATGGAATCTAGCAAACAAGAAATCTATCAGAAAAAGGAAGTAGTGGATCTAACTGGGATTAGTGGCTATATAAAAAGTTTAGTGAACAGTTTTGAACAGGAGGATGGTCTCCAGGAAAAAAAAAAAAAAAAGACATCTTATGTGTTTAATGACCTAGCTGGAAAAGTGGACATTTAAATAAGTGCTACTGGGACTGGGCAGCCTGAGTGGCTTACCGGTTTAGCGTCGCCTTCAGCCCAGGGCATGATCCTGAAGACCCAGGATCAAGTCCCACATCGGGCTCCCTGCAGGGAGCCTGCTTCTCCCTCTGCCTGTGTCTCTGCCTCTGTGAGTGTATGTGTGTGTGTGTGTGTGTGTGTGTCATGAATAAATAAATAAGATCTTTAAAAGAATAAATAAATAAATAAATAAATAAATAAATAAATAAATAAGTGCGTGCGTGCATGTGTGCTACCAATAATGTGTAGTGAGTCTTATAAAGGGAGATATTTAGGTAATTATGAGAATAGAAAACGAAGAAAATGAACCTGACCTAAATCAGGGACGTTTTCCCTGAGGAAGAGATGCGTAAACCAACTAAATGATGAAAGATGAAAGAAGTGTGGGGAAGAGGGAGAAGGTGTGTTCTAGGTAATGGCCCAAGGCAAATGTAAAAATGGCTCAGAGAAGGGACTGAAGGAGTTCCAATTGCTCGGAGCATAGAGTAGGAGAGAAAAAGTGAGGAAAGAGCAAGTTCACAGCATGGAAGGCCTTGTTGGCCGTCTTAGGTAGCAGCTCAGGTGAGAGATCATGTCCACAGAGTCCAGTAGACAGGTGACTGCAGTAGACAGGAGGACAGACAGAAACAGACTCAGGAAGCAGAGTTAAGAAGCTGGGGGTGACCTGGACATGGGAAGGGAAGCAGAATGAGGAACCAAGGACTATCCTGAGTTTCTTGGCCATGTGTGTAGGTGGTGGTAGTTTCCTTGGACAGGAACACTAGAGAAGAAGCCATTTTGATAAAGGGGAGAAGGACCATTGAAGCAGAGGATCCCATATGATAACTAAGTAGAAATCCAGGAAGCGTTCTATACATGGGCAGAGAGCCCTTCAAATAGGTCCAGGTGGAAGCTAACAATATTAAGAACCATCCTGGAGAGAAGAACTGAAACTAGCAATGAGCCCACATGTGGGTGGAGCGCAGAAAAGGAATACCAACAGTCAAGGGATGCAGAGAGGGCGTAGGGTCTTCCAAGGGCAAGAAAGCAGCAGTTGAGGAACAGAAGGCCAACTGCAAGACCATGTGGTAGAGAGGGAAGAGAGGGGAGGGGAGCTTTGGGAAAGAGTGCAGTCACAGTGTTACACACTGTGGGAGGTCAAAGACCGTGTGGTAGGAAAAAATCCACAAATAATTTTTAGGCACTCCTCCTTCCCAGAAGTTCTCCTGGAGATCTCAGTGACCATTAAAAACAATTAATAAAGAAAGTCCCTCAAGAAGAGGATTTAACAGGAATCCTGCAAACTGTATAACATACAGATGGGCCGTTTGGAAAACTTTAGATTATGATTCCGACCGTATGATGCACTTGCTCGTTAAAATAACTCCTTTGATGTTACCTCTTGTCTTTTTCATCTGCTCTGCTATATTTCCGTCCCCTTTTTAATGACAGGTCTGAGAAAGTGTCCGGAAGGCTCAGAGCCTTTCCTTGGCTTGCACTCCACAGGCTCACCCCAAGACCAGGGTGACTGTCACACCTGAGGCCTTCCTGCCACAGGACTCTGGGCCCCAGGCAGCTCTCCATAGACCCAGGCTTCACAGGCCTCAAGTCTCATTAGGGAAAACAGAACCAAGCCCTACATGGGCCAAAGAAGAGGAACACAGCACTGTCTGAGCTATGTATCCCTTTCCTTGACACCCGACAAGGTTCAAATTTGTTCCTCAAACTTCTGATTCATGGCCAGATTCCTCTGTCTTGGAGAACACAGACCTCCTTCACCTGTAATGGCTTTAAAGAGAGACTGTTTTATGTCTTGAAATGTAATATTTATCACATTTACTGAGAAAGAAAAAGCAGAGAGTTTATAAAATCTTACTGGCCGTGTCCAGGGTACATTACAGCTATTCTGGGATGTGATCTGGTGTTTTTAGTAAGAATAGGGATGGGGGACACTTTGCTAGTGGAAGTATTTGCTCTGTCTGTCTCAGACTTCGTCCAGGACAGAATCTGGCATTTGAAAAAGACTGCATTTTACCTTTTATCAAAAAAAAAATTCCATCTTTCTTAATGATAAAAGGACCATTTTCAATTTTGCTTCAAGGATAACTGGAGCTGAGTTTCAGATAAAATTATACAGAGAAGTTGGGATGTGGGGGCCATATTTCAGGGGCACCATACAATCTGGATCCAAAGTCTATCTTGC
Source organism: Vulpes vulpes (assembly GCF_048418805.1). Lineage (NCBI taxonomy): Eukaryota > Metazoa > Chordata > Mammalia > Carnivora > Canidae > Vulpes > Vulpes vulpes. The sequence continues at coordinate 38,734,317 of NC_132787.1, read as the reverse complement.
ACAAACACATGTGGGAAAGGCGGGGTGTGTGGGTCAGCAGCAGGAGGCGGGTATGGAAACCCCCATCAGGGGACGTGGGCAGTAAATAGCACGAGATCCGATTCTGCCCGCCATGTCTGAAGTCATCTCAGATGGAGCTGCCGATGAGCATTGTTCTGGGGCCTGTAATGTTTAAAACCATCCAGCTCCTCTCTGGAAAGCATCTGTCACAACTGTGTCAGGCCCCAGGAGCCTGGGGTTGCTGAGTAGGGAGAGTCCAAGGCCAGATCACGCAACGCAATTTTATTTATTATCATGTCCTCAATTAGTCGCAGAGCTGCCTTTAAAGAGCCTATTGCCCCCAGTTTTACTGCCTCCCTTGGAAGCACATTGCTTTTCCATCTCCAGGCCCTGAATCAAGCCTAGCCAAGATGGGACTGCTGCTGCCTGGTGGAAGGTGCCTGGACAAAGCTGGGCTTCTGCATGGCCCTGTAGATTTTGAGGCCTATCTGGCACCAACCAGATTCAGGGGTAGCAATGGAGAGTCTGAGCAAGCTGGTAAAGCTCATCTGGGTCCCACAGGGCATCTGTACAGTATCCATGGACATGGCCCACATTGTACCAGCCTTCTGGAAACCCGTGGGATTAACAGGTAATAATATTGCTCTAAAGCAACGTTTCTTGAGCAATAAACACATTCCAATAGCAGTTCTTTTGACATTTTGGAGGGCTCTATACTTGGTCTTCATCTCATTAGATCATCTGGGAGAGTTCTTCCCTTTCCTGCTTTCATTCAGTCCCTTTGATGGCAGTCAAGGAAAAACCCCCAGTCTGCTGCTGGCATGTCTTTAACAACTCCCCAGCGCCTGTGTGGCTTCCTCTATAACAAGGAGAATGCAGATCCTAGGCCGATGTTATCATTTGTCTAATAATCTTTACTTTTTATCGTGTTGCTTTCTACTGCAATTTGCTATTCATGGTCACTGGCAGTGTTTGTTTTCCATTTTCAAAAATGCTATGAATTTAAACAAAAAGTGAGTTGGTTTAGAGGAAGTTAATATGCAAACAGCTGTTTAGGTAGGTATGGAGAAAACAACTTCAAAAGTTGGCTCACAAATCACTGAAGATTGGGAAACAATGTTCTACGAGAAGCCTACTGGACTGTTAAGATTCTCAAGGGCAACAAAATTGTGGTTATCGTACTTTCTGCAAGACACACACACACACAGAGAATCTAAGAAGAATATTTTGTCCTTGTGAAGAGGAATAAATCACAGCTGATTACCTGGCTTACTGATAAAAGTCAATTGGTCTTTAACATTTCAAAATTTTCTTTGGAAGAATCTTAGAAAATTCCTTTCAGAAGTAGAGGATAAACAACTTCTAGCTGTATAATCTTATATTTTTACCCCGAGAATGATCACCGATCACCTATCTATCTAACTCCTCAGACTTGCCTCTGTTTTTAAAAATCAAATCTGGCCTCTAAGACTAATATTTATCTCCCCTGGGGGGAAAGCATCTGAAGGCATGTAAGCCAAAGGCCATTAGGCCCCGAACAGAAGAGAAAAACAGTGTTCCTGACTTGGTCTTTTCAATCTCATTCTTGGACTTGCAACACTCACAAAGCATCACTTACAAACAAAAAGGTAATGACGCTTAGTCACCTAGGCTGCCTAGAAACTCTAAGAATGGTTCTTCCTTTTTTGGAGTCCATATTTTCTATTTTCCAGACAGCTGGGCATTCATCCAACCTTTATTTTTACATAAGCCACGTTGCATGAGAATCCTTTTAGAGCAACTTTAACAAGTCACACAGTGAGTATATTATAATGCCTCAATTTAAACCCAGATCTGTTGGACAGTCCCTGACCTACTGAGATATGCTACCTCCATCAAAGAATTCAAGACCACTAAATCTGATTTTTATAATACTTCTCCTTCTTCACTGTCAGGTTCAACTGTCATTTCTCTTTTGACTATGAAGGACTCCTTTTGATTTTCTTGCTTATTTCACGTGTCTCAGTGGTGTCACACAAAAAGATACCACCAGGTGCTTGAACTCTGGATTGGATGTGGTCTAATTTACTGAGAATGGGCTCTGAGTTGAGAGTAGAAAATCCAATAATCACCATCATTGTGATTTCATATGACTGAACTCAGAATAGAACCCATATAATTATAAAGAGCTTTAGAGATAAAAGACACTGAAGAATTTTTGCTCTACATCTTTAGGGACTAAATACATATTTATTACTATAATTAACTACATATCTTATGTAGCATATGTATATGTGTGTATGTGTGTGTGTATATATATATATATATATATATATATATATATATATATAGCATAATTATGTTGTATGTGTCCTTTGGCAGACTAGAAACTGAAATGAGGAAGTCTTTTGAAACAGAAGTGACCTGCAATTGGAACCAGTAGGGCCCAGCTTCAATGAATAGAGGAGAGGCTCCCTGAATGTCAGAGCTGAAATAAGAACACCTTAGAGATTAGTCTAATGCCATCATTTTCATTAAGAGAGGGGGACAGCAAGACTTAGAGAAGTGACTTGCCCACAGCTTTATGAGTCACTGTGCAATTGCCATCAATTAAAGTGTGGCACATTAAACATGCATCAAGCATAAACAAGAAAATTTAGCCTTCAAGGCAAACAGCCATGTGTTAATTTCATCTGCTCTGGAGCTGATGGAGTTGATGGGTGGGGGACATGCCAATACACTGTCCAAACATATGCCTGAGCTCTTGTCTCTCTTATACTCTATAAAAGGCCTCTGGATCCAGAGTGAATGGACTAAGTGGTAGAGCAGATGTCCAGGGATGAATAAATCTCATGTTTGCAAGCTGTATACAATTCCACCCAGAGCAGAATAACAATGTTCTGGAAGGACAGGTGTCTTCCCCAGATGTCTGAAGGAGAACGGAGACTTTCCTTTGTAGCAGTAGTGGAGGGGCTGGTCTTGTGGCTTCAAAGGAGCCACATGTGGCTTTGGTACATCTTTTCCTGGCCTGTATATTTTCTGGATGTTTATCCATAACAAATGTGGTCTCTTTCTGAGATGGTAAGCTCCTAGAGAACGGTGACCATGTGTTTCACCAGCTTTGCTTGACTATCACCGAATGACTTTCAATCAGAAAGCAGGGAACAGGACACACTTTCAGAGGGTGAAGTTTCTCAAAAGTGATGATTTCCTGACCGATGACGAGAGGCTAGATTAAACAAGGAGGTGCAACAAGATGCCCAGGCATCAACATGCTTGCCAATCCTCTTCCAAGAAAAGCATACACCCTAGGGCTACCCCTGAGGCTCTCAGAGTGAGGGCCGAAAAACACTCTAAGGACTGAGCCTAAGGAATGCTACACGAGCACCAAAAAGCAATAGAAATGCAAGATGGTGATGGTGGGGAGAGGGAGTTACATTTTTCTTTGACCTGAAGGTAGATTTTCATTATTGAGTTTTCATTTCTTTTCAATCCTGTGCCTATGACTAAGTGTTTATTTTCATGACTATCTCAAGGCAACATCTAACTGAAAGGAGTCATTCTATAAAATTGGTATAAAACCATGTGGGAAAGGAGAGAAGATCCACATGAAGACCTAGCCTGAGCTTTACCAGCTCCATGTCCTTCCCCCTCTAAGATCACATATTCCACAGTTTCTTAGAGATTTCTCTAAATTATTATGTAATATTTCCAACTTTTGTATTCATTTATATCCACCACAATGCATCTTTTTTACTTATTCAATGGGAGGACAGAGAGCACTTTGAGGTCCAAGATACCTGATTCCTAGCTCTGCCACTTTGTCATTAAGTTCCTGAAGCAAGCGCTTATTAATCTTTCTGAGCCTTAAACCCCTTGAATTAGATTAGCAAGCAAGCCTCGTGGGAGGTGCCCTGCCTCAAGGGGAAAATTATTGGCAAGTGGACAGAGGAGTAAATAACCAGCTGTCTGAGAGGAGGAGGCCAGGAGCACCCTGCTGAAAGTGGGGCCCTGCTGGACTAGGCCCCGGACAGCAAACGGAGAAGGAAGAGGAGTTCATTACTTACGGGACTCCGATCTCAAAGATGTTGTTCTGGATCAACTGTTTTCCCAACATAATGATGCTGAGCTGAATGCAGAGCTCCATTAGGCAGCCCCCTGGAGCACACTGCCCAGAAGAGAAGATAACAGAAGATGTGGTTAGACCAAGTAGAGCTCAGAGAGGCACAGGCAAGAAGAAAGGCTGGGGCCAGGGCTCAGGCTGGGGCTGGGGCCAGGGGTACACCTATAAACCACCAGCTGGACGTGTAACACCCAGGCTGTACTTGCCTCTTCCATGCGGTAACCATCAAACACGTAAACGTAGCTTCCAGGCCTGCCCACAAACCTGAAATCCAGAAGTGTGGGAGAGTTAGGGAAGAAGAAAGGTGGGGCTGCTTGAAGGCATGCCTTCTGAGTGGAACAGGCACTGTCCAACACTCTCCCTGAAAGTGCTGGCCAGGGCAGGGAGCTGAATCACCCAGTGGTAGGACTTTACACCTTGTTAAGGGCTAGCCATCACCTGTTCCACCTACAGTTCACCTCTTAACCCAAGTTCCAGGGGACAGGGGCTGAGGCTGGGGCCGGTGTGGGGTTGGGAATGTCCCATGTATGTGCACATGTGATAGTTTCTGGGCCTAAACACCACAAGGTCTGGATTAACTCGAAGTGTACTATCTGTGCACCTTCTTCCCTCAACTAATGTCAAGAATTGAGTTCTGATTGCAGCTCCTCAGTGAGAGTTTCTGTTTTCCCAGGAAATGGAGGAGGAGATAGGCTAAAGTTGCAAGTAGAGATTTCTGGGATCAGAAAAGAAAAATGCAGACTTCTTACTGAAAATATTCAAAGGCATGGAAGTAGCCTGCTCCTTCTTTTTCCAAGTAGGGTTTATTTTATTGAGGACAAGAAGGTGGGGCAGGTGGGGAGAAGTGGAGTGGAAAAGTCCATCATGGAACCAGCCAGGTAATGAGAAAACTCCTTCTTACTTGAAATATTAGCCCCTCATCCACCCGTGGAAAGCCTACCCATCTATTTAAGGCTCGGTTCCAATCTTTCCTCTATGAAGTCTTCTCACTGTCTCTGTTCACAATTAAGTATTTCGCCAACACTTTCTCTTTATACTTCTATTATAGCACTTATTGCAATGTGCTGTTGACCAGACCATCTCTTTCAGTATACCACAAATTTATCTAAGAGTCACCTAAGAGTCAGGACCCTATTTTTTTGGCCTGGAATATTGATGTATGAAACTTGCTATTGATATCAAATTTAGAGACAAAGCACCAGTGGAAAGCACTCATTAATAAGGACAGTCTCTCTACTACTCTAATTTTGTAAGAGTCAAGGGTAACCATCTCAAGAAGGGGGTGGTGGTTTTGGTCACAAATATATTTGTAAGAAACTATCAAATATATGCAATAATAGCTCTTGCTATGGATGCTTGCTTGATGAGAATTTAGTGCTAGGGAAGCTTTCCTGACAAAATTAATGCCTACTGGGAAATCTCCTTATAGGTAGCCAACTGACCTACCCTGAGAAATAGTTATCAGAAGTGATTTTACATCTAGATGTATTACATAATAAAGAATCTGACTGGCCTTTGTTGCTGGTTCTTGGAGAAGCCTCTAAATCCTTAGTTTCCCAGTAGGAGTCTCTTTGTTATTCAAGCTGGGCATTTAGGACTATATTTACATTTATGCTAATTTATGCAAATAAAACATCTCAGGATGGGGTGGGGGTGGCCAGAAAAACCAACCATCTGACTGGAGGGTTGGGCCTTTGATTTAGGTAGTAGCAGCCTGACCTCAGGAGGGGAAGGGGCTGAGGCAAAGCTCAGTCATGGGGCAAATGATTCAAGCAATTATACCTATGTGATGCAACCTTACCAATTGTGGGCACTGAGGTCTGGAGCTTCCTGGTTGGTGAGACGCACTGATGTGCCAGGAGCTAATGCATACTGAGGACATGGACACTTCCCTTTAGGACCTTCTTAAACCTCACCCATTGTGCCTCTCCCATTTGCTAGTTTGGATTGTATCCCTTTATAATACAACTGTAATTTTAAGTGTAGAACATTCCTAAGTTCTGTGAGTCATTCTAGAGAATTATCAAACCTGAGGAGTTAGTGGCCACAGCCAGTGAGTCTGAATCTGGAGTGGCAGAGGAACCCCAGAGCTTGCAGCTAGTGTCTGGAGTGAGGGCAGTCTCCTGGAAGACTGTGCCCTTAACCTGTGAAGTCTGCATTGCAAGACCTAGAAGCCACGCGCTAGACCTGAAATTCCCTCCTATCCCGTCCTTAACATTGGGAGGCCCAGGGTCAAATCCCTGTACAGTTTCCCTGGTTGTCAGAGCCTGAAGATTCTAACCCCAAATGCTATCATGCTAATGCCATTGCTTCACCAGCAGTGAGATACAGATGGAAGTGGGGAATGGGACTAACAGTGTGAATTGACAGTGGGGACAGGCTGACTCTAGTGGGGGACCCTGTCTTAGTGACAAGTTGCCCTTCCATGTGTGACCCCATTATACTCACCTCCCCTTGAAAAAGGCCACATAGAAGATGGGTGAGTAGGCATTGACAAACTTTAGCAAGAAAGCTTTGAGTATCAGCCGTTCTTCAAAAGTCTGTTCTGTTTTTGGAACCTCTGAAAGATAAAAGCAAAGCTGTTAAGTCTGAGAGACAGATTTTTCACCCCATCAGAGTTTTAACTCCGACTATGTGAACTGTTGTCTTTCAGCTCTTATTCCTTCAAGGTAGAAACCAAGAGACATGTCTTTCTGGCACATTAGAATTGAATTCACCTGGGAGGTCCCAAATAGATAACCAGGTACAATGGGTACATATATGTACAAAGGGTACATATAATCATCATCTTTCTTCTTCCACCGTCCTCCCCACTCTAGCAATGGTTTCACACTGCTTTTCTATGGGGGATCTGAGCAGGAGAGCTTCCTCGAAGCACTCTCACTTCATCATGAGGAATTCGGCTTTTACCTGTGTGATTGCCAATTCCAAAAGATTTTATTTGAACAAAGGTCCCTGGTGAAAAAGGCTTTTGTTAACCAATGAACTACTCAATAAGCAGCAGAGACTTGTCTTAGGCACCGTGACATTATTCCTCTTTCTCTCCTCCTTCATTTCTAGAAGGAAACCCTGCATCTGTATGCTCTCTGGATAGAATGAGACACCTTGCATTTGTTTACTCAAAGGATGCACGATGCAGGATCATCAGATAAGTGAAACAAACATAAGACTAATGCCTCAGATTTGGGGGTCACAGCAAGTCCAGTGAGTCCTAAGAAGTTCAAGCAGAGGAGTCAGCACAGAATCCCTCAAGGATCTTGAGAAACACTGGGCAGAAACCTCAGGATGCCTTCAGAAGACTCAAGTTCCATGGGATATTCTGGTGAACAATGGGGCAGAGTGTTTGCTGAGGATTCACAGGTCTTGGCAGCTGGCTTGGCAAAGATAGAAGGTTATAGGGCCACACTTCAGGGGCAGAAGGAAAGCCCTAGCCCTGCAGCACATGCACTAATACGGTATCGCCTTAAAGGGTGCTGAGCATAAAGCCAAACAACCAGGACCATGCCAGCCAGGAGGTGGTGTGTCCAGATGAGGTTGACGCACAGGTCCATGTGACTTGTTTGCCCACCTGACTCACACACAGCTTTAGTAGGAATCTTTGGAAGAATGGATACAACACTGTTTTCTGTCCTGAAATTCCCTTCCCAGGCCCATCCCCTCCTGTACAAATCCTTCTCAACCCTTAGCATTCAGATCAAATGTGGTCTGTAATCTCCTTCCTGAAGCTTTCCTAGATGACTTCAGACGGTGGTATTATTTTTCTTCTATGGTATTTTATGTTTCCCTGCATTCATTACCTATATCCATGCCCTCTGAAAATCACAACAGGAGCTTTCACTGGTCATCTGTCTTAGTTGGTGTTGCCTGCTATGTCAAGAAATAAGCAGTTTGGGAATAAGTGGTTTATTTGGGAAGTGCTCCCAGCAAACGTGGCGAGGGAATGAGCCAGAGAAGGGAGGGAAGGCAGCATGGATGTGTTCATGAGCAATTTCATGCTGCAGGCTACTGGAGCTCAGTCCCCCTGGGACCTTCTAAGAGACTGTGAAACACCCCTCGTAATTATTACACTAAGGAGTGTGAAAGTGGAGTCCCTCACTGGTTGAAGGTTACCGCTGGAGTGAGGTTACCCCTGGACATGACTCCCTAGCATTTCTGCCTTCTCCTGTGCATGGGCTGAGCATGATTACAACCAGAGAACACCTGCAGGCAGAGAGCTGCAGTGACCTCCACGGTGGTCAGTGGAGATGTGTGTGCTGTACAGGGGTGTCTGCTCCAAGCTGCTCCACAGGTGGCATCACACCCAGGTGCACACACTTGCTACCCTGTTTCATCCTTACCTACCTATGTGAGGGAGGTATCACATCTCACTTTTACAAATAAAGGCAGCTGAGGTCCAGAGAGGTGAGAGCCTTGCTCTAGATCACAGAGCCAGTAAGTCTGGATTACATAAGAGTTAAGGTCTGAACCCAGATCTGCCTGTCTCCAAAGATAATTTTTACTACACCACACTATGAAATCAGGACTTTTGGCTGCTGTTTACACCACACATCTTCTTTCACCTCCCCACCCTCCACCCTCAGCCCACTCGATATGTACCTAAGAAATATTTGTGACTGGTCAGTTCACATTCATTGAGTACCACCTGCATGCTGCCAGGATGAATATGACTCCACACTTCCTGCAAGGAGCTTCATTTGCCAAGGTCTCTGGGAAAGCCTTTTGCAAACCGCCAAGTCTTTTCCAGATTTAATCTCTGACTGGCAAGGAATCCTTTCCCCTCTAGTCATGGCAGAAGGGGATCTTAGGGAGAAGAATGCTATGTATCCATGATCTGTCTTCCCACACAGCTCAGTGAGCCCCTCATTCATTTGCAATCTTAGAACACAGTCCTGAGTATAACAGATGATGCATCAGTGTTGGTCCAAGCATGAGCAGTGACCTACCGAGGAGACTGTCATAGGCAGACATGAGCCTCTAGGGACCCATGGCCCTGGGAGGGGCCTTGAGACCTAGGAAAGCTTAGAGGTGCCATAGCACTACTATCATAATTGAGATCTTGGCCTCCACTTCTCCCTAAGGCCTGGGGAAATGAGAGCTACCCAATTGTCTAGTCCTGACCTAGCCCCCATGAACCCTAAGAAACATGGCGTCGCCCCTGGGCAGCCAGCAGCACTGAAAACTGGTTCATTCTCAAGAGCCCCATCATCCTGAAGCCCACTTTAGTTTGCTTATGCTCACGAACAGTCCTAGAGGTCCTGGCAGGCCATCCTGAACCTACAGAGCACCCACTCATGCTATTCTGGGCTCAGGGGAGTTGAGGGGAGTGACTATTTGCTTATTTTGCTCCAGAGATGGCCATAGGGACAGAGAGTTGCATCAGACACACCCAACTTCAAATACAGAGCGTAGAGGACTGAACTTACATAAAAAGCATACTGACATCTGCCTCCCAGGTCGTCCTGAGGACAAGATAAGATGCTTATAAAGCCCTCAGCCTAGTGCTTGGCAAGTGCCAGATCTCAATAAACAATAGTTTCTATTGTCCTGAATAATGTCCTCCCACTCCATCACCTCCTCCAAGCCAGCAGCCCTGCTTTCTGCAGCAGGGTTGGGCCATCTGCGGCCAGGTGTTTGTGCACCTGTCTAGCCCCTAAAGTTCTGGGAATCGTTTCCATGTTGATTAATGGGCACTTACTATCAATCAGCAGTGAGGATAGCTAGTAGGTGACCCTGCTGACACATGGCTGGAAAGGTCTAATTGAAAAGCCCCAGTCCCCACCTCCACAGAACTCCTAGGCCAAGCTTCCTGACATCCTCCAGACAACTCTGGAAATAAACACAGTCTGCTAGGGAATCTGGGACATCGCCATCATTTTATAGGAGATGAAGTTGGAAAAGCCTACCATGATAACACGCAGCTGGTAGACACCTTTGTGCTTTTCTCCTTGCCACACTCGGAGGAACATGGATGCAGTCCCATGAGCTAGAAGTCCAGGCCGATCCCACACTGCCTTACCCAGCAAGCATTTGGATCATGGTCTGTACTCACCATTCACAGTGAACACTGCCTCATCTGCTACTTCTTCTTCAGTTTATATGCATTAGCAAAGCCCTTCAGATATTTAACCTGTAAGGGCTTTTTCAAAACTCCCTGCTACGAATTCTGCCAAAGTGGCCAGGGCCTCCCTGTTTGATTTATGTTTATCAAGTCTTGCCTGGGCTCAAGGTCCAAATCCCTGTCTTCAGTCTGATTCTTATTCTCTTTGACAAAAGGAAACAAGGCTGAGGCCAAGGAATTGTCTGCCCACAGTTTCTAAGGCCACTTACCATTTGAAGATCTCCCAACTCTGTACCCCCATGTCGCTGTTAACCCTCATTTTCCCTAGCCCCGTGTCACCCAGCCCTGCCACGCACAGTTTGGATGGCTTTTCCACAATGAACACAGTCAGATTCACCTTCTGATGGGTCATAGCTGTCACTAGATGTATGTACCCTACTAAGCATATTTACTGAATGAATGAATGAATGAATGAATGAATGAATGAGTGACATGAAAAAAATATGATTTGGAATAGTGAAAACATTCCAAAAATTTCCTAAAAATCGCCGGTCGTGTTCCAAGGAAGGACCAATGCCTATGGGTATGAAGTCACAAGAAAGCAACAGCAAAAGAGAGTTAAATCTCCTTCATTTCCACTTCAGATTCATTTAATTAATTTAAATTTCCCTACCTTACCCACAAGATAAGAGATGGGGGTGTTGGAGTCAGATGCAGGACCCAGAAAGACTACAGCCTGTGCCTTGCGAGGTACGGACAGAGACAGGAGGTCAGAGCCCAGGCCAAAGAAGAAAACGGGAGTGATGGGGAGGGGGGCAGATGTGCCCAGCAGAAATGCTCCTTAACTGTCCTGTCATTTGCAGTGGGGCCCCTCATTAGCCTTTCCATGGAATATTCAATAAAGATGCATTAAAACCTGCTTTCCTCACCAGTGTTCAGAGAATCCTGGATTTGTTCTTGGGGGAGGGATACACCAAAGGACTGAGTCCTGTATCAAGATGGGCACAGGGTCATGAACAGAGACTGTCCATGTGCCCTGTTGTGCTGGGCTACAGAGGAGAGAGAAAGAAAGAGGAGGAAGGAGGAGCAAGAAGGGAAGGACAAAAGGAAGGAAAGAAGGAAGGGATGGCAGGGGAAAGGGTAAGGAAAGGAGGGAGGAGGAGAGGGAGAGGGGAAGGTAGAAGGGAAGGAAGGAGGGAAGGGAAGGGAAGGGAAGGGAAGGGAAGGGAAGGGAAGGGAAGGGAAGTAGGGAAGGAGGGAGGGAAAAAAGGGGGAAGGAAGGAGGGAGAGGCAAGAAGGGAGGCGAGGGGGAGAGAGTGAAGGAAGAAGGGGAGGGAGGGAGGGAGAAGGAAGGAGGGAGAGAGGGAAGGAGGAGGAAGTGGGAAGGAGTGGGAGGGAAGGAAGGGAGAGGAAGGAGGGAGAGAGGAAAGGAGGGAGAGGGGGAGGGAAGAGGAGGGAGGGAGTGGAAAGGAAAAGGTTTTCAGTAGGATTTTGATCCTTAGACCAGTCACCAAGGCAGCCAATTCAACAGTAACAACCACTTCTTGTCTCTCATTTTAAAATAGTTTGGGGCTAAGACAATTAAAACTTCTGTCACCCCAAAATAAGTAATCAGATCTAATGAGCTGAAAATTTGGGAAACTTGTCAATGTGGCTAGAAGGAGATTAAGGATGAGGTGCAGAGAGGCACGTGTCTTTGATTTTCTTTTATAATCTCCTTTGAACTCTTTGTTCTCAGATCTCCCAATCCCTGCAGGAATTTCCTCCAAGTTCTTGGGAGAGAGAATCTAATCCTTTCAGGAAGCTTTGCTCCAACTGGAAATGAGGGGCTCCCTTCCTCCATACTGATAAATCACGGACCTAGTTATTATTTATTAGTTTTATTTCTAAAAACAGCCTTTGCCTGTGCTTTGAGGGCCATGAGCCACCATAAATAATGGGCATTTCCAATAAACAATCCAAATCCACTTGATAGGCCACTAAATCAGCTGGGTGCCCCCACCTCAGAGAAGCTCTGTAGCCATGTTCTGTGCTTTGCTGAGCCTTCCAGGGAAGGAGGCCTTCAGGGGACACCTCCCCCCAGGGATGGAGATAACTGGGGTGGGGGTAGGGAGTGTCAAAGCCCTGAAGCTCCAGGTGGACTGCGGGATCTCTCTCAGCCAGCACCAGGAGTCTCATCTGTCCAGGACACAGACTATGTGACTCAAGAAATACAACAAGTTTTCCCAGAGTCCACTTGGGATGGAATGATGTCTTCAAGCCAAGAAGGACCATCTGCACTTCAGGCCACTGGCAGGTTATCCTCATAAGACACAGACCTCTGGAGTGGCCCAAATCTGAGCCCATGAGAGAACAGCCCAGAGCCTTGTGCTTCATAAAACTCCAAACACAGTGCCTTTAGGTCACGATCACCACAGGGGAGTCAATACAGAGCACGTGAGTGGGCAGAAAGCAAACCCCCTCTATCATTATTGGCTTCTGAAATCCCACGTCCCCCAGAAAGTCACCCCACATCGACTGAAGGCCTTCTGAGGTTTTGCCTGCTTCCAACCTGCCGAGGTAGATCTCCAACAGAGGGCAGGCTCCATCCAGGACCAGAAGGGCAATCGGATAGAATATCCATGCAGACAGTGTATGTTCTCATTCATTTGGGGAATATAAATAATAGTGAAAGGGAATATAAGGGAAGGGAGAAGAAATGTGTGGGAAATATCAGGAAGGGAGACAGAACATAAAGACTCCTAACTCTGGGAAACAAACTAGGGGTGGTGGAAGGGGAGGAGGGCGGGGGGTGGGGGGGAATGGGTGACGGGCACTGAGGGGGACACTTGACGGGATGAGCACTGGGTGTTTTTCTGTATGTTGGTAAATTGAACACCAATAAAAATTAATTTATTTTTTAAAAAAAAGAATATCCATGCAGAGCCTTTACCCGCCTCATTTTCTCTTAACTGTTAAACCTCTGGAGCATCATGTCATGAAAAAATATGACTACAAATGACCCAGCTGTAAACTGCCTTGGAAAATAATTAGTATGAAAGCCCAAGTTAGTCCTAGGGGGCCGCTCAGAATTCAAAGTCCCCAGAGCTCCATCCTAATCATATAGAAACAGTATGGCCAGCAAGAGGATGCCGCTGAATTGTTGAGAAGCAGCTCAGTGTAGCCGGAGCCCCCAACAAGCCAGCCAGCACAGCTAGGGCCATGGCAACAAAAAGGCATGAAGGGATGTCCAAGTGTGTATGTCAAGTAGTAGCAGCCCTGGCACTGCTCTGGGCGAAGGAAGGAGGGCCTGAACCTCTGTGGCTGAGTCAGAAGGCAAAGGCGCCAGCTCTCCCTGCCTCTCCCCCAGGGCAGATCAAGCCTTTGCAAACAGCAATGTTTTCTGACAGCCCTACCATCTGGCCTTCCCTCCGTGTGTGTGTGGGGGGGGGGGGGGGGGGCAGGTGTGTCTTGGCCTTCTTTGTGATGTTGTTGCCTTGTTTGTGCCATTAGGAGGGAATCACCATAGGAAAAGCCAGCCAGCTGGGTAATTAAGCAGCCAGTGCATTGCCTAAGGGAGCAGAGAACTCCAGAACTGGAGATTAAGGATGGGTGCTCCTGAGATACTCCTGTAGCCCTAGAGAGTGTCTTTAGTGCAAGGGATCCCTCCCTTAGAGTCAGGAAGATGATTCTGGCTCCTAGATGAAGGGCTGGGAGACCTACCATGCTGTCTAGCAGCCTAACCCCCAAGGTGACAGCACCCCAGGGCACCTCATTGTAAGAAAGAAGGAGACTAAGTAGGAAGGGAGCACTTGAGAAGGGGGGGGAGAGAGAGAGAGGAGACATTGACTGGTCCCATTATGGGCCAATCAGGAGTACCCTAAGCCTGGTGCCCACTATGTACCAGGTACTATACGGGTACTAGAACGTGGATTCCCCATTTGATTGTTAAAATTGCCCTATGAGGACTGTCTCTCCTTGGCAATGATAGGAGAATAGGTAGGTGTGCCCGGTTTGTAACCACAGTGGGGCATCTTGCAAACACCCTGGTCTGGAAACCAAACCCAGTGAAGGAAGAGACCCATACCACCTTAGCTCATCTCACGTCTTCCCACAGAAGATAGCTCAGAGGGAATGTTTTATCTTTCTCTTCTTTTTTTTTTGTTTCACAAATATTTCTCAAGTGGCTACTATGTGCCAGGCATCAGGCACTGAGAATACAGCAGTGGCTGAACCAATATACTCCCTGCCATGTGGAGCTTACAGTCAGAAGAGGGGCATAGACAAATGTACAACTCTGGAGAGCCATGAGGACAAAAGGCAGGGAGAAGACTGCTTTAGTCGGAGTGGTCAAGAGAGGCCTCTGGGAAGCTGTCCTCTCTGCTGAGGCCCCAGGGATGCTGTGGAGCTCCTGCGGGTCCCGGGAGGAGCCAGGGGCAAGAGCTATAGGTATAGAAGGAATGGAAAGACCCAAGGGTCTGAAGCATTCTGAGCAAGGAGAAACCATTTATGTAGGCAATAGAGCTGGAGGGGAAGGCAGGGGTGGGTCAACGAGAAGGATCTCAGATCTCACAGGAAGCACAATGGGAAGTTGCCTTGACGTTTTGCACAAGGAAGGGATAGAGTGAGATTAAATTTTAAAAGGATCACAGAAAACAAGCTCTGTGTGTGTGTGTGTGTGTGTGTGTGTGTGTGTGTGTGTGTGGAGTGGCAGGGACAGTCACAGAAGCAGAGAGACAAATGAGAAGTGTACAGTGGTCCAGGCAAGAGATGACCAATGTTAGGATGGGAACTTGTGAACAGTGGTCAGATCTGGGGTATGGATGAAGGTGAAAGAGGCCATACTTCACAGACTGGAATCAAGATGTGGGGGGAAAAGGGGACACAGAGAGAGAGGTCCAGGGTGACAATTGGGTTTTAGTAGGAGCATTTGAGTGGGTGGTGGTTCCACCTCCTGAGAGGGGAAAACAAATGGGTGAGAAGTAACGGGTATGGAGGAAAACTTAAGAGCTCAATGTTGGATGCACAGAGTCCTTGGACCTCTGTGCTTTTGTGCTTCCTGGGCCATGCCCCTGGTGGGGAGGAGCACTGCACTGGCTGGAAAGCATCCAGCTGGCTGGTATACCCGGCCAGCTTCCAGCTTCGAGGAACCGGAGCCTTGAGCAAGCCATGGCCGCAGGTGGCAGGTACACCGAGTGATAACCCAAGTGCTTCCAGCTTCTGGTCTTCTGTGTTCTGTGACACAAGTCACAGGGCTGTACCAGAAGCAGAGAGGAAGATCTTGGACTAGAAGGACGTTTTGGTCCCACACTGTCCCCGGACAAATGATTTACTTTTCCAAGCCTTGCTGTCCTGACTCCTCAGAGGGAACCATCCTTAAACATTTCGTGTATAGACTGAGGGAAATAAAGATCTACTGCGCTTTTCAAGTTTAAGGAGATAGCTGTATGCTCCTCGGGTAGATTTCCAGGAGGAGAAAGGAGTCCTTGGTTCTGGGTCCGTGGGGTGGACGGCATCCTGGAGATGGGGTGGAGTGGCATACGAATCCCTGAAAGCAGGAGACCCTGCCAGCTGCAGCCCTTCAGCTGAGCTTGCTCTGGACAGGAGGACTATCCTCCCTGAAGAACAATGGCCCACCGGGGACCTGCAGTGCAGAGGGACCCTCTCAGTAATGGCCCAGCCTCTTCCATCAGAGGGAACAGGGCTGGCATCGAACAGCAATGGTGTGTAGCAATGAGAGCCAGGAGCAGGGAAGGCCAGATGTACTGCAGGTACTTTCCGGTTCAAACATGGATTCTCGCCGGACCCCCTCTATTAGTCAAGACCCCAGCAGGACACAGAATTCACCTCCAAGGAGGGCAGTGTAACAAGGTACTACTTAGAGCGGCGAAGGGGTGAGAAGAAGAAAGGGAGTCACGGGAGCCCAAGGACGACTGCGAGGGAGGACTCCTCTGTAGGAGCTGTGCTCAGGAAAGGATGCGGTTCTGCCAAAGATGAGGGAGAAGCAGGGAAGAACCAGCCCCAATTCCCTCTCTGGCCTGCTAAGTTTCCTCCGGCTCTTCCACGGCTTCCTATCGGCAGAACCCAACTGGAGGTCAGAGCTGGGGAGCCCCTGTGATGCCACCTGCAGGGGCTTTGGGGCACAGGACCTGGTGGCGAAGGGGTCTGGAGAGAAAACATGGCAAATGGAGAGTGCCCAGCATACTCCTTGCTCTCCTCATGCTTCAAGTCTTGAGCCGGGGTTCTTAGAAAACTCAAACAAAGGAGAGGAATAGACTGGACTTCTGCTAACAGGAGAGAGGAGTGCTCCCCTGATTAACCGGAAACATAAAAGAGTCGTGTTCATAGTTATGGCTCAAGTTTGGGAAGGAATTCTTGCCAGCTGTATTAAACTATTATAAGTAGCATGTTTCTAATAATAGTTTCCTCTAACTGGAAAGAATTGCTCCCTGAACTGGGGCTTTAACCATGATCAGGTCTTTTTTATTATTAGCAGCAGCCTCCTGTGGTCCCTGTCCCTCCCAGACAACGTTTACAAGACTTCATGCCCACAGCACAGAGGGGGCCCACAGACAATGGCAGGTTCCCCCCCGTGCCACACCCTTCCCCTGGCCTCACAGATGGGCAGGCGGGAGGTGCTGCCTCCCCAGTTGCTGGAGGCCACCCAGAGAGTCAGGCAGGGGTGGGGGGGGGGGTGTGAATGCAAGAGTGTGAATGCAATCCGGGTAGACCTGACTCTCAGGCTGGTTTTCAAATGACCAGCACTAGGGTCTCCGCACCTCTGCCCCCCACCCTCCAGCCCTGAGAAAGCACAGGTCCTGGTCCACACACATCTACATGTGTCCACATGCATCTACATGCATCCACACGTGTCTACATGAGAACCTGCTGTGAAATTACACTCCTGGGCAGGCTTAGGCTGCAGTGAAGCCGAGTCCCCTTCCTTGTCTCAGTACTCAGAGCCAACAAAGCCAGCATGTCCCCCTGACTCTGAAAACACACGTTGTCCACATTTGATGGAAAATTAGATCCATCTGTGTATGTCCAAAACTTTCTTTAAATATTTTTTTGATGTCCTAGTAGCATTTGGTACTGAGCTTCCTCTCCTTTTTTTCCTTCCCTCTCTTTTCTCCTTAGTAGTAATAGATTGGCTTTCCTTGGGGATGGCTTAGAACTGGATACAACATTTTAGACTGAGGCACTTCAATTCTTCGGAAAAAAAAATTGTTTTTAATTTAATGAAGCATGTGGGACCCCAGAGTCTGTGAACCTAAGCAGCAGGTGTTCTCATGCGTGCAGAGTTTGCTCTGAGGTTCCCTGCCCCTCCTGAGACCCCTACCACCTGTCATTCATATGGATTGGGGCATTGCCCTTTAAACCTTCTGAGCCATGGGTAGTGTTTTCTTCTGCTTTCGCAAACACCTCTAAAATCTCCTGAGGACAAGAACAGCTACATATTACCAGACAGCAGAGCATCACGGTCTCAGCAGTGAGGTCTCACTCATCCCCTACCAGCCCCATGAACTCGGGGTTGTTATTCATCTCTCTGTGGCTCAGTCTTCTGACTCTAAAATGGTCATGTTAAGACTCCCAACACCTGGGCACCTGGGTGGCTCAGTGGTTGAGCATCTGCCTTTGGCTCAGGTCGTGATCCTGGGGTCCTGGGATTGAACCCCACCTTGGGCTGTCCGCAGGGACAGAAGCAGGGAGCCTGCTTCTCCCTCTGCCTGTGTCTCTGCTTCTCTCTGTGTGTCTTTCATGAATAAACCAATAAAATCCTTAAAAAAAAAAAAAAGACTCCTGATGCCCTTGGGGGCTTTCTGAGGATTAAATATACTGATAAATAGAAAGTGCTTAGAGCAGTGTTTGGTGTGTGCATGCACACATGTGTACACACATACCCCACAACCATGGGCTCACGTGTCAAGTTCCTAAACTTCTCAGGCTTCCCAGAAGTAATATGAAAGCAATGAACAATTTCCTGGCACTACAGTGAAAAGTCTGTGGCATGATCTATGTATAGTGCCCACCAGTGCCCAGTACATGATGCGTACTCCATTAAAACCTGGCTGCACTTCAGCAGCCCCCGGGGCAGCAAAACTGCAAGACATTGGCTACATTTAAACAGCTCACAAACAAAGCCATGTTCAAGAGAATTGGAGACTCTGACTTGACACAGTCACCATCCTTTGAGTACCTGCAAGAAGCTCAACCCTGTAACTCGCAGAGGCCTGCCAGAGAGTGAAAAATCAACTGCACAGCTCCACACACTACCAGCACTGTGCACATGGTCTTGGAAGAGGAAGAGGAGGCATGGCAGCAGAGCTAGAGATAAAGAATGATAGAAACAAGCTGCTGATGGCGTCTTGGTTACTCAGTCTAGAAACCTCCTGTGAGCGCTGCCTCCCCACTCTGTTTCCAGCTAGATTTCCTTACAACTGGAGTGTGGACAGGCTTCCCTTCCAGGCCAAGCCCAACCCATGTCTACATGGGTCAGGATAAGAACCTACAGTTGTCAGGAGCACTAGAATCCTGCTCCCTCTGTGTGGGCTCAGAAGCTTGCTGCCTCAAAGGCATGGTATATCCCTGTGTCCAAAGGAGGAAGCTGCTTTGCTATGCGAGTGTGTGTCCCCCTAAAATTCATACATTGGAAACCTAATCCCCAAGGTTATGGTATTAGAAGGTGGGGCCTTTGGGAAAGGCTCAGGCCATGAGAGTGGAACCATCATGAGTGACAGGAGTGCCCTTGTAAACGAGGCTCCAGAAAGGCCCCTAGTCTCTCTGCCATGTGAGGACACATACAGATGTCTGTGAACTGGGAGAGGACCCTTCCTCAACCCTGTTGGTGTCTTGATCTCAGACTTTTAGCCTCCAGAGGAAGAGAAACACATTTCTGCCATCTATACCCACCCTGAGGTATTCTGTGATAGCAGATGAACAGACTAGGGCAAAGCATACCTTGAGCTCGTCTACTTGGTGACTCTTGTCACCTTGCCCTGTACCTAGCCTCCCAGGACATCTGAGCCCTGTCTGATTTGCCTGGGAATCTGAGGTCCTGATGTCCTTCCCAGCTCTTGCTTGTTTCCCATCCCAGGAACCAGACCCTTTCCTATGACCACGACCTAAAACTCCTTCAAGAATGAACAGATAGATCACTGGGGCCCCTCCTGTCCCTGCCTCCCCCCATTCACTGGGATTCTCACAAACTAGCCCTGATGCTGCTGGACTGGGCTGCACAACTTATATAGAGGGCCTTGGCTGTCAAGGCCCCACGCTTCATTCACTTTTCCCTAGTGACCCCATACCACCACTGCAGGGTTTAGCTCAGTCCCTGTCTCTGCGCTCCAGATCACGGTGTGTCTTGCACCCAAGCCTGTGATCATTGTTATCTGGTAGCCAGGAAGACAATTACCCCCTTTATTTACCACTGCAGAGCCAACTTCTAACAAATTCTGTTTCTTGTCACAAATATTTGTGGCAAGAACGGCCCTCAGATCGGCCTGATGTCTGGGTCTGTTGGAGGATGCTCCCAAGGAATCGGTCTTCACCACCCAGCCTTGCAGGAAACAGTTGGGAACTTGTTGGGGTTGTTTACACCAGCTGTTTGCACCTGGTGAGCAAGGCAGTGGTCACAGCCTCCTCATCAATCAGGAGATCTGAGGCACGAAGCCAGACGGGTCTTAAAGCCAGCGTGAGAATGGTAAAGGAAGCCCCCAATTCTGGTAGAATCCTCACTCCATTAGGTGGCATTCTTCACAGCTCTATGTCCCCATGAAGGCCTGGAGTCTGCAAGCCACCCCTTGGCCGGCAGGTGTGCTGGGCACCCCGTGGTACACGGCCACTGCCATTAGTGAGCAAGCGTGCACGCAGCCGTGAAGGGCGCTTCCAACCTTTCAATCCCTCCGTTGTGTCTGTCAAGTCACTGTCCCATCACAACAACTTTACATTCACCTTTCTCATCTCAAAATCTCCTTGGGTCCTTTAGTAAGTAGGAGATAAAGAACGTGTAACTGTCCACTGTAGCTTCTGCTGTGGCTTGCCGGATGCCCAGCCTAAGGGCTATCCTTGGGGGGAAAAAAGCCTTTTTGAATGCACGAAAGAAGACAGAGATGCATTTAACCAATAACTGCATTCAGAAACTTGTGCTAAGGTCTACTGTGAGGCAGGCACCACATGGGGGAGGAAGAGAAAGGGAAGACCGAGCAGCTGTCCTCCAGAAGCCCCTCCAAGGCGCTACGGCCTGGCTGGAGCAAGCAGCAGGGACCTTTCCCGCTCATGGAATGTCCATGCACTTCTACACATTTTCCGGCCTCTTCTCAATTAGGCTGCTTCCAGCCAGCATGCTGTGAGCGGAAGTGAGGGACGGTGCCCCCAGACCTGTGTGGCTCACAGCTGATGTGGCCGTGTGGCCTCCATCCATCTGCGCCCTAGAGCGGCTGTGTGAGCCGAGCCCCCCACCCTGACACACTGGATGTGGAGCATGAGTGAGAAGAGATAAATGACTTTGCACTATGCACCAGAGATTTTAAGGTTAATTTTTTACCCTGGCAGAGCCTCATCTATTCCAAGACCAGTAAACACACACACACAAGTCCAGCAATGAGAGAAGACAGTACGTGATGAACTCCAGTGAGTGGAGCAGACAATACACCCCAAGTGTCCTCGTACCTGCTGCTTTACAGGCCACCAGTCTGTGCTGCGGTGTCCCCTCTGCTGTTCTGCACCCTCCCCTCTGCCTCTGCTACTGCCTCTTCCTAGAGCCCTCCCTCCAGGTCTCCGTGTTCCAGGGCCTTCCTGTCGCTCTGGTCTCAGCCACCATGGTACCACCTCGACAGGCCTTTCCCCACCACTTGACCAGAGTGCACAACCCCAAACCACAGTCACGTGACTGTTTTTGCTTTCTCACCCTTCATAAATATTCCCACTCACTGTTGATCTTTCCAGTATTACAGCGTAAACATAGTGAGAGTAGGGGCCATGTCTTCATTGTTTCCAACTATATTCCCAGAATCGTGCCTGGCACCCAGCAGGCACGCCACATCTGAGCAATGAACAAGTGAAAGCATGATCTGTGTCCGAGGAGTTCAGAAGTTGGTTGAGTGTCCAGAAAAGGATGGGGGAGGCAGGCCTCTAGAAGTCCCTTAAAAGGAGGGTCGCTGAGGGCCGTGAGAGCACTTACAGCAGCCTAAACAACAGCACAGAGGTGGGAACATACAGGGTGATGTCATGTGGGTCACCTAGGGCGGAGGAGGATACTGGGAAGAAGGTGGCCAAGAGCCTCAAATCTTAGTTTATATTTGATCTGAGACCAAAAAGAAAACTTTCTGTGGGGGCTGATGGGAGTGGTGCTCCCTTCCGCCAGCCCAGGGAGAAAGTCTGAGAAAGAATGACTGGGTGGGATTTCCAAGCCAGAGGTCCACAGTCCTTAGGCTGTGATGACAGCCCTCACAGAGGTGATGATCGTGGACAGGAGGGAGGAAATGATGAAGGAAGGATCCATAAAATTCGTTCCAGAAAAGCTCCCTGTTTTGCCCAATGCCACACATCTGGGGATGGGAGGGAGAAGGAGCCAGGTCTAGACCTCAAAGTTTCCTTCCATTGGGCTCCCTAATTCAGTGGCTCTTCCGCTATACAAAAACACCTCTCTGAGCCTTCTGGGAGCACCCGGTTGCAGGCAGACAAGGGCAGCACCGACAAGGCCCAGACAGGTTCCTGCACGGGGCCCTAATACACCATTTCAGTCCCATCAGTAAGAAACTCGCATCAGCATCTCACAGAAGGTATCTGCATTTCAGAGGGAGACTCTGAGTGTGAACTTCAGTAAAATGAGGAGATGACACTTCCCTTGCCGACCGTACAGTTTTTGTGAGAATGAAATGGGATAATGGAATTCTTTTAAGTTTAAAGTCGCTTTAGGAAGATCACTATCAGAAACAACAAATTGTAGTTACTAGAATTTCATCTCCTTTCCAGGGCACAGATGTCCTCACCGGCCCCTGGTTTCACAGCCAGAAGGAGCACCAAATTCCTGGGTGAGGGAAGGGGTGCTATTAGAAACACTGGACATAGCTTCACAGTGTGGATGGTGTTTTCTGGCCTGATGCAAAGAGAATCTGCCCAGCCTGGTAATGGGAGGTGCTCACTAAATACTTGTTAATGAGGTTTTGATCTTGGGCCACACTCTAGCTAGAATTCTAGCCCTCCTGCTCTCCAGAGTTGTGGAAGACAAGTGAGATAGAGTAATGCAGATGGCAACAGGGAGATATTTCTGCACCACTGCTGGCTTCCTGCTCCTCTCTTCCCTCCTTCCTGCCAAACACACTCAATAATCTCCTTTATAGTAGGCCTCCCTGCCTCTCTCTTCTCTGTGGCATCCTAGGTTCCTGCCAGGGTAGTTTTACAAGCATATAGCTCCATTCGTGTTGCCCTCTTCAAAAAAATCACCAGTGGTGTGAGGTCAGAGCCCTTGAGGGGGATGGGGAATGCTTCTCTCCGCTTCTGATGTCTCCCCGATGTGGAGGGAGTGCGCTTAGTAGTAATGCCCTGCCTAATCTCCTCGAACTCACTCCTTTCCCCTCTCAGGGTACAGAAACTTATTTCATTGGTCTGTCTAGAAGGTGACACTGGCATTCACTATCTACCCACTTCCTCTGCACTTCCTCTCAGGAGCCAAGGGCCTGCAAGAAGCAGGTGTTCTTCTGGGCCTCCCTCCCCACCATGTCCTGAGACTTGCCAGGCTTCCCTGTCCTCTGCCTCTGGGCCACTGGGAGGAAAGTCTGTCTGTAATCTGGTATTAGGAAACCTCTCTGGCTCTCTGCTAAGTTGCTTCCTCCCATGTAGCCTTCTTTTTAACCTTAAAAGTGAAACCTTTGCCTTTGCCTTCCTTCTCAGCTAGTTCAGTGATCAGGCCAGAAAGATGGGTACTTTTTATTGCGTGGCCCTTGAACTCTGGCAAACGCTTTCTCCTTGCCTGTGAAAAGAAGCAGAGCTCTCGGCCTGGCATTCAAGGTTTTCCACTGAAAGATCAGGTCTCAGTCAATGCTCTGGGCCCAGATCCCCCTGTCTGCTGTGCCCTCGGCAATCCAATAGGAACTGCCACGCTGGGCTCCTCTCACACCCTGGACATGCTCTATGTTTTCCTTCTTTTGCAGGCGGAGCCCTCTGCTCCTCGCTTGGCACCAAAATTCTACCCAGACTTCAAAGAAGTGTATAAGCCCAGCCACATGCACGCCTCCGTGGGCCTTTCTTAACCCCAAGGGATCTGATCTCTCTCTTCAGTGTGTACCTCTCATTCTCATTCCTCTGCTAGGAACTCTTGTCCTCCTGCCTATCCTAATACCACTTATCTGTGGGCAAAGCAACTTGATGCCCTTGTCTCAGAGGCCTCCCCTGGGCCCTCAGGAGTGTTGGATGCTCCCCCTAAGTGCTTCCATAGAGTCCTACATGCCACTAGACACACCGAAGCAACATCCTCTGCTGACTCTCCTCAAGAAATTTATAAAGGAACACAGATCACTTTGATGAACGTGCACATGCCTCCACTCTAGAAGGTACCCTGCCTACATCCACATAGAAACCAAAAGTCAACATCCACTGTGTGTAGAGCCTGGGCTAGAGAAAGGCACTGAAAGAATCCCTTTAATCAAAATTAGTGAGACCTTTCTGGAATTTTCTGATCCTCTAGGGAAGGTTCTCTTGAAGACCTATCCTATCAAGTGTCTTGCTTCTCACTGGTCAGTGACTTCAAAGTATCATATCATTAATTCAACTTTCCTGAGGCCAGTGAGCAGCGGACAGGTCCTCAGATTCAACCATGAAGAGAGGTGCATGCACGCAGGCCACCCAGGGTAAGTACCATGAGGAAAGGGTCTCAGCTCTCAGCCCTCCCCCCATCAAGCACAAATGCCAAAAAAGTGGCGCTTAGGCAACAGCAGGTTGCGGCTCAAATGACACGTCTGAATACTGAGGCCACCACATTTTTCTCACTGGCTTGAAGCTTGGGAAGTCTGAGATGCCTCTTTGAAGTCTGCTCAGTGTGTGGGGAATGTATGGATTTTCTGGGGCCTCGGCAAGATGGGGATAGATAAGACCCTCCAGGGCTCAAGTATCAAGAGCTTTCTTGACTCTGTAAACACTCCTGGGAAAGTGCGGAGATCTAAAACTTGGTGACTTGTAACCAGAAGTGTTGAACCTGTCTCGTCTTTAGATTAGGCTAAAAAGAAGAGACCCTGTGTATGATGCTTAGGGGACGGTGAGGCACTCAACTTGGTTGGGCTGGAAGACAACTAATAGAGAATGTCCTAGGGAGGATCTTTGCCTGAGGGAAGGCCCCTGGCAGGCCCTGCAAGTACAGAAACACTGTACTTCCTCATTTCTCTGGTTAAAATGTCTCATGCAAAGCATTTGGTCCCTATTCCTTTTTTCAGTCACCACCACTAAGACCCCTGTGTGCTTTGAGCTGACTGCGTTCAGGGGGCCTTGGGGAAACATGGGATTTTGTGACACAGTACCGATTTTGGTGAGCCATGTGGCCACGGCACCATAGATCTCATCCAGGATGAGGATGACCACGAGGTTGATGATGACCGCTGTTGCTGTCACTGTCACCCGGACATTGGGGCGTGTGGTCTTGTTGAGAGACAGAGCTGCTGCAGTCGTGATGCGGTACACAATGACCCCAAAGACAATGGAGAACGTCAGGGCGATCTGTTTGGGAGACAGGGAGTGTCAGAGCTCAGCAGGCAAGTGCTGAGCAACTACTACTGGCTCAGCCAACTGTGCTATTTGCTACGTCAGGAACTCTATGAACCTGGAGCCCACTCGTGGGTAACAGGGGGCTGCACACCCTCTGGACTCATGTGCAAATTCTGAGGACAGGGGTGCTGTCCATGAGAGAGCACCTTCCATTTTTACCAGATACCAAATGGTCAACAACACACACAAAACCCCAAGAATGCAAACACCAGAGAAGGTGTGTGCAGCACATGCAACGTGGTTTCTTTCACTAGGGGACATCCAATCGACTGTGGAGGTAAGCTGAACTCTAATTAAACCACAGTGATTAATACCAGAGAAGGTACCACGTGCTCAATGAAGGGGCTGCGTACAGAGGGGCAAGCTAAATCAGGAGGAATAATGGGATAGAAACTGGGATCTCAATGGAAGGAAACAGGGAGCCACTGAAGGTGTTTGAGCTGAGAAGCAGTGAATTAGAGCTTCTTGCACTGCATACGGGAGGGCTCCCCAAAGAAGAATAAAGGGAGAGAAACTAGGAGTGAGACTGGTAGACCCTCGATCCTCAGGTAAACAAAACATCACTCAAAGATTTCTCTACCAGGCACCCGGAATGAGGACTCAGATTTCTCATTCAGTGCTGAAATCTCTGGCTGTTTTGTTAAAAGGAAAGTTTACCAGCCACTTGACCTCTAAGGGTTCCCCACTTCCTCTTTCTAGAACCAAGGAATAATAAACTGTGCTCCCAGACCAGCCCACCTCCTCTCCCATCACAGCCCAGGAAGGTTTGTTCCCATGAAGTCCAAGGACATTGGGGGAAAAAAGTGCCCTGAGTGAGCCCTTGGAGAGGGCAGAGGGAGGACATGAGACAGGCCAGGTGGATAACCTGCTCAGAGCAAAATTCTAATTTGTTTCAGTCATTTGAAGTCTTCTTTCTTAGAATCCTTTCCGCAGAGGAGGCTGTTTAGGTAGTATTTCCTCTGGTGTCAGGGGAAGAGGGGCTGGCACTGGGTCTGGAGAGCTACTTGGAAGCATGGGGAGAGAAGAGGTTCCTTCTGAAACTCTAAACTGTCCTGGATGACATGTTCCCTCCCTAGGAAGAAGAGGAGGAGAAGGCGGTGTGGAGAGGAAAGGAGGGGAGGAGGGGAGGAGGAGACGGTGCCCTGGCTCAGGCAATGCTTTGCAAGCAGTACTTAGGACCCTGGTGGACCAATGAGGGTCCTCTTTTCCCCCAAAATGAGGACTGGGGACTAGGTTGCAGATGTGTCAAGGTATGAATGTCTTCAGACCTCTGGGGGCTGCCTGGGGATGCTGCGGCCTGGGGGTGCTGGTGGCAGCCTTAGCTAGTTATCCCTGTATGCTGTACAAATATTACTATTTGTTCTATGGGCCACAGTGTGCAAAAGAAGGCCTACCTATGGCAGGCAGGATGGCAGTGTTCTCTGGGTAGAGAGTGTGTGCGTGTGCACGCATGCACACATGTGCACACACATGCATGTATGTCAGGGTGGAGGAGAGGCAAGATGGGAAGGACACTGGTGGGAGGCCCCTCTTCTGATGCAGGGTGGAGGGTGGGAGCACCAGAAGCCCCAGCCTCCAGGACGAGGGAAGAATGATGATCATGTGAGTGGGAAAACCTGGACATGACATCACCGCTCTCCAACAATTTAGACATTTTCACTTCCTGTTCCTCTGGGATTGTCACTGCCAGACAGAAAGGGCCTGGAAAACATGGTGTGAGATTCTTTTCCCCCAAAATCACTTTTGCAGTGAAGGCCGGCGATGGTGGTATTAATGAGGCAGGGGGAGGCCAGGGCATCAAAGAGTGTACTTTTGTGGGTGGGTCTGGGGGAAAACAACAATGGCAAAAACAGCTTTGGCTTTGGGGTCTTGGGGGTGAGGCATGGAGGAATGAGTGGGAAGGAGATCAGCTTCAATTCTTCTCCAAGAGGCCCCCGCTGCTAAACTAGGGGAGGAAGAGAACTCTTCACTGCTACCCAGAGTGTGATCTGTGGACCTGCTGCATTGTCTGGGAGCCTTGGAGCACGCAGAATCTCAAGCACAATGCCAGACACACTGGTTCAGAATTTGCACTTGAACCAGATTCCTATTCAAGTTCTAGAGGCACTGCTCTAATTCACTTAGGGAAGCCCCTTTTCCACCCTCCCTGCCTCCTCGGCCCTGCCTCTGACACACCCCTCCCCAACCCTCTGCTGCTGCTCTGTGCCATCCTCATCTCTCGGCCCCTGATTTTGCAGGCCACTAGAGAAACCAGTCTCTGACCTGTCCTTCGAGGTTGCCTACAAGCCCCTCAGTAATCACAGTTCTCAAGTTAGAAGAGCACGGAGAAGACCAGCCCAGTCCCATGACCACTTTGCAGATGAGGAAACAGGCATGGAAGGTGCAGTGGCTTGCTCAAGGTCACAAGGCACGGACTACAACCCTCGTCTCCAGGATTCTGGTAGGAGTTAAAGGATTTTAGCATTCATGGATCAGCCACATCCTGCCTCCAATCTCATATATAAGGAAACTGAGGCCCAAAAAGCAGCAATGTGATGGGTCTAAGGTCTGGGCAGTTCCTGGCAAAGCTGGAATGCTAACAGTGGTAACATCATCATTAACTAGTCCATTTGTGTCCTCTTGATTTTGTTATTGGATGCACATCTTCATGAACACTAATCCTTATAACAGTAATATAAAATAAGCCTTTTGTGGATGTGATTTACTGACTGTCCAGGATTTGAACCCTGCTCTGTGGCTCCCACATCTACAACCCCAACTCAGCATTAGAATATAGCTCATCTAGTACTAAATCGAGCTCTGTTTTCACCACCATGGCTGCAATGTTGATTTTGTTTATTAAATTCAGCAAATGTACACTGAGTATATTTTATGTCTGTGATCAGTGTCCCCTCAAATAGGCCAAAAGTGGGGGTTGGTCTTGTACTGCATTCTGTGCCTCATGCTATTTCACAGCGTTGCCTCACTGTGGAACCTGCCTGGCAAAGATTTGCTGGTCTCTGGCTCTAAGAATCTAGTTCCCCAGCACATGAGAACATCATCATGCTCTCCATTGCCTTTGGTATTCTGATCCCATAGCTTTACTTGTGGATATAACCAAATGGCAACAAAAGCCAGGCAACAGAGTCCAGAATCCTATTTAACGCTATGAGGAAGGAGAACAGGTCTGGTCCCTGCCCTCCAGATCTTGCATTCTGAATCAAAGTTGAAAAAATCATTGCACATATACAAGGATGAGCCTTGTAGCAGCTGGACAGAGTACAGGCTCAGTTCATGTGCTTCATACACTCTGAGTAGAGAGCGGGGGGATTAGAGAAAATCCCACGGAAGTAGTTTTGGGTCAGTTTCCTATGAGAAAGGCCTGGGGAAAGGAATTTTTGAAAAGCAAGCAGAAATGGACAAGTCAGAAGCAACCTGGGCTGAAACCAAGGGGAACATACCCAGTCTAGAACAGGGCATAGAAATAGTAGCTCAATTTTAAACCAGAAACACACTAGCGACTTTGACATAATAAGGTATCCCTGGCAACTTATTAATCTGATTAACTAATTCATTTCTTCATTCAGCCATTCACAAAATATGTCTTGAGTGCCTTCTATATGCTAGTCACCATTCTAAGTGTCAGGGATATAGTAGTGAACAAATCACACAGGATCTTCTAGTGGGGAAAGTCAGACAACCAACTACTAAAACACATCAATTAGTATATCTGGTGTAGTAAATACTATAGAATCAAATACAGCAAAACAGGAGTATAGGGATTTAAAATTTAAAATAGGGTGGTCAGGAAAGATGTAGGTGAGGCATAGGTGAGGAGGTGACATTTCAGCAAGGCTCTAATGGAGGCCGTCTGAGGGAAGGGGCTATCAGGCAGAGGGTAGCTAAAGGAGAAAGAAAGGGAGGGGAGGGGGGGAAAAGGAGGATGTAGTGCAAGGATGTACAAGGTTATATAGACAAGGATGTAGTATAAGGATGGTGGCTTCTATATCTCATGAGATGTAGAGCCTTAAGAGAGTTTTGAGCAGAGAAGTGACATGATTTGATCTAGATTTTAAAAAAATGAGTAGGCTGATGATCTCTAAAGGCACAGTTAGGAGGCCCCTGCAATAAGTCAGGTTAAGGAGGAGGGTTTCTGATGGCTGGTTCCCAATACACAAGTAGAAGTAAATGACTGTCTTGGGAATGGGAAGGAAGCTCAGGCACCAAGCTCTAGTATAGGGACACTGCTTCTGATAATCCCCTCCCACATAAAAAGAAAACAAAAGAATTTTAATTCAAAAAGGGAATAAAGGGGCACCTGGGGGGGCTCAGTCAGTTGAGCATCCAACTCTTGCTTTCAGCTCAGGTCATGATCTCAGCCCTCCAATGGGGGCTCAATGCTCAAAGGAAGTCTGCTTGGGATTCTCTCTCCCTCTCCTTTGGCCCCATCCTCACCCCCCATTCATGCTCTCTCTCAACTAATTAAATGCATCTTTGAAAAATTTTTTAAAAAGGAAAGAAACTGAGTTCAACATGTTGGGTTGGAAAAGAAAGAAAATTCATCTTTGTCCATGCTGCCCTCTATCACAGGTGGGGAAGAGGAACAGAGCACTGGGACATTGCTTTGTGCTCACCATTCCACGAAAAATAACCCCAGTTAATGTGACAGATTGGCATCCCTAAAACCCTTCCCATGGCCATGGCCTTGGCATCTTCTGCCAAGATTTAGTCACAGGGGGTGGAGGAGGGAAGTATATCCGTAGTCATGTGTGTTGTAGTAGGTGCCTTTGGCTTATCCTAATTCCATAACCAAATCCCAATTTTTTATAAATACTGTCATGACCCCTTTATCTCTCACTCCACACCTTGTTCTAGGGCACTGCCAAGCCCTTTCCTTTAGAATATTGAGACATCTTTTAAAATGAAAAAAAGAAAAAATGAGAACAAGTTAGCACAAAATAAAGATTTTTAAAAATCTAATAGGTAGGAGACTATATAATTTATTGCCCAACCTGGAATATTTTTGAAAGTAAGATGGAGTGCTATTAATCCTTATCTCAGTGAACCCAAGAGAACCTGACTATAAAGGGGTGACATTTTTTTAAGATTTTATTTATTTAATTTGACAGACAGAGAGAGAGAACACAAGCAGGGGGAGTGGGAGAGAGAGAGAAGCAGACTCTCTGCTGAGCAAGGAGCCTGACATGGGGTCAATCCCAGGACCCTAGAATCATGACCTGAGCCAAAGGCAGACACTTAACACACTGAGCCACCAGGTGCCCCTAAAGGGGTGATCTTTAAAGATCCCATCCCTACCACTCTCTTCTCAGCTTCTTCTCACACAGTCCAGTGCTCAGCACTGGCTGATTACAAGACCCCAGGCATCAGTGAGATATAGCAATTAGTTCTTGGTTCTGATACAGAATCTCCCATTTGTATGAAGATGTAGAGGTAGGTGGGGTTAGAAAAGGGAAGATGGAGAAATAATCATATAATATTTCTAAACAACAACAATAAATTACTGCACCCTCCAGTCTAGTTAGGAGGCCTCTATGGAATTTTTAAAAATATAGAACTTTGGGCAGATGACCCACCACTGACCCAGTTTTCAGTACAGGCAGACCTCAAGAGTATTGTGGGTTTGGTTCCAGACCAGCACAATAAAGCAAATATTGCAATGAAGAAAATCAAATGAATTTTGTGGTCATCCAGTACATATAAAGGTTATGTTTATACTCTACTGTAGTCTATTAAGGGTACAGTAGCATAATGCCTTTAAAAAAATCAATGTATATACCTTAATTAAAAAACACTTTATTGCTAAAAAATGCTAACCACCATCATCTGAGCTTCCAGTCAGTTGTAATCACTGATCACAGATCACCATAACAAATGTAATAATAATGAAAAAGTTTGAAATAATGTAAGGATTGCCAACCTAGGGGTTTGTGGGTGACTGACTCAGTTAAGGGTCTGACTCTTGGTTTTGACTCAGGTCACATTTCAGGGTCGTGAGATTGAGTCTTGCATCAGGCTCCCTGCTCAGTGGGGAGTCTGCTTGAGATTCTCTTCCTCTCCCTCTGCCCCTCCCCACTTGCATGTTCACTCATGCACATGCATGCTCTCTATAATAAATAAATCAATCTTTAAAAAAAAAGAATTGTTAAACTATGATACAGAGGCAAGAAATAAGCCAAACCCCTTAGAAAAATGGCACAAATAGATTTGTTCAATACAGGGTTACCACAAACCTTCAATTTGTAAAAAATGTTAAAACCTGCAAAGTGTAATAAGATACAATACAATAAGACAAAGGTATGCCTGTATTTGTCAGTGGTGATGCAGTAACCTATTTGTTGTTGACAGTGATGATGACGATTCCAGGCCCTCTCTTGGACAGCAGACAAGCTTCTCTTTTCAGTTCTCTTCTTGCCTGACCTATCACTGGCATCTGACATCATTGATTGCCCTCCCCTTGCAATAGTTTCTTGGCTTCCAGGACTGTCCACACTCTGCCAGCTGTTACTTTTGATCTTGTTTTTTGGATCCTCCTCATGCACCCAAATTTGAACATGGCAGTGTCTTGGGACTCAACTCTTAGACTTTCATCTAGCTACCCTCACTCTCCTGGTGATTGTGTACAATCTCATGGCTTTTAATAGCACCTATACCATCTTATCAGGTTTCCTCTGAACTGCAGATTTATATTCAACATGAAGGCAATTTCAGAATTCTTCCCTATTCCAGGAAGCTTAACTCTAGCTTTTGATTATTCAAGATAACAACCTTAGAGTAATTCTGAACTTCTGTTTTGCACCCTGTAATGAAATTTTTATGGATCCACCTTTTCTCCAAGTATAAGCAGTGCTATTTGCATGGATCTGACTCTTGGCTTTCTGTTTTGTTCCACCAGTCTAATTATATTCCTGCAACAATATCACACTGTCATACTTATTACTGTTTTATAGTAAGTTTCTATTTGATAGAGTACCTTAGCCCTCTTTACTCCTCTTCAGGAGTGTCTTGACTATCTTCTTTTTTTTAAAAAAAAGATTGATTTATTTATTTTAGGGAGAGAGTGTGTGCAGAGGGAGGTGCAGAGGGAGAGGGAGAGAGAGAATCCTCAAGCAGATTCCCCACTGAGTGCAGAGTCTGCCACAGCCTGATCACAGGACCCAGAGATCATGACCTGAGCCAAAATACTTAGGTGACTGAACTACCTGGGTTCTCCAAGAATGTCTTGACCATTCTTAGCCTTTGTGCTTCCATATAAATTGTCAGGGAGAAAATATAAAGATCTTACAATGTTTTTGTTTCATTATTGCCCACTCAACTTATATGCTATTATTATTGTATGCACTGTAATTCTACCTAATTTTTTCTACCTTATATTTTTTAAGATTTTATTGATTTATTTGAGAGAGAGAGAGAGTGAGAGCGCATAAACAGAGGGAGAGTCAGAGGGAGATGGAGAAGCTGACTCCCGGCTGAGCAAGGAGCCCCTTCTTGTGTCTTATATATTCTACGATTTCACTGTCATGAATCTACATGTAGATTTCTTTTTCTTTTTCCTGCTTGAATTTCACTGGGATTCTTCAATCTCTGAGTTGGAATTCTGTTGGCAGAACTAGCCAATCAGGAGACCAACAGTCACTGTATCTCTTTTTCCAGTACTGCAATTAAATACATGTGAAATGTTCTCACTCTATTTCCAAATCTTTAATTTCTCTTTTGAATTTTCAATCTTTTGCCTCCCTATGCTGCACTATGGATACTTTCTTCTAACCTGTACTGCAGCTCACAAATTATCTCTTCAGCTATGTCTAATTTGTTGTTAAACCCACCCACGGGGCAGGGGGAGGAGGATGTATATACAAAATGTTATATATATTTATATATTAATATGTTCATATTTATGTATATATTCATTATTACATAGTACACGTCTCATTGATATATATTCAGTTCTAGAAGATTTATTGGGTGGTTTTCAAATCCTTAAGTCATTTTAAACATAATTTATTTTTTTTGCAGATATTTTCAAATGGGGTGTTTTAACCTGTGACTGATATTTCTAGTATCTTTAGTTTTTGCTCTCTCTCCACACTGGTTCTCTTCCATTTGTGCTTTAGCTTCTTATATAATTGATTATTTTTAACTGTATTCTCTTTTTTGCCCTTCAAAAATTATTGTGGGGCATTTTTTGAGGACTGGCGGGATGTGCCTTCCTACAGAGAAAACTTGTGCTTGCTTCTGCTGGGCACCTGGAAACACGACTTGTCCTGAACCAAGTTTATAGCCTGAGGTTCCCTGGTCCTCCCAAGTGACAAATCAGGCCAGAATTCCATGATAGGGATCACCTGTGGCCACTTCTCAGGGTTTTGTTTCCCTTTTTCTTCCTGTTCTCCTTATAATGTTCTTGCAGTCCCATGGATGGGGAAGGTATGTGTTTAGTTCTACTTCATCTTTATTTGGAGAGTGTAGCTCTTTTGTGGTGTTCCATTTTAACTTGGTGAGAACTTCCTGTTAGCATCTCCACTTTGAGCCAGCCACACCCCAATTTTTCTCCCCCTTGCCCCATAAAACCACTCAAAACCAAAGCCCAAGTTCACCTAGATGAGAAGATGCCCTCAAGGCTAAAGCACTTTTAGGGCCCAGGTATTTGTTTCCTTGGTTCCATTTCCCTTAGATGGATCTGTATTAGGAAGAGTCTCATATTCTTTACTAACCTATCATCCCCTCAAGGTTTTAAGAAGAATGAAAAATATATTTATCCAATATTTCTTCTTTTCAGCAAGAGGGGATGCTACAAAGAGCCTCACCTACCACTACTGGAGATAGAAGTCTATTTTACTGATCAGTTTCCTTATTTAGGCACATATTTGCTACCTGGAAACTCCTTAAGGAGAGATTATTTTATTTTCTATTCTATCCCCAGTGCCTAAGAATAGTGTCAAGCATACAGTTGGCACCTGTTAGATATATTTTAAATTTTTTTTTAAAGATTTTAAGTAATGTCTGCACCCAACATGGTCTTCAAACTCACAATCCTGGAGATTAAGAGTTGCACACTCCAGAAACTGAGCCTGACAGGTGCCCTCTGTTAAATATTTCCTGAATGAATGAATAAACTCTTTGACAATAATAGGTATATTGTGGGAGGCTTTGATATGCTAAATTAAACTTTATATCACTTCAGTTTAACACATTGCGATTCACCACATATTCCTGAATAAATTCTGCATGCTTTGCTCTTGTTAAGCAATGAGAAGGTAACGAATGCAGATGTCTCAGTTTTGGCAAGGCATCCATCACCTCTGTACTTCATCTGTGAAATGAGGTGCTGAAATAGATGGTGCCTAGGATTCCTTCTAATTTCTGTGATTAAGACATGGCTCCTGTCCTCAATGGTCACAACAACTATAATAACCTTGGGTCAGGGCCAGAGGTAATGTTGATAAGGAGGTCCAGAAAATTATTATGACTTCAGTCCCAGAATAAGCAACTATAACGCCACAACTAATGTGTAGTCCTGCTCAGAAATTATGGAAGGACACAACCTTCCTTTTTATTTTTATTTATTTATTTTTTTTTTTACAACCTTCCTTTTTAAAACACAAGTTCCAACCTTGAATACTAGATGGAATCTACCATAAAGGGGGGTGGGGAGGGCAAGGGGTCTCAGTGATCTGAGCTTAGTTCTCTGAGTTTCACCTTCCTGAAGTCTTCTCGATCTACTCACTGTGGTCTCAACCATCCTGGCTCCCAAGAATGATGTGCTACCACCTCATTGATCTGACTCGAATGTGAACCACAGACCCATTCTTCGTCTTCCCTGATACAGCTGAGATTCATCTGGGTCTTTTGAAAAGGTTCTTCCAAACTCTAACGGAGCACACAGGGAAATAAACACAATAACTACAGGGAAGCTACAGAATTGGGCTCACACAGAGCCCAAGCTGGCTGTCTTCTGTGGTTTCCAGGCTCTGTTCTCTTCCACAAACCATCAGGGAGAGCCAGCCTGAAGCCTGAACAGGATGCCACGATTCTGCCTGGAATTACTTCTTTCCTGGGTTACTTCTTCCAAGGTCTTGATCTGTCTCAGTGCAG
This sequence comes from Vulpes vulpes, assembly GCF_048418805.1. Classification (NCBI taxonomy): domain Eukaryota; kingdom Metazoa; phylum Chordata; class Mammalia; order Carnivora; family Canidae; genus Vulpes; species Vulpes vulpes. Next base: position 38,699,335 of record NC_132787.1, on the reverse strand, counting down.
AAGGCATTCCTGGAAGTTCCACTTCAAAACCCTGTACTCAAGCCTGGCAAGATAGAACCTTGCTACCATCTTCTATCTGGGAAGATAAATCCTCCTTCTGGAGCCATTCAAGGCCACTGACCTCCATTCTGGGTCTGAAGGAATCACCTTACCCTCTCCAGGTGACTGATACCCACAGTGGCCTCACTATCAGAAAGATCCTTGCTGTTTAGACAAGGAAGACTGTGGCTTCATCCTTACTAGCTCCTCATTATCCCCACAGCATTCTAGAATAACATACCCACAGCATTTGCTCTACAGGATCTACATGCATAAGTCATAAGCAGGTGTTCCATCAAGAAAATTACCATAAATAAGATGGAGGCGAAGTTCACCAAGTAACCCGGGAAACGATCTTTCCAGGTCAGCTTATCTTCATCATCCTGGGGAAATAGGAGAGTACAATCAGATGGCACAAACAACAGAAATATCGATTTTCTCTCAAATTTGCACATTGCATATCCTTAATCATTCATTACTCTTCTGTTCTCCTAGTCTCTGATGCTTTACCCTCCATATCCACAACAGCCCTCCAAACTTTGTGATTTCTAAATAGCCTGGAAAAACTATGGTGGAAAGAGGAGAAGATTTGATTCCAGCCTCATACCAAGATGAAATTTCAGTGATCAAACGTGTGATCATTTCTGACCCTCTATTTCTTCATCTGTAGAATGGGCACAGTCATGACACCCATCCCACCTACCACACAGAATGGTTTTCTTTGCTTTGTATCATTTTAATGAGAAACATGTGAACATAATGAAGCAATGGACAAATGACATTTAGAAACCAACCATTGAGGGATGCCTGGGTGGCTTGGTGGTTGAGCGTCTGCCTTTGGCTCAGGGCCTGATCCCGGATTCCTGGGATCAAGTCCCACATCAGGCTCTTTGCATGGAGCCTGCTTCTCCCTCTGCCTGTGCTTCTGCCTCTCTTTCTGTGTCTCTCATGAATAAATAAAGTCTTTTTTAAAAAAAAGAAACCAATCATTGAGCAGCATCTTAAAATAAGTCATTCTTTAAATGAAACAATAACCATTTGCCTTCAATCCTAGTAAGCGTACAAATCACCTACAGTTGCCTTTCTTCAAAGAACCTATATGTGTTATCATTTGTTTCCTCCAAAATGACTGTATTCTCCCCTGGTCAAAAAAGCACACATATTGAGACAGAGATGAGGCTGGTACCTTGCAGTCAATCTGTTTGCTAACCCTACCTTTTCCCCTCAGACTGGGTCCAGTTTACCCAAGTGACTGTCCTGGGACAGCCATGCCACCAACCATAGTCCTCCTCAGGCAAACTCCAGGTGTTTTGCCCTGGCAGAGCAATGCCAACAAGGCATGGATGGCAGAAATCTCTGCTGATTCGCTGCCATTTAACTGGAGCCCAGGCATTGATTTCTCTGAGCTGCTTTTCTACAAAGTTAGAATTGGTGCAGTGTCCTGTCTCTACCAAGGTTGTGGTGAAGCCTCACTGGGGCCATGTGGGTAAAGGGCTGTGAAATAGCAAAACCCTCCGTGCTGGAGGAGTCCTCACGCATCTCTGTAACAAGTCCGAGTCAAACTCAGCAAGTCCACAGTCCAGGGCTTCCTGCTCTATTTTCTCTTCCCTTCTCCCCCTTATTTCAGAATACACCGGATTTGGCTCTAGCAACAGTGCCATCTAGCCTTTGAGAGCTTGTACTGTAAGTTAAGGGCCCTCCTGGCCTGAAGGACATCTTTCTAAAAGCCAGTGGGTGACCACTGAGTTCAGACCTTGGCACCCAGGCATGGTGGGGAGACAGAAGAAAGTGGATATGATTGCTGCCGTGGGGGGCTCACAGTCTAATGAGACGGAAGGGACAACCATACCAAAAAGCTTTAGGGATCACTTGCTGTTTGGAAAAGAGGGTTATCTGGAGGGTGAGCCTTTGGGCAACTTGAGAAAAAATGTGTCTTTCTCACTGCATGCTGGAATTCAGCACAGGGCTGAACTGGCTCGATAATGGAAGCAGGAGTGAGTGTTAGGGCAGAAGCCATTCAGTGACTAGCACTGTCATTTCCAGATGACATAAGCAAGTGATACTCAACTTTCATAGACAGCTTGACCAAATCCAGGCTCTAGACTTCGAGCCTAGCAGACTTTCCATCATACAGTGAGAATGGGTAACTATAGGTCAAACTATTCTGAATACATGGGAGCATATAAACATATTTCTATTAGGACTGAAAGAAGGCTCATTCATATTTTAAGTTAGGCCAACATTAAGAGGGAATAGAGCTTTCTTTTATTTACCTCCTTCAGTGTTAATTCTTAGTTTCACTCACACTAGTAATGTTTTCCTGTAAAATTTTGATGAGGAACACTGGCAATGTGCGGTGGATGATAACACTTAATAGGGATTCTGAATGGAAATATGGCGGAGTGTGGTGGGCTCTTTGTGAGGCCCCTCAGGGCTAGGAAGGTTTTGATGATTCTCTCTTTTCCTGTTCTCTGACCTAGAGACGAGAGGTTCTGCCTTAAACCCCAGCGAACGAGGAATATCCATGAAATATCAGGAATACCATTGCTCTGAAATATCAGTGGTGATCCAGGAAAACTCTAGAGGTTCCTTTGGTCACCAGTTCCTCCCTAGAGGGGCTTCTGAGTGAGGAGCAGGGAAGGAGGGGTAGAAAAACCTATGCTCGGTCCGTAACATGAGGGAAGGGGGCGAGAAAAACCAGTCAGTGAGGCTGAGATGAGGCTTGGAGTGGCCCTCAGGGCAGAGTTGGATAGTGTCTGGTGGACACTAGACAGCATAGGTGGATAGAAATGGTGGAAGGGGAAGTAAAAGTCAAGGAGCAGGAAATGTGGCCAAGGACAAATGGGCTCAAAGAAAGAAGTACAGTTGTACGGAATGACTAATAAACCTGTGGGCAAAGTCAGGCAACTGAGATAGTTTTGGCTAAGGCTTCCTGCCAGTGGTTGTCCACGTTCTTCAGGCCAGAGATCAAGGGGGATGAGATGTCTGTGGACTATCCTCCACCCTGCAGTGACAACCCTGTCCCAGATAATGAGTTTTAGTTCAGTTCCACTCAACAGACACAGTCTGAGCCCCCTGGAGGGCCATACTCTGGTCTAGATACCTGAGGACGTGGAGGGCAGAAGGCTCAGCTCTGCCCAGAAGGAACTCAGAGACCACTAAGGAGTCAGAGGAAAGGCTTCTCAGAGCTAGTCCTGGTAAGGAACATGGTGTTTTTATTTTGCATAAAAATGAGACATAAGTAGAAAGCAACTGAATTGGATATCCTCTCAAAGCAGTTATCTGAAAGAAAAATACTCATTCTGATATAGATATTCTGGTGTTTGTTGAAAAATCACCTTCTCTCTCATGTTTACCCTGATGAGTTGTTTTTTTTCTGGAAGTCACAGTTTCCAACATACACACAGTTCTCATATATGCAGACACTATCCAAACACAGGAGCTGAGAGGAACACAAAGAATGCAGACTGCTTCCAGGCTCCCAAAGTTACTAGTAAAGATGACAGTGAGTAAAGCTGCCTTTATGTGTTACAACTGACTCCGATAGTGGAAGCTAACTGGAACTCTCCACTCACTGGCACATTAAAGAGGTGAAGATTCATGGCAAAATGCCATTAATTTAAATACACTATGCAGCAAAGTCCCATTGCCAACATACAGGATAAGAGAAAGAGAAGCAGGCTTGGAAGCCGAACATCTGAGTTGAACTCTTGCCACTAATGCTTACTAGCCAAGTGACCTCGGAAAAGTCCTAGAACCTCAGTTTCATCATCTATAAAGTAATTATATTCTTTATTTGCCAACTACATAAGATAGTCATACCACACCAAGTTACCATGTGTCTTATGTTGATTACCAACCTATGGAGAGCTCTGAGCCACACACAGAGGTAAGTGAGAACTCTCAGTACCTCCCTCTCCTATTTTTTTTTATTTTTTATTTATTTATGATAGTCACAGAAAGAGAGAGAGAGAGGCAGAGACACAGGCAGAGGGAGAAGCAGGCTCCATGATCCCGGGTCTCCAGGATCGCGCCCTGGGCCAAAGGCAGGCGCCAAACCGCTGCGCCACCCAGGGATCCCTCCCTCTCCTATTTTTAAAAAAATTTCTTTCTTTCTTTCTTCTTTCTTTCTTTTCTTTCTTTCTTTCTTTCTTTCTCTTCTTTCTTTCTTTCTTTCTCTCTCTCTTTCTTTCTTTCAGAGAATATGTGTGTGCAAGTGGAGGGTGGGGGTGGGGAGGCAGGCAGAGGGAGAAAGAGAGAGAGAGAATCTTAAGCAGACTCTGCTCTGAGTGTGAAGCCGGATGCAGGGCTCAAACCCATGATGCTGAGATCATAACCTGAGCCAAAACGAAGAGTCAGGTGCTCAAGAGACTGAATCACCCAGGTATGCCCCCTCTGTCTCCTTTTAACAAGGAAGGTGACAACTTATATCCCATCTTAGTGGGAGAAGCAATATGTAGATCATGGGGGAATGCCTGTGAGAGCTCTGTAAGCTATAAGATGTTGTACAAAAGTAAGATCTCATCAGCTTCATGATTATATCAAAAGCAGGTGATTAGGAGGCACTTTCCTCATTTCCCCATTGTTCAAATATAAGCCTAGCTGTCATCTCTTTGTCTTTGCTTTGGGTCTTTGTTTCTGGACTGCAGCTCCCCCTTCTGAGTCTCCAAACAGCACACAGCATAGTGAATATTCACTTAAAACCACCAAAATGCCCTTTTGGCAGACCGAACAGTTGGAAATGGGAGCACTGAAAGTGCAACAGGTGAGAATACTATTTAAACAAATCCCTTGGAGAATGGTTTTAAAAAGTGGCCAATCATCCCTCAGTTGTTTTATTTTTTCACTTTTAAGGTGAAATTTAAACAGCAAAATGCACTTTATTAGTGTGCACTTCTGTGTGCTGTGAACATATACTGTTTTGTAGCCACAACCACAATCAGGATGAGGAACAATTCCAATTCACTCAATATTCCCTCTACCTTGTCCTTTTGGAGTCCAGCTTCCCAATCTCCAGCTCCTGGCATGAGTGCCTTTAGTTTTGCCTTTTCCAGAATGCCATCTAAGTAAACTCAGACAGCGTGGAGCCTTTTGAGGCTAACTTCCTTCACTTATCATGACACAGCTGAGATTCAGCCGTGTGGCATTCTCAGGGGCTTGATCTTTCCCATTGCTAAGTAGTGTCTCAGTGTAGGGATGTGCCACGGTCCATTTACCTAGCAGTAGCTGGGAGATGTCTGGGCTGTTTCCAGTTTCTTGTGATTACAAATAAAGCCATTATAAGTCTTCATGTACTGGCTTCAATGTGAGCATAGGTTTTGGTTTCACTTAAGTAAATACTAAGTTGTGGAACTGCTAAGTCATAGGGCAAGTCTATGTTTGATTTTATAAGCAACTGTAAGACTGCCAAAATGGCTGCGCCGTTCTGCATTTGTACCAGTGATGATGAGAATTTCTTCCTCTACTTTCTTTCCTTTCAATAAACTCTTTACTTTAGAAGAGCTTTCAATATACAGAAAAGTTTCAAAGATGGTACAGACAGTATAGGTGTATACACTCAGTTTCCCCTATTACATGAATGTGGGTATAATTTTCACCACCAATGAACACATACTGTACATTATTATTATTACCTAAAGCTTATACTTTATTTGGATTTTCTTAGTGGTTACCTAATATCCTTTTTCTGTTCCAGGGTCCCACCCAAGAGGCCACATTATATTTAATGATCATATCTCCTTAGGCTCCTCTAGACTATGGTGGTTTCTTTGTCCTGAGGACGTTGTTTTGAGGGGTACTGGTCAAGTATCCTATAGAATGTTCCTCAATATAGGCTTAGCTTAAGTTTTCCTCATAATTAGACTAAAGTTATGGGTTTTGGGGAGGGAACTCAAGGGCATGGGCTCAGTGGAATGTCCCAAGCTCAAAATGTCCCAGAGGAATGAATCTTCTTTCTCCATAAACCTTCTTACCCTTCTTCTTCACCCCCTGGCTCAGTGAACTGAACCACAACCCTTTGAGCCTGAGAGAAAGCCTGAAACTGAGGCATTTTCTTGGGCTATTTCTTTCCCAACACTCACCTGCAGCTGCCCCAAGTCCTACAGAATCTAGCTCCATAACCACTTTCCTTGTCTGCTTTTCCTTTCCTTTCCACCACTGGCACCCCAGTTCAGGCCATGAGCATCCTTGGTCTCGTTACCTTCTGCTGTAACTGCTGATGTCCTTGTCTCTCCTCATGGACTATCAGCTCCAGGAGAGCAGAGACCATGTCTTATTTGTCTGCAACTACCTGGTGTTTAAGCACTGCAGCAGGCACATAATGCAAGCTAAATAAATGTGCAGCCAGTGTGTCTCCTATCAGGTTTGTGGACCTGAACTCTGGACATATCTAACCAGCCTCACCTGGGTCCCTGTCTGTGCAAGGAAGCAAGGAGGGCATGGCCTCGGCACTTAGAATTCAGTGAGGCCAATGCTAGGTAGGAGAAGAATTGCCACTTCCTTAGCCCTGCCTTTAGGGACACTTTGCCTTAGTTTCCTGAGAAAAGGGATCCAACCACTACAATAGAGGGAGAACTGAGGATGAAGAGGGTTGATAGTGCTTAGATGGGGCTTCTGAGTGAAATCATTTGGGGGAACTACCTATTTCCAATGACAAGGCTGAACCAGGACTGGTTAAATCTCATGACCAATAGGAGCCAGTCCCAGGCTGGGGCCCCATGCAAGAGCAGGACTGGGAGCTTGACTTAAAAGGGGGGTTAGGTGGAACACTAAAGAAAAGTCTTAATACAGGTTCAACTGTGTCTGAATAAGGGTCAAACAGCAATAGCTTGTTTTAGTGTCATTGTCAAGAACGTAAGCCCTCCAAGTAGATCAAGTGCCATTCCTGAGGTCCTTGTGCTAATGCCTCTGATGTACCACGATTTGACACAGCTGGTCACAGGAGACACAAATACATGGGAGACTCAGAGGATGGTGGGTTGAATAGGGGTGAAACACTAGGCAGAGAGGGGAAATGAGAAGAAGTGAGAGATACTTTTCCTTTTTTTTTTTAATTTTATTTTATTTATTTATGATAGTCATACAGAGAGAAAGAGAGAGAGGCAGAGACACAGGCAGAGGGAGAAGCAGGCTCCATGCACCGGGAGCCTGATGTGGGATTCGATCCCAGGTCTCCAGGATCACGCCCTGGGCCAAAGGCAGGCGCCAAACCGCTGCACCACCCAGGGATCCCGAGAGATACGTTTCCATTGGAGCATCCCTGGGGCAGAGGTGAGGTGAGGACCCAAGAAAACCTAGGGTCGCCTGGGCTCTGGGAGAGGAGGGATGACAGCCTGTCTTGTATGGCTGCAGGTCTCAGGGTTAAGGAGCTTCATTTACTTTCATAGGCTGACCCATTGGTGCACCACTGTCAGGGGGACCCCCGAGCCCATTTTCAGATGGAGGTTAATATCTGAGGCAGCCTACATCCTAAATTCCACCACTCACAGGACAGCGTGTATGTAAGAGGCAGAGATGGGATTCAGTGCCCTTTTACTACATAAATGAGAGCCATAGACTGAGAGGAGTTACGCTGTGAATTTTTGGAGGCCTCTACATAAAATACTAAGGAAAAAGACAGTGAGGCCCGGGCTGGAGGCCCGCAATCTGTAAAATGGGGCCATAAAGTTGAATTTAAAAGAAGAAGAAGAAGAAGAAAAAAAAAAAACACATTCTCTGCTCGTTTATCTTCTTTCGTATCCTTTTGCTTCTTCCTTGTGAGAGCTGGACATCCCACCAGCCCGGTTGGGAGAGCCAGCAGTGCCCCAGAACCATGCAAGGCAGCTGAGTCTGGAGGCAGCTGCCTGGGTCTGATTCCCAATTTGCATACCTACTATGTGGCTGCAGGCGTGTGACTAACTTCTCTACACCTCAATGCCCTCATCCTTAAGAATGAGACTGAAAGTAGTGGCAATTGTGCAAGACAGCCTCTGTGAAAATGAAATGAGGTAACATGTGGGAATCTGCATGGGTCTGTGCTTGGCACACAGTACACAGTACCTGTTACCTAATATCATTACCAGCATTACTATGGCTTCATCTACCAGGGGCCTTGGCGCTGGCTGGAACACATTAGGTGAAGTGTCCTTGTCAAAGTAAAAGAAACCCCAGTTCACTTTGGGCAATGCTTCCTACAGCACAGACCCAAGGGCCACTCTTCCTGTTCCAAAGCTACATAACTATCCTGTGTGGCCTCCTTCTGCCATTCTGGTGCCACTCTGCCCTCAGACATGGCTGCTCAGTGCTTCCTCTGCTGGGTGAACCTTCAAGAACTCTCAAAAACCTCTACTCTAGGAACAGAGATGCCACCAACTTTATGACCTTCTCTCTCTCTTTAGTTCTCCCTCCTAAAATAGCTCCTCCTCCAGAAAGCCTTCATGGCCTGTCCAGAAGAGTAAGGCCAGCTTTTGAGTGCATGTTCCTCCCTTCACTGAGCCTGAGGCCCTGCAGACTGGTCATGGTCCCTACAGTCCAAGCACACACAGCCTCTTTAGCTAAGCCCACCAATCCTGCTCCTCAGCCCTATGGACCTACCCATGACTAACGCCCAGAGCCAGCTAGAGAGTCTAGAGATAGAGAAAGACTTTTAGGGACAGAGTCTCAACGGAGGAGGAAAGTCTTGGCCAAGGAGCATGAGGGAGTCACGTGGCACAGCACCTAAGTCTACATGCCTGAAGCCCAGGGCTGAAAACAGTATAATTTGTGGCTAAAATGGAAAACATTCTTTAATCCTCCCACTGTTTGGTTTTCCCAGCAGACATAGAAAAACAGACTCTGGCTCCCTGTCTCCCGTCCTGAGGTCCAGCCTGCTTACTTTGACCCCTGAGGCTCCCCAAATAGCTTCCTGCTTCACTTTCCTGACCTTGGCCTTCCTGGGTTCCAGTACTGGGCTAAGCTCCTCTCCCTCCCTGACCCCAGTCCCCACTGTTCCACCAGGTGCCCTGCCTGGTTTCAAACTGGAGACAGCCCCTCCCTACTCACTCTCTCGAGGGGACACCCTTCTATACTGTCCCTCTACAGGACTCCATGTCTTTAAAAGGACTGGTCTGGGCTAAAGCCATCAGTGCCCTCCACTAGTACTACATGTGAATCCTTAATATGCCACCTCATCTAGAACATCACACAAAGGCCTTAAGCCAAATGACTTTGGACTAAGAATGCATCTAAACCCCGTGCCAGACTCCAAGGCTGACATGATCTGGGCTCTGGCTCCTCTCAAATTTTATTTCTCACCTTCAATCCCTTGCTTACGCCACCTCTGTCCATTGGCTTCCTTCCTGTTCATTGAACATGCCAGCTGGTTTCCACCCCAAGACCTTTGTCAGACTCCTCTTCCACCTCTTTACCCAGCTGGGCACTCTGCCCACCCTTCCACTCTCAGGTCTGTCCCCATGCCCCATGGGGTCTGTCCCAATGCCCCAGTCCCTCCCCCCTGGCCCTTACCAATCTCGATCACAGCCCTCTTCACTGCCAAAGTTATCTTGCTTATTTGTCTCCTGTCTCTTTTAGGAAAACATTAAGCTCCGTGGGGCAGGCAGCCTCTGTGTCTAATTCCATGCTGAATCTCCAGCACTGAGGTCAGCCTAGCCCACGGGGTTGACATGCAAGTATGACCCAGCAGGTGAACATTAGCTTGCCAGCAACAGCCTAGCTCGTTTTGGTAGTGCTCAGCGCTCATAAGGTTGAGCTTGTGTATTTAGTCTCTGAGTACAGCAAATCTAGTTTCACACAAGAGGAGCCCACAAAACAATGTTGTAGTGCTGCGTTGCATTTTGCACCAGTGCCAAGACCTATGGAGAAGATGCAAAAGGTTCATGGTGACTTTTCAACGTATTAAGAAAAATAGTCAAGTGCAGGTCCCACTGGCATGTGCCAACGGGGACAGCTTTTCCATGGAAAATGCTGCAGGGAAGTGTTCCAGGCTGCGACGGACACCCAGCTGTGTTCTGATCCACCCTCCTGCCTCCAGGCAAGGAGGCTATAAGCCATCCTGGGCAATCAGGAAGATTCCTGTGACAGAGGCCCTACAGCCACACTTAGGTCACATATTATCTCTTAGTCTAACCCACAAACCTCTAGCGTCAGTCTGGATCCTTTCATTACGTTCTAGCCCACAGAACAGAGAACTGATCTGCAGATGATTTGTTTACAAATGGGAAGTTCCTCATGAAATCCCTCCTTATTCTTGCTTTCTTCAGCCTCCATACTCTTTTTCTTTTCTTCTACCAAACATATATGGCTCTACATTCCTGTCTGTATCTATTACCTCCGTACCATGGCGATGCTCTCAGAGGGTATCCAGGCCTTATCCTGCTGGGGCAGGCACGAGCCTGGCCCTGGAGGCTGGACAGGAGAGAGTTGGGGGTTCAACCCCCAGCAGATGCTCAGGCCAAAGAGAAGATGGGGGCCACTGTTGTGTGTGTGGGGGGGGTAAGGCTGGAATGGGACACCCAGGCCAGTGTCATTGTCTCCAACATCAGCTAATCATCACAATCACTCAGGGAACTTTTCAAACTACACCAGTTTCTGGCCTTGCCCCAGATCTACTCAGTCAGAATCTTGGGGGTGAAAGAATCTGGTTTTGAAGATATTTCTGGGGAAATGCCATAGATCAGCCCAATTTGGGCACTTCTGTTCGTTAAGACTCACCCCTCCCTCGCTGTTTCTGCTCCAGGGCCTGTATTCCTGTGGCTTGCCCCTCTGTGAACAGAGCTTTGGCGAGGAGCTCACAATGTGGAAGCAGGCTTGGGGACCATGCCTTTAGGAGCAGAGTGTCCACACAGAATCTGTCATGTCAGCTGCCCTGCTGGCCCAGCCCCACTGCCAACTGGCTCCTATCCACACACCCCCACCCCGCCCTCCCACAAGCTGACTACAGGGACAGAGCTGGCACCAACTAGATCGAGCGCGGGGGTAAATTTCAGATCTACTATGCTGTGTTGGCAGCTCACGGAGGGCCAGAATGAGAGGTGAGAGTACCCCCTGGCCTCAGCCATGCTTGGAAGGTGAGCAGCGGAGGCCTGGTTTGGCCTTCCAACCACTTGTGTGACATTTCAAAGAAGACCTGCCTAGAACAGCAGCTGATGACCTGACTTCATTTGTAAAGTTTACGTTGCATTTTGTGAATTTGTTGAGCTTTGAAATCTCCCACTGTGTGCAGAAGCAGCATCAGAGGCACCATAATAGGTGGTAGCTGCCCTCCATTCAAAAGCAGAGGGACAGGCTTCTCAGTCTGATATGTTGGTAACTTTTAAAGAGTGAGCCCTCTGAATGATTCCACATGCAAATGAAGAAATAATGAACTTTTCCCAGGAAGAGCACTCTGTTCATTGTTTTAGTAAGAACAGTCAATCTGTCCTGCCCTCAGCCCAGGGACAGAGCTGTTACTCTGACACCACAGTTAGATTGTTATGTTGTGCACATCTAAACCAGCGACAGTGTGTAACTAGGACTGCATGAGAAACAATTGCTCAGGAACTTGCAACAACAGTAAACTGGCAAAAAGGCACTGTAATTAGCTCTCATCATGGTGTTCTGTGACAACTAAACTTAAGCCTGCAATGTTTGTTGGTTTGGTTTCAGATTTTGTTAACTAGTAGACAACAGTGGTTAGTTGCTATTCCTCTTCATTAAAAACCGGAGTCAGAACAAATGGAAAGGAATTACAGCAAGGAAGACTGGGTAAGACATGCAGAAGGACTCCCTAGATCTTCCTCAAACCTGGGGTCCCTGATCAAGGAGGTGTCCTCCATTACTCTTCAGGAGAACAGTAATCTCCAATGCCAGCCCTGGCACCTCCTGCTAGAGACACACCCACATCCACTAGAACACGTACTCTTCAGCAACCCATTCTGAAATTCAAAAGTGAAATAATCCATACAAGATGTCTCCTTCCACATGGATGGCAGGTGAAGCGACATCCTGCCCCATACACGCATGCCTCTCCTTTGGGTTCTGTGCCCTCTATGACCAAGAGTCTGCTCTGTCCGGCTAGGTGGAGGATATCCCAGACAGAGCCACAGAACCAGAATAGAAGTCAGTGTCCTTGGCATGCCTCACCAGGCTCTGGCAGAGACAGGGAGAGTGGGGCAAAAGAGAGGAAGAAAAATCTAGAAAGGGGAAGAAATGGAGGAGCAAGGAGGAGGATGGTTGCTGTTGTTGAATGCATGGGTAGTCTTTGCCTAGCTTTTTCTGTTGCCACTGCCCCACAGGGCTCAGGATGAAGTTCGGCCCATAGACGGTTACTGAGTGTTTGCAGATCCCAGCATGGAAGGGCAAACTTGGCTTCCATGAATCCAAGCTGACCCATAGCAGCTGCTGCAGATGACTAGCACCAGGCCAACTGGTGAAGAAGGGAAGGACCTGAGGCCTGATGCTATCAGCAGGACCTACTTCACTGCTGCACCACCCGGCCCTCCTTTGGTCCATATACAGACCTTGTCATCAGCATCTCTGACTCCTCAGCGAGTACTGAGTTCAGAGAATCCATTTTTTTGACATGGTTACAATATGTTAAAAGGCTGGTGGGATCAGGCCTCTCAGATGCCACTAGTGCCCTACTTGCCAGACTATTGAGAAGAGGTGCTGACAAGTCCTTTTACAGTGATATTGTGAGTGTCTACTGTGCACATGGACTGTGCTGTCCTCTAAGACTCTCAATATCATGACACAGACAGATGGGTAAACAGTTATAGTGCAGTGGAATACTTTCTGGGATATGGCCATGTCCAGAACACTGTGGAAGAATGGTGGAAGAACTCAGAAAAGACTAAGGGGAATGCATGAATGAGTGCTTGCATACACATGTGTGCATACATACACATTCAAACACACATAATGTTTTGTGGTCTGTGAGTGCCCCAGGACAGTGATTCTGCTTAGCTAACGTAGTGGTCCAAGACTGACTATTCTATCCATCCACTCACCCATCCACCCACCACCCATCCATCCACCCATTCATCCATCCATCCATTCACCCATCGATATATCCACTCATCCATCCATCAACCCATCCACCACCCATCCATCTACCCACTCATCCACCCAACCATCCACCCATCGATACATCCATTCATCCACCCAGCCACCCTCTCACACACGCATCTATACGCCCACTCTTCAATCCATACATCCACCCACCCATTCATCAACCCATCTATACATCCACTCATCCATCCACCCACCCATCTACCCTTCTATCTACCCACTCATCTATCTATCCACCCACTCATCCATTCACCCATTCACTCATCCACCCACCCATCCATTCACTCACCCTTCACGCATCTATCTACCCATTCATCTATCCATCCACCTATCTATCTGCCTATCCATCCATCCATCCATCCATCCATCCATCCATCCTTTATTATGTGCTTACTATGTTATAGGCACTTTTTAGGATGCTTTATGTATCAGATCCCATTTATTCTTCACAATAACTTTGTGAGAGAGGAATTATTAGACCTGTTTTACATCTGGGGAAATTAGGACCCAGAAAGATTAGTTACTTGATCAGGGTTACACCAGTACATTAATAAGTCATTGAGCTGGAGTTTTAATCCAAATCTGAATAATTCCAAATCTTTGTTCTTTTTATCCTTCCTGCATTCCTTACACTGTGTCCTTCAGAACACTGGATTTTCCAGGTATTCACAGATGTTCCACATGCACAACCTCTCTCTCCTTTAGGAAATATATTAGGCCAATGCATCCCAGAGGCTCTGAGAAGACTAGAAGTATCTCCACGTAATCCAACAATCACAGACCCAGCTGGCCATAGGACTGTTGGCTTCTTTGGCAGCCAACTACCTGTCCCATAGCAGTTTGGCAAGAGTTGCTCTATCCCCTTAACTGACCTAGGATCACAGATCAGGACTTCTGCCCTCCAGCAAGGTATTTTTTTCTTCAACCAGCAAATAATGATTTGACCTTATGCTAATCAACAACCTATCCCCTTGCACCTTGGAGATGTTCTTCTCCCATTGGCCCTTCACCTCTGTTCTCTCCCCTGAGCTGCAGGGATTCTCCATGAAGCAAACACAAAAGGTAAAGGGAATATCAGACCTCATGGAAGTGAGGGATTTGATCTGCGAGTTGGGGTTGCACATACACTGGAACCTTCTCATCCGCTCTCCTGACTCTGAGTCTTAAACTGTTACTGGCCTAGGGCAAGAACCCATATTCCTGGTTACTCTAGCTTCATACCACTCACTGCAGATGCTACTGCTGGGCTGTCAGGACAATGGCCTTGTTTTCAATGCTCAGCCTCTCAACCCTCAGCTTTAGCATTAAGGAGAAGATCTATCTGCATTTGCTTCTCAAGTTTCTCTTTCCATCCTGCTCATAGCTTTCTTCCTGAAAAACAGACAGACTGGCAGGACCAAGCCAGACATGCACACCTTGTGCCCAAAAGAGATTTTACTCACTGCCTCTCAAAGTAAGGCTGGGCCCTGCCTCTCCCCAGCCTACAGCCAAGAATCAGAAACCAAGGGTGACCCAATGCTGTGTCTATCTGGGGGAATCCCCTCCACTCTGCAGCCTCTCCCATATCCCTGTCCCCCAGCCCGCCCCCCCGCCCCCGCCCCAGGGAGTCAACACACGTCACCTCCTTGAACTCCAGGCCCTGACTCACTGCATTGTTGGGCAATGACTGCCTGGAAATCTGCAGCCTCAGCTGCTCCAACCAGGCTCCCTGCTCTGTACCACAGGGTACAGCCATCTCCCTGTATCATAGGCTAAGGGTTTGCTGTTTTGTTTTGTTTTTTTCCAATGAGCTCAAGTCATCTCTCGAATGCTTAACCCCCAGCAGTGGCTGGAGTTGGGTCCCAGGTCATGCACAAGCATCCCTTTACTTGGGAACAAAAGGCACAGCCTAACTTGAGAGCTTGGCCTCTCCCGACCTCAGCACCACTCACCCCTCTAACTCCAGACTCTGACAAAGGGCAGCCAGGGCTTCCTAGGATCATGCATGAGCCAGATCAGAATTTATGCATGATGTATTGTTTTATTTCTAATACAAAAAACAATGAAGATTGAGGCAGAAGAGGGGAGGGAAATCTACCCCCTTGAAAATGGCAGGTAACCTGAAAGAAAGGTACCAGGGCACCAAATGCCTGATAGAAATAAGGAGTTTCCTTCTTAACTCTTGCTTTCTCTCCTTCTTTCCATCCGAGTCATCATGATGTCAAGAAAAACTGCTAGGACAGAAGGGAAGGAAAGAGATTCAAATTCTCCTGTCTATGGGCACCCCTGTTGACTTCTTCTCTCTCTCCTTCTTGAGTGTGGGGAGGAAAGCATCAGGCAGCTACCCCAGGGCTGCCCTGGAGTTGAGGGTTCACCGTCCCCACTGGGCTATGGTGAAGAAGTACTCCTAAAGGCAGGTTCTAGTCCTGGCTCTGTGATTGATTTGCTGGGTGACCATTCAGGAGCCAAAGGAAAAAAAAAAAAAAAAGCTTAAATTCCCCACTACCAGATTTTACCTTATAAAAGTAAAACGATTTTCAGAACTATGCTCATTACTATGCCCACCTCACTTCTTCTCTCAAAGCTTCCAGCTCCCCTACAAAGCTGGCCTCTGATCTTTTTGCAGACGAAGACTCTTGGGTGGCTGGGTAGTCAGCAATTAACCTTAACCAAAAAGAGGTCTGGTATTTGCCCCTGGCGACTTCAAATACCATGCCTGATGGGAGCATCTTTGTCTGTCTGGGGGATCTGGCCACCAGACAGTAAAACAATGTGATTTATGATGGGGTCTTGGGGCCACATGGCATCAGTTCTACCCCCAGACGGGCTAGAGACTAAAGGTCAGCCATGCAGGTGGTATATGATCAAGGTCCAAGAAAAACTTTAGATACCAAAGCTCTGGGCAATTGTCCTGACTGGCAACACTTTGTGAGTGCTGTCACACATTGATGCTAAGAAAGTGACACTCTCCTGACCATATGGGGAGGGGATACTGGATGTTCTGTATTTGGTACTTGGACTCCACCCTATGCACTTCATCCCTTGGCTGATTTCAATCTATGTTCCTTCCTGAAATAAACTGTGCTAGCTTTCAGCAAATTCTGTGAGTCCTTCCAGCAAGTTAGCAAATGTAAGGGAGTCCTGGGGACCCCCAGACTTGCGATCTGTATCAGAGGTGAGGGTGGTCTGTGCAGACCAGTCCTCCTAACTCTGCAGTTAGCTAACTCTCCATAGCTGGCCTTAACTTTCATGGTGGATAATACTGAATAACAGAGTACTAGATGGTTCTTCCACTGGGGGAGCATGCTTCCCCTAGTGGTCTGTGAAACTGGCCTAATAAGGACTCTTAGTTCATGAAAAGATTACACGGATAGCCTTAAATCTAGCAGTCAGCTTTCAAAATTGTATAAACGCAAGCACAAATTGCCAGAGTGCCAGGGTTGCAATTTTTGGTAGGATGGGTAATCCTTCATAGAGACAGTGCTAAAGAGTTCCACAGTATCCTCATGGCACCCTTGGCGCTTGGTCCACGCTGCCGACATATGCTCGCTGCTTTCTGTGCTGCTTGGTTATCTGCGTGTCTCTGAGCACATGAGACTGTGAGCTCCCCGAGAACAGCGATCCTCTCTTACCCATCTCCCACTTTCCGGAGATTGAGGCAAAAGGTAACACACTAAGCATTTGATGAAGTGACCTGGGATTGTCAATCCTTCCAAGACAGTAAGAAGTTGTGTCCATGGATGTGTGGTTAGCTAGCCCCGTAAACAGGTTCTCTTTAATCTGTGAGCCCACAAAAAAATGTTACAAGTCTGCTCCTCTCCAAAAAGATAGCCAAAAGGAAAAATCAATGCAGAAGTGGTAGCATGGGGGCAAGGAACACACTTGGGATGTGGGAGACCAGGGTCCTGGTAACAGCCTCATAATCCTTGGTGGCTTCTGGACCTTAGACAAATCACTTGACCTACAACTAGGTCTTCTCACCTTGAGACAGGAAGAAATAGTGTGGCATCTACCAACGTTTCCGCCCACCCCCATACCACCTAGAGGTGCTAGGAGGTAATAATTCTAAAACTCATACTATCACATTTCAGATTCCACAGACATTTTTGAAGCATCTACTACCTGTTAGGGACTCTAGAAGGCATTTCCACACCATTGTTTCTTTCCCTTACATCCTCACGTTCTGGTGTTGGGGGCTAATAGTGAGGCAGAAGCCATGAGTGGGGGTACAGATGACACAAGCTGGCCGTGAGCTGTCATTACTGAAGCTGGGTAAGAGGATCTGAAGGTTCACTCTACAGTCTCCTCCGTCTCTGTGCATGTTTGAAACACTCCAGTAACAAATGTGCTTAGAACAATCCTCTTGGCCACAATGTGAGGCAGGCCTTCCTAGTCCCACTTTAACCATGGGGAACCACGGCAGAGCCAAGGAAATGTGGAGGTTCTGCACAGTGCTGGGGAGAGCTGGGTCTGGGACCAGATGTTCCTATTTCCATGTGATCTCCCCCAGCCCCAGCTCCCTAGCTCCCCAGCTCCGGGGAGGTGACTGTCCCACACAACTGGTTCCTGCTCGCTCAGAACCATGCCTGACCTCAGACTGGGGTTCTTTGAAGGTACAGGTTTGCTTCCAGGAGAAGTCTACCACTGCAAAAAGTTGAAGAGATGAGGAAAAACATCTTTCCACCTTCCTTTCCTCTGCCAGGGGCCCCTTTCCACCTTTCACTTGAGAAATAAGGAATATAGGGCCTCCTCAAAGTCACAATCATCACCTGGAAACATTTGCTGAGTTCCCAAGAGCACTGGGTAGGCATTGTTAGAGGCTCTAACACTGTGTAGCACACAGACCTGCCCCCTCAGCAACTTTAAGTCTGCTCACAGTGATATTTTTTAAATTTACTCACAAACTGTACAAAGAGACAAAAATATCACCAGAATAGTCTTCATCTTCAAATGAGTTTGCTCTAGAATGGAGAGGGGACTGCCCATCTCTTTTGCAAGGAAGGAATTCTGTGTTAGTGTGTGCATGTGCATGCGTGCACGTGTGTGTGTGTGCAAGCACTTGCATGCATGTGCACTGATTCTGTGTGTGTGTGTGTGTGTGTGTGTGTGTGTGTGTGTGTGTGTGAGGGCAGAGGGGATAGATGGAGCTAAGCAAAAAGAAACACACTTCTCGAAAGCCACACCAGGAACCCAGCCATCTGCAGTGCTAGAGCTGGCTGCAGCTTGCGTTTGTTTGGAAGTTCAACCTTGGGATCTATAAAATTTTCCCCAAATAGCCCCTTGAAGGGAAAAACAACACAGCACAAGTAACAACAACAGTACTTGAAAGCATGGAGACATGTTCAACCATTTCCTTTACCCTGACTATATTTTGCCAAGGCCCATGTCCTAGAAATCTCTTCCCCTCCATGACAGGAATTTCACCAGCGGGGTCACGTTTTCTCACACCACATTTTAACTTTTTCTCAACACTCCTGCAGCAACACATTGGTTGGCCAACCAGCAAACACCAAAGAGCATGAGAAACATTGTCCAGTCACCTCTGCCGTTCGAACCGCCCACGGTGCCTGCTGTGGGACATGCATTTTCACACACATCACTGGGCATGGCACTGCCCAGGTGTCTCCTCCTGGCTGGAGGCTGGACGGGCTCAGCCTCTGAAGGCTTCCTCCACACCCTCTCTAAGTCAGGCAACACTTCAAGCCATGGCTGGATTCCCGACACACTGGATTCTCTGTGGCCATCTCCTGGATTTTCATAGAACCACGAGGTAGTCAGTGGAGCAACAGCTTAAACTCATGATCAGGCTGCCCGCCAATTTGAGGATATGTAAAAATGTATCAACTCTATGACACTGGGAAAAGAAGTCAAACCCCACTCTATAATTGTGGTCCATTCACATGGTGTGCTGTGCTGTTGGTGCATTCTCAGGGAGGCTGTTCATGCTTCACATAGGCAGGGGCTGTGAATGATAACAGAGGGCTAGTGAGGTTCCACACTCTGTGCCCTTCTGAATGCTCTTGTATTAAAAAGCACGGTCCTTGGGTTGAAGAATCAAGTTCTTCAAATGCTCAATAAATGCTGCTCAGCTCATTTTCTTTCAGGTTAGGTTTGGGCCTAGTGTGGATGATCTTTGGATGTCAGCTCCCTGGTGTAAAGGAGTTTGCTTTCTAAGGTATGTGTGGGAGAGGGTGTGTGTGCGGTGCACATGCATGTGCCTGCTGCGGAAGTAGAGAAAGTAGTGGAGACCCAATACAGTTAAAATCTCTTCCAAATGACCTGGTAATGAAGAATAACATCTGTCTTGGGTAAGAGTCTAAAAATGAACAATTTCAAAGGTAATTTCATAGCACTTAGTGTCAACATTGGTGTCTTAGGGCAGATAATGCCCTAACTTCCCTTTTGTTTGGAAGTTCTATATAATATTATTTCTGGATTTCCGAAGGCTTTTTTATGAATTTATTTTGTAGACAGGTAATGTGTTCCAGTGGCTCCCAAAATCCAGTGTATCCATGGTGAGGAATCTTCTTCCCACTTGTGTCTACACCTGTGTAGTTCTCACTCCTACCTCTCATGGCTACTCATTTCCTGACCAGCCTACACAATGTCCTTAGTACAGAAGTACAGATGTGTGGGTGCACTTATTCACATTTTCTCCCTCTCTTACACAAAAGGAGGCACACCATGCACCCTGCTCAGTACTTTTGGTGAGTACTTTTTTTTTTTTTTTTTTTTTCTGGTATCCACTGAAAATTTTATTTCTTTACGGTTTTATCCCAACCAGTCCTTTAAAAACCAAGTAACACAGACCTGGGGGCTAGGGCTTGGGGACTGTGCCTCCCTCCTACTCAGCGCTGACAGCAGTAGGAAAGAGGGAGGGAGCACGGGAGGGCTAAAGCCAGCCAGCAGCAGCAGTAATGGGAGTGACGACGTCACAGAGCCAGCTCCCTCCTCTCCCAAGCCCTGGGCTTGGAGGCACACCATGCACCCTGCTCAGTACTTTTGGTGAGGCTTGAGAAAAGCTATCCTGTCTTTGTGGACAAGCTGGAGAAATGGGGACCTGATGTGGCACAGAACGAGAAACAGAAGCTAGTTCATTGACTTTCTATCCTGGGCCCTCCCACAGTGCTGTTTCCTGGATCTGCTCTTTGCCTGCTGATAAAGAGAAAACAGGACCCAGAGTCTCTTGTGCTAAGCCCATGTCACCAAACCCAGACTTAATAACTAACCCAACTGCAGATTCAGCCTCTCCCAGGAATGTGATCTTAACCAGTCAGTTTGGACTTTCTCCGATCAGTACCAGTGAGGTCATCCACCCCATAGACCCCTGCCTTCACTTCAAAGATGGTGATCTCACTTTAAACAATCTGCTCCTTGCTAAGCAAAAATCCTTGTTCCACCCGCTCCCACCAATAAAAGTCTCTTATTTTGCATAGCTCTTTGGAGCTCCTTTCTGCCTGGTGGGTTGAATGCTGCCCGATTCATCAATCATTGAATAAAGCCAACAGGATTTTAAAAATTTACTCAATTGAACTGTGTTTTTTTATACCACGTAAGGGAGTATCTCAGAAGCCCTGGCGGGCTCCTCGGAAGCAGTTTGTCCTTTTACTTAAGTAGTCTAAAATCGCCCTGGCAATCTTGCACACACCACTCATTCTCTTAGTAAACCTTTTCCTCATAGATCATGCAAAGATAAATTCTGAGCCCTTCTCTCTTCAAATGACTAAATGACCTAACTATGTGAAAGCCTCAGCCTGGTACTTGGCACATAGTAGCCACTTCATAAAATAAATATTAGTAGAATCTGAATGATTACTAAGTTCTGATTTAATGGAACCTGGAATAAGCATGAAGAGACAGAGAACTGGCTCCTTTCAACACCAGACTGGCGATGGTTTACTTTGGTAACACAAGCCTCTCCTGAGCCAGTGCTCACTTCCCACCCTCCTGCCAGTGAAGCAGAAATGATGGTTTTCTTCATATTTAGTATTCATTTTAGGAATCATGTGGATTCTAATGGTTCCTTGCTGGCAATATTTGGACCTGCCCCTTGACAGCACTGAGTTGGAAGGGCGGGCAAGTCCAGTAGGGGTTAAGTGGCAGCACCAGGTTTGGGGAAGGGATGAGAAACCCTCTTGCGGGGCTACCTTTATTGCCCCTCCTGGCTCCCCAAGGACACCCATCCTCCCCCACTTCACCTCTGACCTGCCCTCACCAACCATACCAACTCCAGTCTTGGATTGTATAGACGATCTTGGGAAGTCACATTTCTTTAGTGCTGGCTTCAGTCACGGGCAAGAGAGGGTGAACCCCTGGAAGAAACATTTACACAGGGACTCCACACACGAGAGAGAACTCTCTGGCAATCAGTCATTGCTTTAGATGTAGACTGCTACCACTTTCTACTCTCCAGTATAAATAATTATCAATTTGTGGTAGCTCACAAGCAAAGAAAAGGAGAGCAAAGTACAACTACCATGGGCTGGTAACTTTCTGACTTCATCTGCAAGGTACGCAACTTTTCCAGGCTACCAGGGAATCTCATGTCAAGTCCCAAGACTGTGCACTGGGCTCTCATCCCAATCTTTTCTTAGGGAGCCAACATAGTCACCACCTCCACATAAACATGTCACCCCTCCCCAAACACAACCCTGGGAAATCTCTCTCAGCCAGCCACAGCTGAAGGCACTTTGCAGCTCTGATAAGTAGCACTGTCTCAAACAGAGAAGATGGCAAGCACAAGGCTCCTTCTACGGTTGTGGCCTGTTGGCGTTGGTGGCCACCTCTTCCTAGAAGCCACCTCTTCCTAGAAGTGTTCTGTGGGAGAGGTACAGAGCTCTGCTGAATCCGGCTACTAGCCACTTCCACCACACTTCAGGAAGGCCATTCCAAGTACAGTGGTTACAAGGCCTGGGTTTGAATCTTACCTCTAATGCTTGGTCCTGGGCCATTATTTTACTCCCCTGAGCCTGTTTCCCCATCTTAAACCTTTGCTTCCTGGGGGAGTTACAGGAATAAGTGCAAGTATCCTTGCAAAATGTTTAGCAGAGCATCCAGTAGGCTGGTAGTACAGGATATATGTGACTTATTTTCTTACCATGGCTGTGGCCTTCAGGAACCCCTGGCCCCTTATCAGAGCAGAACACTACTACCACCCCCATTGCTTACTGGATTGGGCTTCACCTCCCTGGCTTTCAATTTTCTCCCTCCAAGGCTTTCTCCCAATTCTTGTTCCCATCCTCATTTCTTCCTGTTCCCCGTCAGCCAACTTCTTCTCTCAGACACTGGGGGAGTATCTTCCTACCAGCTCTTTGTCTCAAATAATAATAAATTATAATACCGTCATCCCGGTAACAACAGTGACCATCTGCAGGTGATTTGCATTGGCTGGGTGCT
The DNA here is from genome assembly GCF_048418805.1 of Vulpes vulpes. Taxonomy (NCBI): domain Eukaryota; kingdom Metazoa; phylum Chordata; class Mammalia; order Carnivora; family Canidae; genus Vulpes; species Vulpes vulpes. Next base: position 38,676,898 of record NC_132787.1, on the reverse strand, counting down.
GAGAAGGGCTTTGTGTAGGTCCCCCCACTCTAGCCTCATAGTACCACCTCACTCACTCACAACAGCCCTGCGAGGTGGGGTCAGCATAACAGCTTTAAAGCTCAGGGCTGGAAGGATGAGCTTCCCAAGGTCACTCTGCAACCTTACTAGAATGTAAGTTGCATGAGAGCAGGGGGTGTCAATTCCCATATTCCTAAAACCTACAAGAGCTCCCGGCCCCCAATAAATATTAGTTGAATAAATGAATGAGTGAATAAATGGATGGATGGATGGATAGATGCATGGATGGATGGATGGATGAGTGAACGAATGGATAGATGGATGGATTATGAATGAATGAATGTAATGAGAAATCTGGAATCTGAGTCTTGGTCAGTGTGACTCCACAGCCAGATGTGACACTCTTCCCGCTACCTTTCTATGTGTGTATATATCCTATTCATCTCTGTGACACTGGCTTCTTCCAAAAGCTTTCTGCCAGTGGCAACCCATTACTATCTTTTTCTCGTGTCTGTAACATCCAAAGTCTCCACTAGTCAATGAAGTGCTTCATAAACACTGAGGGCAGAGACCACTGAGTCACTGGATTTCTTGGTCTCAGTGGTAGCCTAAATCAGGCACTTAAGAAACACCTCCTGGTTGAATGGCTTCTTTTCAGGTAAGGGGTGCCAGTCATCACCTCCCCTAGATCCCTACATCCTCAAACCCTGGCCTTTCTTATAGAAAAGAAGAAATGAACTGAGCCTTACTCCTGCATTTTTCAAGTAGGAGCTTCATTTGCCCTTGGCCTCCTAATTCAGTATGTCACCACCCGTCTAGTCAGTCCTTAGAGACGCTCTATCACTGGGCTGAGGTGGTAATTCTGTACTGGGAGTCAGAAGCCCCAGGGCCAAGTCCATTCTTTGCTGTTACTTGCTGTAGGAACTTTTCCATTCTGGAGCCAAGTTTCCTCGTCTGTAAAAAAGAGATGTCCATGATTTCTACATTCTCGTCTGCTTGGCGATTCATGCAACTCATGTGCTCACCCTACCCTTGGGGTCCTGGAGAGCAGGACATATCTACTTCTAGTTGAACAACCCTTCTAAGACAGGATATCTCTCTGATTTCCCTCCGACCTCTCCTCAACAGAGGGCTCCTGGATCTAGAGCCATATAATTTCTTCCAGGATGTCACTCTATGCAACCATTCTGCTCCCCTTCCTCCTCAGGGCCTCTCTTTTCACTAGGAACCAAACATGGGGCAAGAGAGGACAAGGAGAAAGCAGGGTTCTTATCAAGAGCTGCCTCTCTTGCAGGCGAAGAAGCTCTCTGAGCACTATGGTAAGAAATACACTCTGGACAGGCATCAATCATTGAAAGAGGATCTCACAGATATACAGAAAGAATTGAAGAAAGCTCAGTCACGGCTTAGCCAAGAAACAAACATGCTGGGCAACTGTCTTGTACTGACAAAGGATGAACAACAAAAGGATGCCACTGTTTACTTTTAGAAGCATCAAGCCAACAAACAAGATGAAATGTGGCTCCCGATTCACGATAATTATTGGGTAAAAAGCTCAGGCCACAAAGTGTACAGCATAAACCATCTTATTTACACATAGAGACACACAGATGCACACAAAGATTCAAAGGAAAGATGCCAAAATGTTAACAGTGATCACATTAGGAAGGATGCTTCTTATTTGTAGTTTCTAATTTACCTGCAGTAAACAAGGACTCTTTTATAAAGAGAAAAAATATAATACATTACTTCAAATGCCACCTTATCCTAAGATTTTAAAAATAAAGATGTTAAGGAACACCTGGGTGGCTTCATCAGTTAAGTGTTTAAGTCTTGATTTCAGCTCAGGTCATGATCTCAGGGTTGTGAGATCAAGCCCCATGTTGGCTCCATGCTCAGTGTGGAGTCTGCGTGAGATTCTCTCTCTCCCTCTGTCCCTCTGTACCACCCTCCCCCCTGCTCACACTATCTAAATAGATAAAATATTTTTTAAAAAATCAAAATGCCTTAAAACAGGCATTTAAAAATGCACTACAAATCTGACACCAAATTGAAAAGAAAGAAACACATGGGCTACAGGCACTAGAAGAGACAATGGTTTTTAGGACTCAGGAGGGGTGTGAGGCAGGGGAGGAAGAGGCTCCAGGAGACATTCAGGATTGGGGTAAGGTGTGGCAGTGTGTGGTGCTGGGAAGGCCCTCAGAGCCCATTGGAAAGGAGAATAAAGCATGGAAGACAAATTCCTGTTCATACAGAAGTCAGACTTACAGGAGATAAATGGGAAAGGCAAACCGATATGCCCCAGAAGGCAATGGGGTCAAGCCACTCCCTGTTGCAGAATATAAGCAAAGACAACTTTATTCTACTTCTTGATGTCTGGAGTTTCAAGTTTGAAGGCACTAACCTTTCAATAAGCATTCATCCTTTTATTAGTTATTATCCTATAAGCATCTATTATCCCTCGCCATCCTACCTCCTCCCCCTTTAGCACAAGGGGACTTTGCAGATAGAGGGACAATGGATGTTTCAGTTCTGCCCAGGCCCTGATTGGGTCCCCCGGGAATGCTGGGGAACATCTCTGCACTGTCCTCCCTTCTCCAGAGCAGACGCCATCAGTCCCACCCAACATCATCCACCCAACACTCCCCACCACCACACCACCACCACCCACATGACCCTACCCTTGGTCCTCTCCTGGCAGCAGAGGAAGGTCTGGCTCTCCTAACCAAAGGCCATGGCTGCCAGTGAGGATTTACACCTTTCAAAAGGTATCTCCTTTCTGGGAAAGAGAAAAGGAACACTCATCCCATCTTTTCTTCCATGGAAAACAGGGTCCTCTTCCCTAGAGCACCCCCTTCTGGGAAAGCAGCCATATCCCTGGATGGCCTCTTTTCTCCCTCAGCCCACATTCTCTCAGAATGTGGGGGAGGGTATGAGCAGTGTGAAAGCTGGAGTACTCCTGAGTGCATGAAATGTTAAGAAAACAAATAAACATGTTTTGCTGAACATAAGCGGGAGACAAAGATCTGCTGGAGGTAGGGAAGAAAACCACCCCAGAGAAAAGAATGAGACTATGGATACGTTGCTTTCTTCCCTGAAGCCATCAAAGGCCTTGGGCCCTGATCCCTTGCTGAGAAGTTCTTACTCCCTGGGACGCCTGGGTGGTGCAGTGGTTGAGTGTCTGCCTTTGGCTCAGGTTGTGATTCTGGGGTATTGGGATCGAATCCTCTATCAGGCTTCCCGCAGGGAGCTGCTTCTCCCTCTGCCTATGTCTCTACCTCTCTCTCTGTGTCTCTCATGAATAAATAAAATCTTTAAAAAAAAAAGTTCCACTCTTGAGGCTCAGTTTGGAAACCGTGGCCCCTGGGTAATTGAAGCTGGCAGATTTTGACATGTATTTCTTGGGGGTGACCCTGAAGATGTTCTGATGCTAATTTAGAAAGACTCTCAGTTTGGAACACTAGCTGCATAGCTGGATCCCTATACCTCCACCCTCCACCAGATGTGCCAGTATCATTTATGTTAGGAATTCTGAAGGGTTGTCCAACCAGAGCCTTGGACCAGTGCCTCAAGTCTGCTCCAAGTCCACCCATGCTTAAAGCCAAAATCTTCAGGGCACCAACTAGGTGGTGAGGGTATCTCTGGGCTCTGGGTTAGGAAGCCAAATTGCCAGCCGTCTCTCTGCCAAAGGAAAGACTGACATGTCTGGGACCACAGTCTCTGTGTAAAGAGACATATCAAGGCAAACACTAGGGACTGAGGTACAATACTTTTCCAAGGGAAAGTGCTGACGTGGAGTAAACATCATCTTTTTTTCTCTATTATGCAGAATTAGATGGACTTGTAATTAGTTGAGTAAAAATACTCAAGGGGTGTTAACAAGTGAAATAATGAAGGAAAGTCCTTAATAGGGTGCCACCGTCTTTTCCTTTTTCCTGGTCAATATGGTCATTGAGGATTTGGATGAAGGCAGACAGTAAAGCTTAAAATGTGCAAATATCACCAAGCCGGAAAGAGCAGATTAACACACTGGCTGGCAGCAGGAGTCCCCACGGAGGTCTCAGTTGCCTAGCAAGAGGAGCTGAAATTCACAAGTTGGGTTTGAATCTGACAATTGTCAGACCTACATTTAGGTTTAGAAAAGCATATGGGTGAGTACAGCCCATGCCAATGTCAGCTCATCCCAATGAGACTTGGGGAGGGGGGATGTCTATAGAATCTGAGCTCAGCATAAGCCAAAAGTGTGAGGCAGCCTCTAAAACTCAGATTATGTTGACAGATGTACAATATTTGAAACAAATTGAATAAGTTCAACTCTGCCCACTTTTGGAGTTCTTCTCTGGCACCGATTAAAAGGGACACTGACAAATAGGAGAAGGTGACCAGAATAGTAAAAAGCCTAGATACAGCATCAAGTTAGGAATGGGTGAATACATGGAATGTTTTGCTGGGAATGGAAAACACTCAAGCAAGGCAGGACAGTGCCTTCAAACATCAGAAGAACTGTCTTAATGAGGATGGCTCTGCCTCTGCTGTGTGGGCTCAGAGAGCAGCACTAGGACCCATGGGTGGAAACTGTGGGGTTCCCAATCAAAAGGTGAAACAGGCTGTATGATGAAGAAGCAAGTCTCCATCCTCAGAAGCATTCAAGCAGAGACTAAATGAGCAACTATCAGAGACATGGTAGGACTTCCTGGAACCCGTAGGTTGTCCCTCCTAACTCTGGGGCTCTATGAATGCAGAGCCATGTAATGATGAAAGAAAAGATCCCAAGGAACGGTGAGAAGCACACAGGGGATATGTCGTGGCTAGCCACCTGCTGGTGCTTTGGTCATGTGGATTGATGGGAGGTGACTTGCAGGTGGTCTCCGGGGAAAGGACACAGACAAGGTTAAGCTCTTATAAGGGACAAGGGACTAGCCTCTGGATGGCAGAACTGCTCCACAGGGAAGAATGGAAAAGCTTTCTGCCCCAGAATCAAATTGAGACACACCCTGAGTGGAGGAGGCACACATGACTTGTCTGAAGGCCCTGGTGCCACTGCCACCAGCCACAGGACCAGCGCAAAGGACTCTGCACCAGGGCACTACCTTGTGCTCTTGTGCGTGGAAAGGCAATCCCTAAGCAGGGAAGAGACCTCAGATAAACCCAGAACAGTAGCATCCCTATCAAGAGACCTGGGATGGAATCACAGCTGGGCAGCCAGGTGACCTCCAGAAGTCACTTCTCCTGTCTGCCCTTCGTGTTCTCTTCTGTGAAGGGAGCGAAGGGCTGCAGATACGTGAGGCTGGTCATTTCCATGTCTCACATTTGCTAGGACTCTCATGGATTTTGTGACTTTTGGTTCAGTGACATCAAGGTCATGGCACAAAAGGGAGGGGCCGAGGGCCAAGGTGTGATCCATTTCCCACAAGGATGAGGCCAAAGCAGGGGGTCCCTGGGGACAAGCTCCAATGAGGACAGCGTTCAGAGTTGTAGCTGACCCCGCCTGTCTTCCTACTCCCCTCCCTGGGAATAATGCTAAAAGTGCAAGTCCCACCAAAAGTTAATGAACCAATTCCCTACTGCTCTTGGGGCCACTTCCACCCGGGGGGAAATTTACTCTTTCCCTCTAACCTTTTCCTTCCTTATTCAGCTTCATATCCTCTTGTCACTCCCTAGAGCCCATTACTGCTTATGGCCCCTGTGGCTATTTTTTGAGTCAAAAGGCTATTTATTAAGTTCTTACATCTTCTCCTTGACAGCCCTACTTTTCCCTCGTTTCCCGTTTAAGCCACAAACCTACACTTCCTTTGACTAACCCCCAGGAACACAGTCTTGGAAAGTTTCCTTCGTGGATCGAGAGGAGAAGCATAGACTTTGCTGGAAAACAGAGGGGCAGAGGGAGGCATTATGGAAGAACAGGTCCATTGCTTCACTTAAATTATTTTTAAAATGATGTCAATTCCTTCTCTTTAACAGATTTTCCTGTTTTCCAAGGAAAAAGGGAAGAAAGAGATGGGTAGAGGTAAGTTTAGGTCAATGGTTCTTGAACTCTTTCTCCTAAGACCTGTGCCTTTCTTTCTAGGCTTCCTATCTTACAGCTTGGGATTCTTAAATTTTCCCAACTCCTATATTCATCAAAATCAAAAAGTAGGCTTGGAATTCCGGTCTTTTGAGGTTTAAGAGATAAATGAAAAATCTACAAGAGAAATCGTTATGCTCTTGGTTGAATTATAGGCTGCATTCCCCTACCCCCTCGGTGGGACTGGGCAAAGGTAAGGAATATGGAAGGTCAGTGATAACAGTGAGGGATGGAGGCCTGGGTAGTGGTGGGTTTCTCACAGCAGCCAGGGCTAAGAGCTCTGCAGTTCATGCTGCTCAGCTCCAATGCCCTGGAACCTTCTGTGTCTAGCTCAGGCCTGTGTCTATGCCCTAGGCCAAAAAACACAAGAGAGCCTGTGTTTGTGAAGGCAGTTAGGCATGAAAGTAGGCAACACATAAGGACTGGCCATCTCCTCCCCTGTGTTGGATTTATTGAATTCTGCTATGTGGCTACTGCCATGCCAAACACGATGGGAAACAAAATGATGAACTATGGTTCTCTGACTTCAGGGAGCTAACCATATGGTTGGTACCATATCTGAATACCCAATAAAGATCACTCACCTGAGTGGAATGGTGAAATTTGGTCTTATTTGGAGGCAGATGGAGAGACAAGAAAACACTCATTTTTTTCTTTTCCACACTGAGATGTCTGTATTTATCAGGGGAAAGCAGGGAGGAATAGTGACTTCTAGGGCCTTGTGAGCACTGAGGGCTGAGATGAGGTCACCACTGTCCCCTGGGGCCACTTCCTTTCTGCAGTGCTCTTGGACCTGTCTCTACTCTGTACATTCTAAAGCATATCCTGAGCCTGGACTGTGAGACACACTACCTCTAGCCCTCTGCCTTAACATCACCATAAGCCTTCTCATGGCCTTCTCTCCAAGTAAGCTGACAATTAAAGATAGAAAACACAGCTTAGGCAAGAGCCTAGATTATCTTATTTTGGAAAAAAAGAAAAGACACAGAGGAAAGATTCAGATGTCTCTCCCACTCTCAAAAACATAGATGAACTGTCAGATCTGTAAAAAAATTCAAAAATCTCAAGGGAATGCAATGTATACTATCTTCCCTTCAACAGACTTTAATTTGGTTGAGGAGGCAAGGCTCAGACAAATGAGAACTTTAAAACTAAACAAATAGGGGCACCTGAGTGACTCAGGCAGGTAAGTGTCTGCCTTCAGCTCAGGTCATGATTCCAGGGTCCTAGGACCAAGCCCCGCATCAGGCTCCCTGTTGTTGGGGAGCCTGCTTCTCCCTCTCCATCTGCCATTCCCCTGCTTGTGCTCTCTGGCTCTTTCTGTCAAAATAAATAAATAAAATCTTAAAAAGAAACCTAAACAAATAACTGATTTTGGGGTATCTGGGTAGCTCAGTCAGTTAAGCATCTGACTCTTGATTTCAGCTCAGATCATGATCTCAGGGTTGCGAGACTGAGCCCTTCATCAGGCTCCACATCAGGCTCCACAATGGGTCTGCTTAAGATTCTCTCTTTCCTTCTCCTTCTGCCCCTCCTCCACCTCTATTTACACCTTCTCTCTCTCTCTCTAAAAAAAATAAAAAAATAAAAAGAAAACCTAAATAAATAACAACAGATTTAAATAGGCAAGTCAAGGTGAGGAGGACCACAGAGCCAATTTTGTGTTGGCCACATATAGTGGATTTCATCTGGACAACCTCAATTTTAACAATCAGATTCATTGTTAGGTAACATGTCTTGGTTTTTCAGTTCAGAAAACAGAGTCACCATAATCGTATGTCGAAAAGTCAAAGAGATGATATGTGTAAGAGAACTTTAGGGGAGGGAGGAAAAAGTGGTCAGTGCAGATAGGGGAGATCAGAGAGGACTTCATGGAGGAGGCCATGATAGAGACTTGAGATGGTCCCCATCCTCCAAGTGAGCACACCCACTAGTCAGGTCCTTCCAAGGTTTGGCCTCTCAGCTGTCTTGCCTCCACTCCTACTTTGATCTCTCTTGAATCTGCTCCACTTGGGTCCTCCCTCTGCCTCTGTGTGGCACAGTGTTCCACCATCTATAATTTAGATGTGTGGCAGATGTGAGCAGTGACTGGAAGGCATGGAGACAGGAGACTATAAACAGCCCTCCCCACTCCCACCCTGGTCACACGCAAAGCTCAGGCAGGCCCAGCATCTGCCCTGGGGCCCTTCATGCCAGGTGTCCTTCCCACACACCTACCAGACCCTAGGGCTTCTCGGCTCACAATGTGGCACCAAGATCTGGCAACAAGCAGCCACGCCGGAAACACCAGCTGCTCTGGGGTTTCCAGCCCCTGGGTCACTGCCGACCCACTGCCCAGGGGACTATTGCTCCTCTGTGGGATCAGAGCACCAAATCACAAATATTCACTGAGTTTGAGCTGTGGGCTAGACATAGACAATACGATAATGAAATAGAGAAAGTCTTTGCCATTGAGTTGATAATCCAACAGCTGAGTAAGAAGAAATTAGTTTATATACACTGGATGCTGCAGAGGGAGCTGTCCCTCTCTGGGGGCCACAGGAGGGCTGGTGGTCATGGTTGAAAGTGGGCCAGCTTCCACCTGGGAATACTGTACCAAACACTCTAGTGGCCTTGGATCTAGCCTTCAGCCTGCTCAAAACTTCACTTCCTCTAGGAAACCCTCCCCTACTAACCATATTTCATCATAAATCTCTATACCCTAGGAGGATAGAATACATGGCAGGACACATGCATCTGCAGATATCTTGGGTGCCTCCTCCCCATGAAGTTACCCTGGTTCCCATTCTAACCATTACTCAAGAATAAAGTCCACATTGCTCACTCATTTTCATCTTCCTTCTGGAGGTCCTAGAGAGGCTGGTGCTAAAACTGTGTTTCCAAGCACAGGCTCTGGAGTCATGGGCCCTTCCTGCAGATGTTGACTTCACTGCTTACTATCCTAGGAGATCAGGCACATTGTCTGTTTTGGTGAGCCTCCATTTTCCCCTTTATACATTGTATCAAATTATTCTCCTCCAAGAGGTGATGTAATGGGAACTAAATAAGCTAATATAGGGACAAGGTCTAGTTCTGTGTCAGGCACATGGCACGTGCTCAAGAAATCAAGGTTCTTTGGTGCCAGGTCTGTATACAGTGCAAGCAGGTGTGACCTGGACCAACCTTGGCTTGGTTATGAGGAATAAGCCCTTTCTACTCCTAGGATGGCCAGTGGGAGAAAAGGCAAAGATGGTCCTTACATCTGCTAAGCCACCCTGGATAGGGACGTGGCCTCAAAGTGAGGCATGTGGGGCCATCTGAACTTAGCCAATTAGAAGAGCACTGGGAAATCTGGGGGTTTACAGGGTACCAACAATACTCTTGGCATGTCCCCAGCAGGCTCTGTGAACATAGAAAGGATGACAGGAGCAAAGGGCTGATGACAGTCCTTCCCTCCTGGTCAGGTCAACTTCTTGCCTTCATCACCATTCCCTCCATCACCACTCACCTCCACCCATCCAGGACAGAGAAGGAGAGCAGAGGGCCAGACAGGATGACTGCCGGGGGCAGCCTTCTTATGCCAGCCTGGCTTCTAGAAATAGCTCTGCCCACAGAGGAACTGGCCACTTCCCCAATCCTTCCTCTGGAGCAGCACTTCCCTCAAGTGGCAGAAGAGATAATTCTACTGAGACTGGCTTCTTCTCATTGGGAAAGGGAACAGTCTGGCAGCTGGCAGAGAGGTAGGGCAGTCTCTCAGATGATGTAGGGCAATCTCTACATAGCAAGCAAGTGGGCAGACTCCCTCAGGATCAGGTCCGGGAAGGGTTTCACTTGCCCTCCCCGGCAGAGCCCTCCACTGCCTGCCCACTGCACCCTAAGAAATGAAAAGCATGTGTGTGCTCTCACAAGTCATCGGCCAAATCTGTTGACCCCCACAGAACTACTACCTATACTTTCTGTATTAACGAAACAAAACAAAACAAAACAAAACAAAACAAAGTTTCTTAAATACTTATCAACTTTTGGTGCTAAATAAGTACCATGAATAGGTATTTTCAGAGCTCTCCTTGTGGATTTCTTTTTTTTTTTTTTTAAGATTTAATTTATTTATTTGAGAGAGAGTATGAGCAGGGGGAGGGGCAGAGGGAGAAGGAGGAGCAAATTCCCCTCTGTGCAGGGAGCCTGACATGGGGGGCTTGATCCCAGGTTGCTGGGATCATGACCTGAGCCAAAGTTAGCCATTTAACCGACTGAGCCACCCAGGCACCCCTCCTTATAGATTTTGATATAAAATGTCTACATTCCTTCTTTCTTTCCCAAATATTTATTATGCACTTACTATGTGCTGGATTAATGAAGAGACAAAGACAAATTAGATGCAGTCCATCCCCTCCAAGGAGCACAGAGTCTAGAAGGGGAAACAGATCTATACCATTAAACCGTGCCACAAAAGCAGTCAACTGTTATTACTAATAAAATAGAAATCCATTTAAACCCTGTGGAACCACAAAAGGGGAGCAGTTCATTCTGTTGAAGGTCTAGGGGCATATTAAGGGAGTGCTGGGGCCCTTGTGTCCTCTGGAAAGCTAGTGTGAGTCACCAAAACCTGGCAGCAAGCAGCCCACCCAAGGATGCCAGCGGCTCTGATGTCCAGCACGGTCAATATCCCTGGTAGGAACAGTCTTCTGATTGTCTAGCAATGCCAATTCAATAAGTATCTTTTAGTTCCTTCCTTGTGCAGACAGTGAAAATACAAGGATCCCACCCTGTTTTCTTGCCTCATCTGCACTTACTATGTCCCACTCATTGTTTCTGGGAATCTGGGTGTTTTGCAAATACATTCATGAAAGCCAGGATGAAAGATCCAAATTTGAGTAGTGGAGGCTCACAGAAAGTTTGGGTGTACACGCATTCACCCAAACGTAGCTGGAGCGGGGTGAGGGGGTTAAGGATGATGTGTACATGGGGTATAGAGAAGAAACTCCTTGAAACGGATGCAAAACATCTTAAGTGACTGAGTTAAGCACTTGGCATGTCTTAGGCTGAGAATAGTTGAGAAATGGTGTTTTAACCAAACGAGTTAAGCTATGTTATGAAGGACTGAGCAAGGCACTGTTTCCACCTTTTCAATTATGCACAGTTTGTGTCACACACTTTTTAATGATCTGCCTTTTGCACTGGACCCCCAGCTCAATGGGCCGGTCCTGTTCACCTCCTAATTCTGTGGGTAGCTGAGAACAGTCACTAAATAAAAATGAATGAATGACCTTCACTGAATATAGAACGAAAGGAAGTGAGAGTCAGCACAGCCCCATGCTGGGAAGACTGCCCTAAAGATTTCTGAAACCCTGGGATATACTTCCCATGAAGCACATGCAATTGCCTTGATACAGAAACTCTTCAGAAGGGGTTAGCATTGGTACGTCTGGGCTGGTCAGGTGGGGTTCTGCATGGAGGCTAGGGCACATCCAGTCCCCGTTGCATGTTATGGATACTGGGGCTTGATGCCAAGTGTTAGCAGCATTCAAGGTGTCCCCCACACAAGGCTGTGTTTTCTGAGAACTTGGAGTGCTGCACAAATACCCAACATCTGTGAATTTCCACAGCACCTTTCTCCAAGGAATTCCGCACACTTACAGACATGATCTCATTCATCCTCTCATTCCCTCTGAGGCAGGGAGGGGACTAGCATGATTACCTCTGTTACATGTGTGGGGCAACAGACACAGAGAAGGAGAGAAACTTCCCCAAGGTTACACAGCAAATATTGGACTGCTGAAAAGGATAGTAGGTGGTCTGGCCTCCTGTCCTCCACTAGTTCCTTCTCCTGCCTTTGCCTTGACATTATGCTGCTAAGAGTTAAAGGCATTAAGGAAATATATATATTATGAGGACTGTGGTATGATCATCATGAATGTCTGGTGAAATCCAATAAGACCACTAAGAAATAGTATTAGTCATTGCCCCAAGCCCTCTTCTTCTTCTTCCAGGTTTCTACTTCAATGATTAGGGGGAGCAGAAATAAAGAATAAAACAATAGTGATGGGGAAGAGGTCATAGCTCTACTGCTGAATTGGGGCCTGAGCAGTGCACTGGGCCCATCAGCTCCGGTGGGGGTTGGGGGGGTAGGTAGGGATGGCTTTGGAACATTCAGTGCTTTGGGAAATTGTGAAAGGAAGGAAGCCTGTCCTTCTTGGGAGCCGGAGAAGCAAAGACCAGCTGAGTGCTACAAGAGGCCCAGGTCAAGGATAGTCCTTCACAGAGAGAACCAGTCACCCCTCTCTGCTTTAATCAGAGGGCTCTTTTAATTAACACAAAGCCCTGGTGACACCATCAACAATGATTTTCTTACAGTCAATTCCTAAAGCCCAACTGCCCCCAAACAAAGGCTTGACTCCTCTGCTCCCTTTTGAAGGAGTCTTAAAGTACTGACTAATCTAATCCCATCTGCACCTCCTCAAATCCTTGGGAACCTAGATATAAAGGGCTGAGACCAAAAAGGTGAAAATTTCAATTAGGCATGCTGCTTTATCCAAAGCCGGGGGACAATGGCACACAGCTTAATCTGGATTTGCAAATTTACTCTGCAAATAGGTCAAAGCGTAATAGAGCCTGGGTGGTGCCTAGTTCATCCAAGGCTGGCATTCTTCTGCACAATCCCTGGTCCTTCCCTTTGCTAAAGAGAAAATCCTGGCCCATGAGTGCCCCTCCCTCATTAGAGCTCTTCAAGCACCAGGAATACCCCCAAGTCTCCACACACCTGGTCTCCTAAGCCCTGACCCTGTTGTCCAGCACAGGAAATGCAAATCTTAAAGGGCCAGGGCCTCAAATCGGTGATTCACCCTCTCCATGAAGAGAGTGAAGATGAAGTGAAAGCCACAGAGTGTACTGATTAGAAAGGCAACTAATGATCTCTAGAGAGACCCATTTCAGAAGATCTGGGGAAGGAAACAGATGGCAAAGTTACGGAAGGGCAAACGGGATGTAAGGAGGCCAAGGTGGGAAGTTCCAGAAGAAGAGCAGTAAGAGGAAGACAGCTACTGGCATCAAGAACAGCATACTTGGGAGGTACAGATTGAAGGGAGCGTTTGTAAGATAGCAGGACTTTGACCCGGTTTTAGGGCAAGAACTGGAGATAAGGAGGGGTTAAAGATTATAAATGTGAAAGAAAAAATATCAATTTTGAGTAAAAGCCCAGGAGTAGACAGGGAGAGGTAGGGTCATGAGCCCAGAGACAAGTTTTTTGCAGAGGTAGAAATTGGCTTCATTCCAATACTTTCTTGGTGGAACCTCGAATCCACGGTTCTAACTTCGTGCCTGGTGTCTCAGGTCCTCATTAGGTGTGACCTTCAGGGCCAGGCCCCAACTCACCCATGGTGACTGAGGTCCTGCTCCTGAACACTCACGGACTCTGTCCCACTCTTGTGACTGGTTCTTACCTTTCCTACAAACCCACTTGGGATTTCTGAGTTTGGCAGTCCTGCTGCTCGAGACCTGCTGCCTTGCAAGCCAGGTGTGACACACAAATAGGTGGGCTGAGACTCCCGCAAGGGTGCCCGTGGCAATGAGCAGGTCTAAGGACAGCTGCCAGGCCTGCTGTGGTCTTTGTCTTTCTCGTGGCCTCGCTTAGGATGTGACCCTGCTGAGTCGCCCGCCCCATGTCTGGCACATAGTAAACACTCAAGAAATAATTGTTGAACTTAAGCCTGCTTTGTATTCTTCCTCCCTTCTTGGAGGCTTCTGATGGAAAGTGATTTTTCCTAAGCAAGGCAGCTAAAATGTTGCTTGTGTAAGATGCTGACATAAGACAGACTCCCAACGTGGGCAGTGTGTGAGCTTCGTTGTGACATGTTTAAGTCTCAGACCGCTTGCAGAAAGCAGCTCTCCATATGCCCTGCACAAGCAGACACAGCAGGGCAAAGTCAATTCTAAAATTACCCCGGCAGATTTTTGCTCTGAGAATCAACGAGCTGGCTGGACCTAGCGATGAAATCACTCCTTAACACAGGCACTTGCAACAGAGCTAACTTATGAGAGTCATGGAGACACGGAGGGGAAGGTGACAAGGGTCTCAAACCACCTTGAATCGGGTCCCAAAGCTGCCGGGATTGAAACCCACAGCTTTGGAACTGCCTGCCTCCCAGCCTCACTATTTTCTCACTCAGGATTCCCTGAAACAACACACTTAGAAAAAAAAGCCAAATAAGAGTGAGTGCTCTGAAATGAGGGAATCCACAGTTGCTACTGACTTTGGATCTCCAGGAGGAAAACGAAGCAGCCAAATCTCTTGGCCAGCTTCATGTTAACATAACTTGGCCAGCTCTGCGGATTCCTGAAAGTCTCCTTCCTCCGCAGGGTGAAATTCTCCTTTGCTCTGTGCCTGGTCTGTCCTAGCCCAAGCTGGGGCATCAGCCAAGTTACCTCTGGGGTGAGAGTTTTCAAAGGCCACTTGAGGTTTCCTCCCATCCCCATGTCACCTTTCTGTGTCGCACTGCTTGGTGAGAAGAGGGACTGGGAGCTGAGCTGGGTGGGCCCCAGGACTCCTACCATGGGGAAGAGGGTCCTTGGCCCCTCACTCTAGGCCTCAATTGACTCAAAGATTCAGGAAGAATTACCAATGTTCATTATACTTGGAACAAGTTATCCTGTTCTGGATATACAAAAAAGCCAGAAGCCTCATGAAAATCAGAAATTAGACCTAAAATAATTTTGTAAGTTCTGGTTGTTGATGATCAGTCAGCAGGCATTTACTAAGTTATGTAGTTGAATAAACACCTACTAAGTCTCTGCACTACTCCAGAGACAAAGTACCTGGCAGTGAGGAGTCTGACAGGCTCCCCATCTTTGTGCTCGTTTCTGGGCATATATGCTAAAATTGGAATGACAGACTCCCCATCTTCAAGGAGCTGACATAAAGAGGGGAGGGGCAGTCAGCAAACAAGGAAGAAATAAATGAGTAAGACCATCTGGGGCACTGTCGGGTGCTATGGGGAAAACCACACAGGGGAAGGCAGGAGAACCACTAGAGCTAGGGCTGGCAAAGGTCTCTCTGAAGGAGTAATAAGCTGACAGTGGACTACAGAGAGCAGATGGCCAAAGAGGACACTGAGAAAGAACCTTCCAGAAGAACAAACAGCAAACCAAAGACCCCAGGATGGATATATTTCAGGGACAGAAAAGAGCAAATCCAGTTTGCAGAGTGAACAAGGTGAAGTGTGGAAGGAGAGAGGGAGATGGGGGCCAGATCTTGTGGGGTCTTACAGACACAATGGAGGAGGCCCCTGGTAGGTTTTATGGGGGTGATATATACTGTCTGATCTATACTTCGGAAAGCTCATCTCAGCCAACATATGAAACTGGACTACAAGGGAATGAGGCCTCCAGACAGAGCAGGCAGGTAGTTCTCACAATAACCCAGGCAGGTGGTGGGGGTCTGGACAAGGTTTGCAGGGAAGAGGAAGGAGGGTGAGAGGTGTACAGAGAGGGATATATTTCAGTAGTAGAGCCAAAGGTACTTATTGTGGATTAGCTACACAGGGTACAAGGGAACAAGAAGAATCAAGGATGATTTCTAAGTTTTTGCCCTTATTTCTTTTTTATGTAAGCTATTCAAAAAAGATATATGCTCAAGCTGGAGATTTGTCATCTACAGTAAGATTCTAATCTTTAGCCACTAACTCGGTAGTTGGTTGACATCAGGTTGGTATCGAATGCTGAATTCAAGGATATGCATAGACTCCTGGATTTACGTTGCCACTATGGTTCACTTAAGCTCCTCCTCTACGACAGGGGCTCAGAGATGCTTGGCACAGGCCAAGATCGGGTTTTGATAATTGCCATCACATAAGTTCAGGTCCTAGGGGCGGTTCGTAGCACTCAGGTGTAGGGTGCGGCGTTCCCGCTGTGCAGTCTTACCGCAGAACTCCAGCCTCCCGAGCTAGCCTGGGTCCCAAGCTAGCAAGATGACCATAGCCTTGGCGGTCTGCGAGTGATGACGAGAGGCCCTCTGCCCAGGGCCCATTCACAGACCAGGAGGCTATGAGGCAGACTGTGTGAGAGAAGAGTTGTCCAGGGAAGAGGGAGGTAACCTCAGAAAGCAGCAGAATGAAAACTGGCACTGCTGAGCTCCAGTCACAGTCACATAGCTATGTCCTTCTGAGTCCTTGTCCCCACCTGACCCTCTGGGACCCCTCCTCCTACGTGACCTGCCAGGGCTCAGCGACTCTAGCTGTGCCTCTAAATCACAGCCTCTAAACTTCAGACAGGCCCAGTCTCAGTTCTTGGGCGCCTCTCTTCTCTATCTACACTCACCCATTTAGTGCGCTCAGAGAATCTCATGGCTGAGAAAGCCTCTAAATGCCGCTGACTCTCCAGCCTGAGTCTGTATCTGGCACAGAGCGTGGCATCAATCAGCATATGTTGTTCCCAAGTACCAGGCATTTTACAAGTGTACTTCTGCTTAGTCCTCTCAGGATCCTACAAGGTTGGTATTATGACACCCCTCTTTATAGATGAGGACAACGTGGCCCTAAACACATCCAAGTGACTTCTCTTCAACTCTACGTGGATCTGTAACAGCTCTCACCATGTCACATGTGCACCACTAAATTCCAGACTTCCTCCCTAACCAATTTCTTTCCAGGTGTGCAGGCCAAAATCTTAGAGTCATCCTTGATTTCTTTCCCTCATATCTTGAACTCACTCCATCAGCAAATCCTAAGGGATTTGCCTTCAGAATAGAGCCAGAACAGGGACGTTTATCACCGGCTCTATGGCTAGCCCCCTTGTTCAGGCCACGGTTTTCTCCCCAGGACCACTGCAATAGCCTCCTATTGATCCCCTGCTCTGTCCTTGCCCCCAACAGTCTGGTTGGCACAAAGCAACCAGGGTGACCATTTAAACATGTTAGTGACCATGTCAGTCACTGCTCAGAGTGCCCGTGACTTCTCATTTCATACAGAGGAAATCCAGAGGCCTCCAAGGTCGATAGGCTCTGCACATCGGACCCCAACCACCTGCCCCCACTCCCGCCTTTCCCTCTGGCTACTTCTTCCTCTCCCAAGAACTCTCTGGTCTGCTTGCACTGGCCTCCTCTTCCTCACTGCTCTTTGAGCACAACACACCTGCTCTATCAGGGCCTTTGCACTCGCTGCTCCCTCTGCCTGTAACCCCTCACTCTACCCATTGCTTGCCTTGCTCCTTCACTCATTTCTGCTCAATCGTCACTGTGCCAGAGAGGCCACTCCTGACCACCCTATCTGCCTCTTCAGTCTATCCCCTTGCTCTGCTTTATCTTCACAGTACACATTGCTACTGAACACATGATATATCTACTTGTTCACTTGTTTAATGTGTCTGTCACTACTAGACTGCAAATCCCTTGAGGGTAGAGACTTTATTCCTTTCCCTCATGGCTGCATCCCTAGGGCCTGGATCTGTGTCTGGCATAGAGTGAGGCCTCTTAATATGTGCTCTTGTTCTCCTGTACCAGGCACTTTACAAGTGTGCTCCTACTTAGCCCTCTCAAGATCCTGTAAGGTTGGTCATATGATGTCCCTCTATAAAGATGAGGAAGCTGAGAGGACAGTAAGCCAAACTGGCCAATATGACAAAGTCAGAGAGGGGCAGATCTGGGACTTGAACCAGCCCCATTTGGTTCTAAAGCTCTCTCCACTATAAAATAATGTTCCCCAAGGCTCACACCAGCCCCCAAAGCTTCCAGGATCTCTGCTTCAATTCTAAGGAGATGGAGCATCAGTCAGACAGAGAGAGACAGAGATACAGGAACAGGAAGAGAAAGAGAAATAAAGAATGATGGAAAGTCCTGGGGTGCTTGGGGGGGCTCAGCTGGTTAAGCATCTGCCTTCAGCTCAGGTCATGATCCTAGCTCTTGGGCTCCCAGCTCAGTGAGGAGTCTGTATCTCTCTCTCTCTCCCTCTGCCGTTCCCCCTACCTGTGGGCTGGCTCTCTTTCTGTCAAATAAATAAAATTTTTAAAAAGGACAGAAAGTCAGATGGAGGCAGTCTCCATGAATTCTTTTGGTGAAAGGTTGAGCTGTTCAGATCCATAAGCAGAATGGTGAGCCTGGCTTTCTAGGGCAATGTCAGGATCACTGAACTCCCCAGCATCCTCACAGAGCTTCAGAGGGACAAGCCTCAGGGGATCAGATTTTTCCTTCACTTGCCATTAACTAGTAGGCAAATCCCTTCCTCCCTTCTAGCCCCAATTTCCCATCTGTCAAATGAAGGGAATGACCTGATGGTGGTTCCAAAGCCTGGCTTTGGATATCAGAATCAACCTGGAGACATGGGAAGCACATGGCTTTCAATGCTTTATTCCTAGAAACAAACCGAGAAACGGACTCTTAACTACAGAGAATTGATCGTTACCAGAAGGGAGGGGAGGCAGGTGAATGGGGTGAAATACGTGATGGAGAGTAGGAGAGCACTTGTTGTGATGAGCACCTGGTGATGTATGGAGGTGCTGAGTCACTATTCTGTATACCTGAAACTAATATGACACTGTATGTTAACTCTACTGGAATTAAAATTTAAATACTTAATTAAAAAATAAGCTTTAGAAACAAAACAAAACAAAAACAAATCCCTAGAAGGATTTGATACTGGAAGTCTTTGGTAGGCAAGGAAATATGTATTTAACAAAAGTCAAACATCAAATCTGTGTGGGAGGTGGCATCATGGAACTATTGAGAGCATGGTCCCTGGGATCAGAGGTTGCCTGAATCTAATCCTGACCGTAAGACTTTAGGAGTTAATCTCTCTGAGGCCCAGTCTCCTTATCAGAAAACTGGGGATGATAATATGAACACTGTCAAGGCCTGGTATGAAGATTAAGAGCACTGGTATTAATGGGGAGAACAGTTGGTATTTGTAAAGTCCATACTTAAGTGCTGTGTTAATTATCTGTTGAATAATTACTCATAGTTACGCAGCTAGGTTGCTGCCAGCAATGGACAACTTCTAATGGGTTTTTCTGGTTTCAATATTCCTAATTCCCTGCCCCACTACTTCTGAAAAGGAAAAGGAGACTGGCCCTCATTAAACTCTTGTCTTACAGTGGAGAGCACAAGCACCACTCCTGACTCACTACTGAATCAGCCTCAGTGCGAATTAGGTCCTTTTAACTACAACTTCGAACAGCATGTCAAATCAGGCAGAGTTATTGATGTTGACATAGAACCACTGAATTGCCAAGTTGAAAAGGACCTTAGGATCATTGGTTAGCATTCTTTCCGAGCAGACATGGAAGTTTTACAAGATAATAACAACAACAACAACAACAACAACAAATTACAGGTCACAAAGCAAATCTCACAAGTATCCCCAAAATTAATATCATACATGCCACATTTTCTCAACAAAACTCAAGTCAATTAGAAATAGCCAAGACAACAACCTCCTCACCCCTATATCACTAGGGATGTAAAACATACTTCTAAATAACTCACAAGACAAAGAAACCAAAATAGAATTTTTAAATTATAAGGGCAGGGCTTTTGGTTGTTTTGTCCACTGATGAATTCACAGAACCTAGAATAGTGACTGGCATATAGATGTTTATTGAATTGAGGAAGGAATGAATAAATGAACAAGACAAGTGATAATAAATGTACATGCTTTTATTATAAAGGAAATAAGACTAGAAATTGGTAAGTTAGACATTCAACAACAAAGAACAGATTAAGCCCAAAGAAAGCAGAGAGGGGAGTGGTGCCTGGGTGGCTCAGTGGGTTAAGTTCTTGATTTCAGCTCAGGTCATGATTTCAGGGTCATGAGATCAAGCCCCACACTGGGCTCCATACTCAGCATGGAATCTGCTTGAGATTCTCTCCCTCTCCTTCTGCCCCTCCTCCTGCTCATGCTCTCTCTCTCTTTCTTACTCTTTCTCAAATAAATAAATAAAATCTTAAAAAAAAGAAAAAGGAGAAAGAAGTAATAGAAGATGGGAATAAATGAAATAGAATACAAACAACGGAAAGGGTAAATTAAGCCAAAATCTGTTTTTTTTTAAAGACTAATAAGCATCTGCCACACTGATCATATTTTTAAAAAGAAAGAAGACACAAACAATATTTGGAATCACAAAGGCAATAACACAGTTGCAGATGCAACAAAGATTAGGAACTTCAAAAGACAATTCTATGAAAAAATGCATACCAGTAAATTTGCAAATATGTACAAAATGGACAACTTCCTAGGAAAATAAAATTTAACAACACAGAATCAAGAAGATAAAAACCTTAATAGAATAGCACCAGTAAAAAGAATTCCAAAATTAAAAACCACTGACAAAAACCCAGCAGGTGGCCCAGACATTTTTAAAATGAATTTTATCAGACTTTGGAGAAACAAATAAGCTTGCCCTTTGAGAATATATTTCAGAAAATAAAAAAGAAGGAACAGTCTGAACTAATGACATGCAGCTTTTATAATCTTGGCACTACAACCAGACACAGTACAAGAAAAAGAAAACCTCTGGTCCAATGTCACTAATAAATATAGATGTAAATATCCTAATAAAATATAAGCAAACTGAATATGGCAATAGGCTAAAATAAATACATAATGACTGTCTTGGTTTTTGCCAGTTATGTATGTGCAGTTTAATGTCTGAGCTCTATCACTGAAGATCCTTGTATTCAAAGGTTAAAGGAGAAAAGCCACATAATTATTTGAGTCTACTCAATAAAAAACTCAAGAAAAAGTATTTGAAATTTTAATTTTAAGTATCGTAGCAAAATAGGAACAGAAGGGAATTTCTTTTTACCTGATAAATGGTCTCGACAAAAAACAAAAACAAACCAGCAAATTTCCTATTTATGGATAAAATATTAAAAGCATTCCATTTAAAATCAAATAAAATTAACTACAAGCCTGCATTTTTAGTGAACATGGTACTAAAGACACTGGCTATACAGTAGGACAAGAAAACAAATACGAAAATTAAAACAGAAAAAAGCAAAATTATCATTGTTTGCAGAAAATGTGACTGTCTACTACACAGAAAATGAAAGACACACTCCCATTTCTGGCAGTATGGTACACAAAATGTGGAGCAACCTCCTTCCAAGTATGGAAAACATACTAATTCTAGGAAAAATATATGAAATAGCATCTTCTTTAAGTATGCCTAAGCTGGTGCTACAATAAGGAAAGACTCAGTTCCAAATAAATGTACTAATCTACCAGTTCTAAATGACCAGGCAACTACTAACAATCAAAACTTAGACCTACATGAGTAGGTTATCAATTTCTCATGTAGAAGAAATTGATAAATTCAATATTTAACTGTCATCATTGAAGTCCAATCCTTTTCTCATTGCTTTTCAACACATAAGGTTTTTTGGAGGACATTCTTTCAACTTTAAAAATATGGAGGTAGTTTTTATCACCCTTCGAAATAATTTCTAAATTAACTGCCTCATGTTCAGGAAATATGATTTTCATAATACAAATTCTATAAGATATGTTCAGTCCTGCCTCCTGCTTGAGACATTGTTGATTTTCATAAATGTCCCATCA
This sequence comes from Vulpes vulpes, assembly GCF_048418805.1. NCBI lineage: Eukaryota > Metazoa > Chordata > Mammalia > Carnivora > Canidae > Vulpes > Vulpes vulpes. The sequence goes on along the minus strand of NC_132787.1, from coordinate 38,655,313 downwards.
CAAAAGAGATTTCAATATAGTACAGTCAGTAACTGATAATGCAAGAAGGCAAAATTTTAGCAGGTTACAGAAAATATGAAAACCACAACTAGCACACTTAATGTAATAGACTGATAAAGAACACTGCAGCACTTCTACAGGATACATATCAGGGCCATGTTTCACAAGTTCTATCGAACAACCAAAACAGTGCCAATGTTCGTCTAAAAATGCCATAGTCATAGTAAAAAAAAAAAAAAAAAAAAAAGCCACAGACTGGAATAAGATGTTTACAATGCATACGACTCACAAATATAGTGTCCACAATACATAAAGAATTCCTGTAAATCAGCAGACAAACAATTCAACAGGAAAATGAGAAAATTAAAAAAAAAAATGAGAAAATTAGAACAATCAATTCACATGGACGATAAACATAGGAAGAGATGTTCATTTTTATTAGTGACCCAGAAGATGTAAAATAAAATCATTATACAGAAAACCATGAAAATTGGTCCCTGCTGCACACTATATGTGAAAATAAATTTTAGGTAGTTTCAAGATTTATGTAGAAAAGTAATCATGAAAAAAATTAGGAAAAATGGACTATCTTTATGATCTTACAGGGTAGAGAAAGATTTCTTAAACAAAACACAAAGAGGCACAAATCCAAAGAAACAAAAAGCACACAAAAAAAACAGACTAAATTTAAAGGCTGATGAAACACCATATACTGATTATCAATGGGCAAAATTTAAATTCTGCTATCGGCAGGAAATGGTAGGGATATACAATTAGTGGGAGCATAAATTACTTCAGTCATTTTAGAGAACAATTTGATTATATCCTGTAAAGATGTGTATCCTCAAAGAGTAAGTAATTCTATTCCTAGAGAAATTCCTACATAAATGCTCCCAGACACGTGTTTAAGAGGATTCATGAGTGCATCACTGGCAGTAGAAAATAAGGAATCAACCTCAGTGGATAGTTAAATGCCAGTAGATTAATCTAAGGAATATGGTAATTCAGTTTTAGTGAATGTACTAGAGGTACATATATCAACATGATCTATCTGAAAAACAATGCTGAGCAAAAAAGCAAACAACAAAATCATAGCCCGATACTATTTAGATCAAGTTTGCAAATGCGCAAAAAAATACTGTAGAGTATTTGTGTGCATGTACATTAAATAAAAGCACACAAATATCCTGAAAATAGTAAACACAACTTCAGAATATTAGTACAGAATATTAGTAAGCTCTAGGAAGAGAAGGAACAAGAAGGTAAGAGGAAGGGCTTCATTTATATTTGTAATGACATTTACCAAAAAAGAGATCTGAAGCAGAGATGACAAAACAAAGATGACGAAACTGTGTCTTGGTTACATAGGTACTCATTAATTTACTTTTTAGATTCTTCAGTGTGTTCAAAACATTTCACAACTTTAAAAGCATATTATCAGTTTCCTCCAGCCACACAAAGCAGAAATTCCTCATTTACTGTTTCTCACAATTATCCATATTACCTTCTATTTGATCACTTCCAGAAATGGGGAGCTCACTACAATAGAATACCTGGAATAAGGATCTGACCTGACAAGGACGTGTGTGCTATTTTTGGAATTTTTCAGTCTTAGATCCAAAAGAGCAAAAGGATTGGAAAAGAAAGGTGGGGGAGGGAGGGGGACTATTGCTTATAATACATTTGCAGAATTGCAATTAAATATTTCAGAGTATTAGCTTCTTGCCAGAATACATAAATGTCTGAAATCCCTCGTGACTCCTGCATTATCAAGATTGCTATCATCGATCACAATCTATATCCGCCCCTGTCCATGGGCTTTCTGTGACATCACCAACCAGTCGTTTCCAGTTCAGCAGGCCACACTCACCATGTGCCATGACAGCAGCTCCTTCTCTACTTGTTATAAGGCATGGTTTTTAAATGGGCAGGCATAAAATAATGCTCTTTTTAGAACAGTCCTGTCATTGGAAGCTTCTGGTATTTACAAAGTTCTCAAAAAAACCCCCAGCCTTTTGCTGAACTTTGTGATGCAGCCAATTCTGTTGGTGGGCAGATTTGACGGTTAAAAAAGTTCTTCCCTGAGGAATCTGAAATCTGTCTTCCCTGAAACTTTTACCACTTGGACTTGATTCTGCCCTTGGAAACCCCCCGAGTGAGCAAGAATATGAGTGTGTATGTGTGTGTGTGTGTGTGTGTGTGTTAAATATCCTATACATATTTCATATACACATTTTCAATTGTACCCCATTGCTTTCTATGCTTTTAGAGGAAATCTATTTCTGAGTTTACCAAGATTCAGATATGAGGGAACTATAGGCAAAGAAACCTTAGATTATAACAAGTGTTATCTGAAAAATACATAGACATTAAGGTAGTTATGTTTTTAAAACTTGCCTACTTAAAGTAATTGAAATTGGAATATCAATTGCCTGTCACTTCTGGGAAAATCATACCTTCGGTTAAGAAACATAATTTTGCTAACAGATTGTTCATCATTATGGCTTTTATACAGTTGGAATCCAACAAAATTTCATTGAAAAAAATTATGACACTTTATTTTCCTAAGAGCTGGTGATTTATGAGGACCACTTAGCAGGCATATAGGGCATATTTTATTGGGAATGGAGATTCTGTGATGATATATTCTTGTAGGGGGTGGACTCTCTGGGTGTGTGATATGTAGATAGTTGTCCTATGAACTATTAGAACTTTAATAGAGGGAAAATCAAATGTTGGTGAATGTCTTCTGTCTATGATGGAGGGAGGGAGAGAAAAAAAAAAGGAAAGAGAGGCAGAAAAAGAGGAGAGCAGAGAGAGAGAGAGAGAGAGAGAGAAACCCATCTTAAACAAACGGAGAAGATACAAGGGTTCCAGACCTCCAATCCCAGCCAAGAACCCCAGTGTGCCTTCCCCTTGTCACCCTCCAGCATCGTATCAATCTGCCCACACAAAGGGAGGGCCAGTTAGAGCCCTCGGCCAGATGTGGCCATCTACAGAGTTGGTCTGTGGAAGACAGGGGTAGACGATATAAGGCACCTCTGGATACCCCAATTCACGTACTATTATATCTGCTTAATCCATGCCTAATACTATATAAACAACAATAAATTCTTACAAATTCGGACTCTATTGTTTTTGGCCACTCTGTGGCTTCCTAAGCAGATAGTAAAGGAATTCTCCAAAACCTATCATAACTGTTGGTTTTTCCTCTTAAGTCCTGGTGTTTTAGCTTCTCTAGTCCAGCCCCAAGCGGAGGTCTGTATTTAATTTAAGACAATCTCTTCTGCCCAAGCCCCAACTTCCTTGGATGGTTCCAGCTCCCTTATTGCTATCCATTTAAGATCACAATCCCCTATAGCTCCTTCCAAGAGTCAAATGCTGCCAGGTCACTGAGGTTCCCAAAGCCCTTTGGCTTTGGAAGAAGAGAGTGCCTTGGCCCTTGCTCAAGTGTTTGGCCTGGTTCTACACTGACACTGAACCCCACGCTTTCTGAGGGAGACCCAGGGTGCCATGGAAAGAGGGGTGGCTTGGGAATCAGGGACACTGTGTTCTATTCTGGCTCTGTTACTGCCTGGCCAGTTAAAGATCCTGGAAATATTCATGAACCTAACTTTCCAATTCATGAAGCAATTTTATATGCATTACCTACCTCATCTGCTCCTCACAAAAACTCTACCAGTAGGACAAATATTATCCGTTATGCCTCGTTGAAAAAGCTGTAGTGGCTGCTCATCTAACAGCGAATAAAGTCCTTGCTGTGGCCAACAAAGCCCTACAAGATCCTATCACCGACCGCCACCCAGACCTCATTTCCTCCCACTCTCCCTTTGCTCTGTTACTGTCACTCTGGCCTTCTGACTGTTCTTCTAATACATCAAGAGGATTCCTGCCATGGGACCTTTGCGTTTACTATTTGCTTTGCCTGTTTGCTCTCTTCCCAGGTCTCCACACTGTTTGCTTTCTTACTTCATGATGATGTCTGCTCAAACATACTTTATCAGAGAGATCTTCCCTGTCCACCTCTCCCTCCACCTCCTGACACTGAGGTGTGACTGAGGTCACACCTCCTGACACTCCTCCCATTTCCTTTTGTCTCCGTCCTCTGCTTTATCTTTCTTCAGAGCACTCATCATGCTCCAACACACAACATGTTCACCATGTTTACAGGCAACTCTGTTGCCTCTGTCCTCCTAACACCAAAATGGAAGCTCCTTGAAAGCAGGTACTTTGCTTCACTCACTGCTGTAATCCCATAATCTAGAACATGCTTGGCACACAGTAAACATTCAAAAAATATTTTATATTTGACTTGATGGTGTTACCTCCTCAGTTGCATGTGAGGCAGATGAGAGTCAGAGAAGGTACAGAATCTTCTCAAAGGTGTGAAGCTAGTAACCACTACAATGCTCATTCCTCTCTCTGAAAGTTGGAAGATCAGAGCTCCAAGGCCAACTTCCCACACTCACCAGCCAGATGACCTTGTCCACTCTGGACCTGGAATTTCACTTAACAATACAGCTTTTCAAATCCATATGGCTTTACAATGTACATAATTCATTTAGGTTTAGATCCTGTCACACCAGCCTGTGTGTCAGATATGATGGGTGTCAATTCTAGTAGTTCAGGGAAGTCAACTGTGTCCCCAAGGTGAGGCAGTTAGGAAGAGGCAGAAGTAAGTCTCTGACCCAGTTCAGGGCTCTGAGGCCTTCTGCAACCTAAAGTGTTCCCAGATATCTCCCCCAGAGGATGCTCAATCAAGTTTCTAGCACATGAGTCTGATGATCCATATATCTTCGGGGCTTATCTTTGAAATGCTATCCACCACTGTCAGCCTTCCCAGCTTCCCATTGGTTTCTCCTTCCTTTAAACAGATGGCATATATGAAATTCACACCATGCGGTGTGATGCTGCTAAACTGTCTTGTGTTCATTTTATTCTAAATGATATATTCTAAATAGCAAGATATTTATCGACAAAGACATCCCTATTTTGTCTATGTCTATGTCTCAAATACCATCTAAATGTCAAATTTATATCTCGGGCCCAGACTTCTCTTCTGAGCTCTGCATCCAACTGCCAAAATGACCTCTCCACATGGACATTCTATAAACACTTTGATTCAGTATGTACAAAACTGAACTCATCATCTTTCCCCAATTGCTTCTCCTCCTGTCTTCCCCCACCTTAGTAAAGAAAATCACCACCTCCCAGCTATTTAAATGAGACACTTTTGTGTGGTTCTTACCTGTCTCCCTAACCAAACCCGGTGAATACTACCTGCTTCATATCTAGAGTTGTATCTATTCCTACTCTCCTGGCCTAAAAGATATTGTCATCACTGATGTCCCTGGACCTGGTGTTACATCCCCAGCACTCCATACAGCAGCCAGAGCATTGTAAAATACAAATCTGATCAGAGTGTCCCTTCTTTTAAAATCTTTCAGTGACTCCCCACTGGTCTTAATAAAAAGGTCAAACCCTTAGCCAGACTTTCAAAGTTCCTTCAGCCCCATCTGGGCCCCTGCTCTCCATAGAACATCCCACAGTACATCCTTTTCCTTGACTGCTAAGCAGGTCCCTTAATATTTAGTTACACAGTGGTTCAGGGAATGTGCCCTGGTGTCAGGCTGCCTGAGGGGCCAGGGTTCCCTGAGTCACCCAACACCCTGTGACTTTAGATTCCTCACCTAAGCTCTATCTCAATTTCCTGATCTATGGAGATCACCAGCTTGAAAGCTCCATGCTGTAAAAATTAAAGGTATTTCAAACAGGGCCTGGCACCTCGTAATGCATGTAAGGCACATTGGCTCCTCTCTCCCCCTTCCCCCCAACTTCTACTCAGCTTTTCAGTCTTCATTAAATACCAGTTCATCAGCAAAGGTTCTTTGACTGTTCAGAGTAGGCCAGTTTCTCCTGTTACACAGTCCCATACCAGTTGTGTCACTGAATGAAATTATGAGGTAAGTAATTATCTCCTTGTCCAAAGTCTATCTTCTGGGGATCCCTGGGTGGCTCAGCGGTTTAGCCCCTGCCTTTGGCCCAGGGTGTGATCCTGGAGACCTGGCACTGAGTCCTTCATCAGGCTCCCTGCATGGAGCCCGCTTCTCCCTCTGCCTGTGTCTCTGCCTCTCTCTCTCTCTCTCTCTCTCTCTCTCTCTCTCTCTCTCTGTGTCTCATGAATAAATAAATAAAATCTTTTAAAAAATGCTTAAAAAAAAGTCTATCTTCTTTATAAACTGGAAGCTTCACAAAGATAGAGATCAACTCCATCTCATTCACTTTTCCATCCATAGCTCCTAGCATAGTGTCTGTCACAGGGAAGGTGCTCAACAAATACTCGCTGATAAGTGATAATGTAAACCTCACTTGGGATCATTTGCAAATCTCCTCTAGTTTGGCTCTTCCACAAGCCTCCACTTAGGTATGGTACTTAGTACGATTAACTGAATATATTGACACCCCCCAAGCAAGGTTGCTGGTGTTCTCCAAATCCATTTCCTTTCTCACAGTGTTGTAGCTTCTTGTTGTAGCTGAGTCTGTAGATGTCCAGAAGAAAAGCTACACTCCCCAGCCTCTCTTTCCACAAGGAGTGGCCATTGCCTAAATTCTGGCTCATGAAATAAGAGTAGATGTCACATGTATAGCTTCTGGATAATGCCTTTAAAAGGAAGAAGAGTGTCCTCCCCTGTGACAGTCCCCCTTGTCCAAAGCATAGTCTTGATCAAAATATTTTTAACTTCAACTCTTTCCAAGTATTTAAACCTCTCTGCTACTATAACCTTGAGCCCAGGAAGGGATCAATATTGAGCACACTTAGGTTCCATTTGAGTGAGGGTTTGGCAACCAACCAGAGGCCTACAGGAAAGCCATGAGAGGGCTTGAAACTCCTCCCCAGCATCCCCCATCCACTGATCTTACCTCAGCTTTTTTACTCATATACATTGTTCTACATTCATATATAATTTGACCATCTCTTTGAGAATCTATATTTTCTGAAAGCAACATATTTAGGGCAAATGAGTAACCCACCACCATCATCACATCCCTCCTTCTTTGTCCTCTCTGCAATCAGGGTGATCTGACCGTGAAAAACTCTAGGGGTGCCCAAACCTCAAAAGAGAGGTAGGGGTACAGTTCCAGTGCCTTTAGCTGGTAGCCAGAACTCATGTCCCAGCCAAACTGTTCTGTAAGGACAAGAAGCATCATAGGCCAGCAGGTTTGGGCCATGGAAGAAAATGCAGAGTAAAAGGAGTGGGGTGGGTGCGGGTCCAGCAGTCCAGGATAGTTGCAGGAACTGAAAAAGTCACACAATAAGAGTAAGAATGTGTTGGACGGCAGGGCCTTGAACATCTGCCACATTGCATGAGCTGAGCTTGGTAGTTGGGCTGAGGATTCAGCGGTGGAACAGAAATAATGGCCCAGGGGCTGGCAGTGAGATGGTGAATGAAGAAAGGTGTTGAGAAGAGGTGAAAAGTTGAAAGTGAGACCAGTGTGATTAGAAGCTTTCCCTGAAGATGGGAAGCCCTTCATTAAAGCTCAAGATTACAGAGGCTTTGATTCTCGAACACTGGGCCAATCTGTAACAGGTGGTTGATGTGGAAAGCAAGAACATGTCCCAGCTGCTGCAAGAGCTCCTCAGAGATGTGAATGGTATAGTCAGCTCTGCACGAAGAAGAGGGCCTGGCACTCAGGACTTTTCCTTGTCCGTGACACGGGGCAGAGATGACCGAGAACACTTAAGCCTTTCGTAAATAGTTTACACAGCACTGAGAATTAGCTGCATTCTCCCTTTTCCAAAAGAACAGTTTGATTTTATAGGTTCTTTCACATAAACAGTCTTGTTAATGTGGGTTGGGAAGGGAGACCTCAAAGAGAGAAGGCGGTGGTTAAACAGGAGCTAGGAGCCTCTCGCCAAATTTTTTTCATGTTTGTCTCCCATAACCAAGGATGAAAACCCCCTGAACAGTGGAAGCTTCATGTCTCCAAAGGACTATAATAATCACAGAGTGATCTTATTTATCCAGGCATATGGATAAGTATATGGCACATAGTAGGGCCACACTACTCATCTGTAGACTGATTTGATAGATGAGATTTTGGACTCCTAGGGCAAATTTTAACCACAAGTGGATAAAGAAAATCAAGAAGCTGGGAGTTATGTTCTTATCAGTTGTTTAAAGAAAAAATAAATAAACTGAGGCCCAGAGAATAACAGTTGCAGGTCTCACAAATGTAGCACTCTGTAATTTACTGACCAATACCCCAAGACTACTAGCTCCTCCCTCAAAAACCAGACTCTCATTTGAAATGGAGGGAATCCAGGTAATGCCTATACATGTTTAAAAACAGTGCTTCCTCTCAGCCACTTGGTAACTTTAAAAAAATGTTCACATCGTCATCATACACCAGAAAATACATATTAGAATGTAGATGAGCTTGTTTGGGCTCTCTCTGTGATTTGGGACATTCCCAAGGTCCTCCTCTGGATATTCCTTGAAATAAATTAGCCTAAAAATACACTTCTGATCCAAACAAAACTGCAGAAACCGGTTCCTTGAGCTGGATGGTTCCTCAAACTCTTTGCAGAGGTGATACTGTCCAAGTTGCTGCTTCTAAGCCTGCCTCCACCAGTCTGGGCTAAAGATAAGGACCTACAGACAGCCTCAGGTAGTTGTCTTTTCTTTTCTTTCTTTTTAAAGATTTTATTTATTCATTCATGAGAGACACACACACAGAGAGAGAAAGAGGCAGAGACACAGGCAGAGGGAGAAGCAGGCTCCCTGCAGTGAGCCTGATGTGGGACTCGATCCCAGGACCCCAGGATCATGACCTGAATCAAAAGCAGACACTCAACCCCTGAGCCACCCAAGTGCCCAGGTAGTTGTTTCTTAAATGTAACAAAAATGTCACACTGAGATGCAGCCAGGGCCTGAGCCAGAAGCCAAAGACGCAAGGTCAAACAGAAGACCTGCCCTCAAAGAGATTTAATTCTTAGGGAGTAGGAATATCAATTGATGCTTGAAAAGTCTACAGAAAAGTCCCTCCTAAAAGGAATACATAGGGTCTTAGAAGGACTGGAGTGGGTTGAAGTGTGACTCCCCAAACTGTACATCTAAGTCCAAAGCCCTGGAACCTGTGAATGTGACTTTATTTGGGAGAAGGGCCTTTGCAGATGTAACTTAACTAAAGGTCTTAAGATGAGACAATCCTGGATCTAGTGTGGGGGGCCTAAATCCAATGACCAGAGTCCTTGTGTGAGACGAGGGGAGAAGACACACAGGGGAGGAGGCCAAATGAAGACAGAGGCAGACACTGGAGTGAGGCAACCACAAGCCAAGGAATGCCTGGAGCCACCAGAAGCTGGACAAGGCAAGAAAGGGTTCTCAGCGCCTTCAGAGGGAGTGTCACCTGGCCAGAACCTCTATGTTGGACTTCTGACCTCTAGAACTGTGAGAGAATGCATTTCTGTTGTTTTAAGCCACCCAGGTTGCTGTAATTTGTTACAACAGCCCTGGAACATAAATACAAAAGCCAACAGCTACATCTGCCAGGGGAGTGAGAGATGGCCTCCCAGTGGAGATGACATTAGCCCTAAGTTTCCTAGACAAGAAGGAGTAGTGCTGGATAGAAACAGGGAAAGCATCTTCTGAGCAAAGAGACTTGCATGCCCAAAGTCACTGAGCCATGATTCAGCAAGAGGTACTCAGAGAACTGCAAGTAGTTGGAAAATGTTTGGCCGACTGGCTTCATGTGGGGGAGTGGGAGATGCAGTTGGGGAATGGTGGGTCATATAGGGGCTCGTGGGTAAAGCCAAGGAGCTTGAAAATAATCCTGCACACTCTGGAGAGCATTAGAGGATTTGAGGCAAGGGAGTGTCATAATCAGATTTGCATTCTGGACAGATCCCTCTGACACAGCTGGAAGGGGGCCTGACAAGAGGCAGGAGACCAGTCAGGGAGCTGAGGGAAGGGGGTCACTAAAGAGGTCTGGGCAAGATGTGATGAGGGTCTGAAGTCGGAGGATAAAGAAGAAGGGATGAATTCAGGACATTAAGCACACCCCAGCAAACGGGTTCATCAGATGTGCAGATGAGGGAAAGAGTCACCAAGGATGGCTCCCACGTTTCTGGCTTATACAACGAAATCTTTCAAAATCGGTGTAATCTAACAAGCATACAACACATGAAATTATTCTTGTTTTAGTTTCTTACGTATTTTTGAAATGAAGGATACAGATATCAGATAAACTTCAGTGTCTGAAGATTCATTTGTGTCTCAAACTACTTTAAACATTTTCTTCCAGAAAGCAGCCACACTTTCCATTTGGGAAAACTCGGGCAGGTGACTGAGTGGAATGCTAAATGCCCCCTGACCCTGGATGCCAACATTATAATCAGCATTGTGACAACACATGAATTAAATCACCAAGAGGGGTCAGGGCGAGGAGGCAAGGTTTACGGAGCTTCCTGGAAGAAAGATGGAAGGTGACACATGGTGGGCTCTAGGGAACTGGGAACTCCTGGCTTGTTTATGGAACAGTTGTTAACCAAGTCCCCTCTGGCATGACTCACCCTGGCAACCTCACCACCTTCCAGATTTCAAGTGGTCAGACTCCCCTGCTAGTTCCCAAACAAGAAAACTCAGATTGAATCCTTCATCCACCATCTACCATCCATGATATTGGCTAAAAAAGCCTGGGGGCCAGGGAGTGTTCCCAGCTACACCCTTCCCCTCAGGGCTCAGCTGGCCCAGAGACACTAGTCTCATTTTCTTGGGGAGCCACCTCAGGCTTTCCTTCTGTCTGCCAGCTCCCAGCTTCTGCCAAAGAAAGGAGACAGAGGGAGGGATGCTAAAGCCGGAAGAAACAAGATCTAGTATCAGGTTCTGGCCCAGAGCCTGCAGACTTTGAGCAACCTCCCTGCTTTGCTTAGGCCTGCCAAAATTCTGGCCCATTCCTTCTACTTTCCCACATGTGGATTATCTGCCACTCTATCAGATCACTCTGAAGTGACCTTTGTTTGGCAAAAGTTCAAAGGACATGCTCATTTTAGCCAAATCCACATTAGTCCTCCATCTCTGCTCTTAGTCCACGTCTCTGAGTCCAAACAAAGGTCAAGAAGGAATCTCAGATAAGGACTCATTTCACTTCCTACCACCCAAACAAGGAGTAAACAAGGACTGAGAAGGCAGGGAGGCTGGCTCTGGGACTTCCAGTGGAGCTGAGGCCATGGCAGGTTGTACACCATGCCCAAGAAACATTAGCCAGCCTCCAGGTCTGAGAAGCTTGGTGTTACTGCCAGCTTTGTTTTCTGTTCAGGCCTCCAGCAAGCTAGAAATAGCCTTGAAACACTCCATTTATGGGAAAAGACTAAAAAAATATGGAGAATGGGGTTCTAATGTGGTGCTCGTTGTTATCCACAAATAGTAGTAGCTTCAGCCATTCCTTGGCTCCTCCTCCCTTTATTCTCTTCCTCCTCCTCCTTCTTCTTCCTTTTAATGAGGTCTACTTATTTTAACTCTGATTAAGAATTTACATTTTTAGAATTTCAAAGGTGCCCAGTTTAGAATCACAGCATGAACTAGTTAGGAGCCTCTATTCTAAATTATGTATGATTGGAAAAGCAAAGACAGGGAAAAGTTCAAAATGTATTCCAAATTCAGAGCCCCATTAGATCAGTTTTAGGGCTATACAGCATTTTCCTGATTAATCAAAGAGTGTGAAGGTATGCCTAGGTACTACAGGGAAATAAAGTGACTATCAATGGAAAGTGCAAGTCAAATGAAAAATGGTACTAAAGAAAGAATATCATATTAAAGTATTTATCAAGGGCTCTTCTGTGAATTAATAATATTTTCCATAGGTCAACAGTGTTTGTGTATACATGTTGTAAAGCTGGGGAAAAAATCAGCATCTCAACAACAAGAAAATCTTTCCCTTTCTCGGAAGTCAGAGTGACCCTACTTGCCCTCTAAATTATTTCCAGAAGTTTAAGTTATCATTTCATACTTTTTTGGTTGATCATTCACCAACCGGGACACATTTCCTCTTGGAGCAAAAAACCATAGCTCACAATTTGTCCCACTGATTTCCCTGCCAAAAATCAGCCTGAGTTCAAATGATAAAATATCTTCATTGGAGAAGCACTCATGATCCATCCATTGCCCCACAAGCATTTTTCCACATTAATGATGGAGTCAGAAGATGTAGACAGTTCTAGGATTTGATACAAGTTACCCACCCATTCCCAGGATGTGATAAATGGCTCCCTGGCCAAAACTGAAGCCCAGAGTCTATGATAATGACCCACCTATGCTCCAGAACATCTGCTCTCCCCATCACACATGCAGATAGAACAAAGGCCTCCTGCTTTCCCAGAAGGGGTACCCAAGTCAATGGGAAAGTTCTAGGACATGGATAGATTCATGGATTCAGTGACCTGACCCACTTCGCTCAAAGTGAACAACTGAGCAGTGGCAAGAAGGATAATTACACTCATGCAGCCTCCGCATACCAGTCACATATCAGGGCTGTATCTATGTAGTTCCTTCAACAAGCACCAAAGTGTGTGCAATTAGGAAACCGGTAACCAAATAAAGACCTTAAGCTTCTAGTAATCTCTCCTATTAATATAATCCTCCTGAAAGAATCCAAACCATCCTCCCACTAAAATAAGAAGTACAAATATATTCAACCACAGGATAGGGACTAAGAAAACTATAATATGTTCATATGATTATTAATCCAACTAACCTAAAATTCATGGAAAGAAATGAATGTGTTCATCATATGTTAACTAAAGGGTAAAGGCTAAGAAAAATCCAATATATCCACATGATGACATATTATGCAATTATTGAAATGATGCTCATGAGTTGTATTTAACAAGACTGGGAACTCCTCATGTTCTGAAACTAAGTAAAGAAATCGTGACAGAAAATTAAATATGTAGAATGATTTTTTTAACCATGTGACAATATAACATTAAAACGGGGCTTACAAGAGTTTTTCTGGGAGATGAAATAATGAATGATTTACTTTCCTTCTTTATATATAACTTCTCTTTTTAGATTTTCTACACTTAGCACATTTTACTTTTATATACTGGAAAAATAAAAGTTATTTAGTTTGACAAAGCCATGGTTTTAGGGGGCTGGTGATGAGGATGCTGAAGAAGGATGTGCTGAGCTGGAAGGTAGCCAGGCATTGCCAGGACTATTGTGCTGATTGCTGACTCCCCCCATCCTGACACTCCAAGAAGTGGGGGTGGAAGGACCCAGAATGGTCCTTGGCTCCACCCAGCATCCTGCAGTCCAAACTCCCTAGTTATGAGCGAGTTCTTTCATGACTCACTATAGGCCCCTGGACTGGTCACTTCCCTTAAAATAATCCAGCTGGCAAAGAGCACACAGTGGTGTTTGGAGGATTAATTCATTCATGTTTATAGACAAGCTCTCTGAGATTCTTGGATAGGAGTCACTTCATGCTAAGGAGTGCGAATATTCGGCTGAGTACATTTCCAGGGCAAACTTCCTGCTGCAATTCTCTAAACTCAATGCAGATGCCCAAATTCAGAACAAAATTTATGTAAGTTGGCTGGCAGATCCTGTAAAAATGAATTGGATGTCAAATATCTACAGCCAACTGAACACCACCCTTCTGTCCTTCCTGAGGAATCATGAGACTAGGTCCAACTCCAGGCCATTGATGAGCAGGACTGTGTGGCCCTGAGTGGGTGGCAACCCTTCCAAAGTTATGTGTATCTCCACCACAGGGATGTAAGTGGTCAAAAGGTGCCATGAAAATTGGTACAGGCCCATGTGCCCTAGACCAAGCAAAAAGAAAGCTGCTGTACAGAAAATCCTGCATGTGGCATCATAATGTTGGGAAAGCATAGTATTTTGAAGAAATGCAACAGCAGTAGCTCTCCAGATGAGGAACTGACTCTGGAAAATCTGGATGAAGAATGACTCACAAAGCAGGCTACCCCTTTGCCTAGCTGTGCCCCAGCCAGCTTCAGCTGGTAGCAAACCCTGGTATGAAGGCAATATGGGAACCATGCAGAAGCCTCCAGCACTCCTCAAGGCCCAGGATAATGTCTGTCCTTCTGTCATCTCCCACCAGTTGGAGGACAAAGCATGCTCATTTGTCAGAGAAAATGGAATGCCCAAATGAGCCCAGAAGATTCAGAATTGCATTTCAAGGTTGTCTTATTACTACATCTCATCTTAAGCTGAAAGTCAAGATAACAGAAATAAGAAAGACCCCACAGGAGTTGGTTTTGGACATCTTCAAAGAAGTGTGATTTACAGAGATGACAGGGAGAGAAGGTGAGTTAAATCAAGGATCGCCTCACTTCCCGTTACCACCTTGCTCCAGTTTCCGAAACACAAAAACATAACTAAATTAACATCCTCTGCTTACCTTTCCCATAAATGGACCCAACTCCTTTTTGACTCTGGGTCTCTGGGGATGGTACCTCTAAGGACCCAATTCCAATGTGTATTTTGCCTTGAACTATCTGGCCTGCTTGGGATAGCAGGATGTCATTCTCTTAGAATGTCATTTTCCTAGTAGCCTATGAATATTAAATACACTTACTCATCTGGTCTTATATATTAAAAAAAAAATAGAAACATGGGTTACTGCATTCTTAGGCATATTACGGATTAAGTTGGCTTTTAAGTAAACCCAACTCAGAAGTGGTAACCAAGGGAACTGGAGACTGGCAATGGCTTGCTCTAGAGTTGGTACACATGAGTCATGAAAACCTCACTTAGGCTGCCCCATCTGAAAGAACAGGAGACTACGCAGACATACTTCTTTCCAGGAAGGTTGGGAGTACAAATGAAGTAACCACCCCAAATAACATTTGGAGATGAGAGTGAGAAAGCCCTTCCTTTTATCTATACTGTGGAACTTCTCCTGTATGACAACTATAAACAAAAACCCCACAATTTTAATGCATCCATACATAAAAAACGTTACCTGCAACACCACTTCAGATAGGGCTAAATTCTGTGCAGAGAGGGTCAGTCCCAACCTCCAGTGGAGGGACTTACTCACTAAAAGACCCAGCCAGGCTCTGCAGTACACCGAGAGGAGTCCTGGTGGGGAGGCAAGTTAGCATGACTTCAAATAGCTATTTCTAGCAAATAGAATGTTGACATTTGGTTTTATTGAACAGATAAAAGCCAACATGTCTACATGGTAATGATTTGAGAGACAGAAAGAACGAAACCAGTATGCTCCAGGTTTTGAAAAGAAGGAAACCGGCCTCACTGAAACAGAGCAAAAATCAAACCTTGGCAAGCCTGGGTATAGGAGACACAGAAAAAAAGGGTGTATTTAAGATATGATGTTTCTTCAATGACCCCCATGATGGAGACAGGATATCCAGAACAAAAGGCACAGGGACAACCCTAAGACACCTCAGAACAGAGGGGAGCAAGGGTATGGAGTATATTCCCCATCCTATCACCTACCCTTTCCCAAAATGGCGGCCATCCAAATTTCTTAAAAATTCCCAGAGTCTGCTTTGGGGATGATAAACCCAATAGTCATGTAGCAAAAAAGAGCTGAGAAATGGAAGGTGGAGGCATGTGTTTATGTCAGATAAAGGGTTATGACCAGGCCAGTGCTTTTCCTGCTTCCTCTTAAATCCGCCCATTCTTTGCTCTAATATGTAATGTACCAGCAGTGGTTCCTGAAGTGTCATTTCCCAGACTCCCTCACCAACTGGCTTTAGGCTAAACTCAACCAATTCAAGTAATGGCAAGCGGACTGGCAGGTGGATGGAAAGAAGAATCCTGAGTATTGCTCCCCTCCATCTATCTGCTTCATGCAGTGGCTGCAGCCCCACGACAATTCCAGGACCCGCTGGCCTGCCCTTCCCCTAATGGCCCCATCTCCCACCATGCAGCTTCCACCATGGTTCTAGCACCCAGGCAGCCTGGCCCTGAGCTCTGGTTAACAGCCCCTTATACCCTGGTTCCCCAACCTCCTGTTGCTCCTTACCTCTGAGCTCCAACCTCCTGTTGCTTCACCATCCCTGTTTAGCTTGTCAGTGATTCAGACACCTTTCAAACGAACTTTCCCTGTATTAAGTTCCCTCTGCCCAACTCCTGGGATTCCAATTTTCTGAATGGATCTTGACTGATGCATTTTAGGGCTTAGAACCTCTATGCTGTTGGTGTCTTACGCTAAATCTCCATGTGCCTTCCCATAGAGTGGGAAGGTCCAAATTTCAACTGCCAGCCCCTGTATCTCTTTGCCTGAACACTTGTTTTGGTAGCCTAAGTCTTTTTTGCTCATGTGCATGTTCATGGCAGGCCAGAAGTAGAGGAGAGTTCACACACACACACACACACACACACACACACCTTCCCTCAATGGTGACCAATGGGAACTCTTCCCCACTCAGGCAGTAACACTGTGAAGTGCCTGTTCTAGCTCAGCTCCCAGAATTTCTCAGCAGAAGCAGCTCCAATTGAACCTGACTAACAAGGCACCCTTCAGTAGCTCCCTTCTCTCCTCTGTCACTTTCCTATTCCACTATAGGGGTTTCCACTTCTTGAATAAATTTTGCACTTGAATCCTTGGCTCAGCATCTGCATCTGGGGGAAACTTAAGTAGGGACCCTGTCTTTTCTTCTACCTAGTTCCTTATTATTTGTGGGAGTGAAGGAAGTCATATCCAGGAAGAACTCTGTGCACTCAGTGATGGGGCCACAGACGCTCTGATTAAAAACCCTGGGCTAACCAGGTGGAGCCTGGCTGAGCTGAGCAGGCCCCAGTGCTGTTGGAAGAGAGAAGGTTCCTAAAACTGCCCCTAGTCTGTGTAATGACTGGTAGGAGAGCATCATCTTGAGGACTCTTGCTTTCTCTGTCCACAAGAGAGCCATCCCACCTGTTTTCTTTGAGAGCTTTCTTTGAGAGCTTTCTTTGAGATCATCCCGTCAAAGGAATCACAGGGAGTCAGAACACCTCCTGACCCTGCAGGAATTTTTTAAACCAACACTTGATTTTCTGGCACATGATGGAGAAGAGAGCAAAGGAACCTGAAGGGCTTATGTGTGCTTCCAGTGAATTCTAAGGAAGTGAAATAATGACCTTGGCCCAGACAGCAAAAGACAAACTTAATTTACATGCTTCAGGCCGTATATGGAAAAATCATTTAGACCGAAAAAAGCAAAGTCCAAACTGCAAGTCAATAGTGGCAAACATCACACACCCTGATGGTATGTGCTGGCCTTCGCTTGCTACTCTACTGTTCCAACATTCTCCATCACTGCACATATTTGGGCCTTGTGTTTTCCTTGAAGGTCTAGGCTGAAATACCATCTTGAACGTGCCCAGCCTTCGCTCCAAGGCCAGAGCCACCGCTTCTCGTCCCCCACCATGCTCTCATTTCAAGGGCTGCCTCATCTCCCCAGCTTCTCCTCCATAACACAGTCTTCTGGACTCTCCTTATTTGTAACTTCTTAATTTAGACCTGGGCCAGGAGAAATGTATACAATGAGAGCATAGGGAAGGTCTTATTTTAGCCAGCACTTCTGATGCTGAGAGTGGGCTGTCAGTTGAAGAGGGCCAGAGCCCCCCATCTGATGGCCTGGGCCACCCGAGGAGTCTCTCCTTGGGATGAGTAATTCCCATGCTCCACAACGGGATATGTTTATGGACACATTCTGTGCTTCTCTGGCATCCCTCCCCATGAAGCCCAAACCACCCAGGAGACTGAAAGTAAAGCAAAGTCTTCTGGATAAGAAGATGCCGGGTTTATTTTTAGACCCAAGGATTTAAAGTGATGCCCATAATCAGAAACCCTCAGTGTCCCCCCCCCCAACACACACACACAGGCACACAGAGAGACACAGAGAGAAAGAGGCAGACAGAGGCAGAGACACAGAGAGACTGTCCTGGGGGAGATGTACTGCAAGGCCTAAGAGCATAGTCAGAGCAAGTGTAGAAGAAGCCAGTCCGCTTGGCACTTTCCCAGCACACACTTTGCCACACAATGCTGCCACCCCCACACAAATTCCTGCAACTTTAAAACTCACTATTTATTTCTTTAAACTTCTCTGCTCCTGGCTGTATACTTTACTCTGAAGTCGCTACAGGACTTAGGAAGTTTTTAACGTGGCAGTTCCCAAACTTTCTTGGCTCCTGGCACCCTTGACGTCTCCATCATTTTTACACAATGCCCTAGGCTAGAAGAAATACTTAACGGTGTCATTTAAAGAGTAGTTGAGTCCAAATAACTTAGTATTTCTTTACTATGCCCTAACAACTTCAGTAGCCATTTGGGAAAAAAATACACGTAACTTGAAGGAAAACATATTTTAGTTCATTCTTAGCCTTAACTACTTACTTAAAGCATGTGCTCACCTGCTGGACAGTATCCCACTTTGCCAGCCTTGGAATCAGCCCAGACATGACCACTATCATCTCCTATTCTATGATGGCTCTGTGCAGAACTGGTAATATAAGCAACCTCATTAAGACAGGATGACATCAGAAGGCATATCATGTGTGTTCACCCTGACACAGTCAAGGCGGTCATTCATGTCATGTCTGACAGTCATCACATATTATTGGGCTTTCCTCATAAAAGTTTACAAATTCCACAACACCTCTATGAGTTCACTGTGGCACTCTGGGGGTGTCTTGTGGCATTGTTTGAAAAATGCAGCCTTCCTACCTTAAAAAACATTCTCAACATAATGAAACAGTTTGTCCATGACTCTTTCCTGAATGTATGTGTGTACATGTGTGTGTGCAAATAAGCCCATAACCAAAACAGATAAAGGTCACCCATTAATCAAAGGACCCAAGAAAAGGTCTGGAAGTACACAGAACAAACTGTAACTATGGCTACCTCTAGGGAGACAAATAACATTTGGAGATGAGAGTGAGAAAGCCCTTCCTTTTATCTATACTGTGGAACTTCTCCTGTATGACAACTATAAACAAAAACCCCACAATTTTAATGCATCCATACATAAAAAACGTTACCTGCAACACCACTTCAGATAGGGCTAAATTCTGTGCAGAGAGGGTCAGTCCCAACCTCCAGTGGAGGGACTTACTCACTAAAAGACCCAGCCAGGCTCTGCAGTACACCGAGAGGCAGACGCATCTCACTTACTGCTCCTCATGACATTTCCCTCTTCAGGAAACCTCCATCTTGTCTCACTTCCCACAACAGTGACTCTGCAGGGGGTAGTCAGAATCACCTGTGGGCTGTTCCATAACACTAACTCCTCCAGTAGCCTTCCTGGAGTCAACTGCTCACACACTACTCACATCTTGATGCCATGGCAGAAAAGGCCACTGTCCTCTGGTAGTCTGGGGCTGTGGCCTGCAGGCTGCTGGCAAGGACCATATATCCTAGCCTGCCCTTCCTCTAGGTGGAGCAGAATCCCACCAATAATGGAAAGGGATGCAGAACCCCAAAATGCCAAATTTAAGTCCTTAACTACGACTCCTAAGAAGACATCTCCATTCTATGGTCAAATAGGATTGACTCCCTGGTCATCCATTTCTCTGCTCCTTCGCCTACTCATTTCCCTTGACAAGACTGCCCCCAGGAGGAGGGGACCACAGGTGAGAAACAGAAACCTCTCCTGAAAGATGGAAGACAGGGAGAGCCAGAGAGTGGGAAGGGGATGGAGAGTAAGAGAACGAGGAACAGATGACCCAGAGCTGGAAACAAGGAATTTTTTTTAAAAATGACAATTGGTAAAAACATAAAATAAAATGAATAAAATAAGATGAAATAAAATAAAATAAATAAAAGTACATGAAGTTGTCAGGGGGTGGCCTTCAAGCAACAATTCGACTTTGTAAGTTGTGTTTTGCTGCGGAGCTACCTCGTACACAATGACCTGTCTGTCCCCTTGCCCTTATCATCAAACCTGAGGAATTCCAGGGGAACAGGGATGAATGACATGGCACCACAGAATCTGAGAGGGGACAAGCCCTGGTCAGCCGGTCCTCATCAGTTCAAGTCAGTGGCTGATCTGTGAGCCAAGGGGCTTGACTCTTCTGGGAGGTCCTGTAGCATGGGACAGAATCTGCCTCCTTCCAGATGTGACAGCTAGTCTTCAGTTCATGCAGAAGCGCAGGACAGAATGAAGGCACAGAGTGGCCCCTGTCTCCAGAAACTCAGCCTTAATAGCGTGAGGCCATGAGACACCCCAAAAATACAGCAGACTAGGGACCTTGGCTTTTTGCAATGGCCCCAGCCTCAAGCCTCACCTCAGCTCTTCAGGATGTGCTTCTCTGGCAAATGGAGTCATTTCCTGCTCCCCTCCCACTGCTTCCCTGCGCTAATGGGGAACCTTCTTTAATCTCTTAAGGAGGGTCTGAGACAATTACTTAGATTCTTTTTTTTATACCCTCAAATGGTCAAGGCATTTAGTGCCTTCAAAGAGGGCCCAAGGGAACTTGAGTCTGCTCCCCAGGAACATCCCCCATAGACTACCAGGGCCTTCGTGGAAAGCCAAGGCCAGAGCCCATTGGCCCAGAGTGAGGGTCCAGGCAAATCCTTCCCCCCTGACCCCCTCTTCTCCCCAGACTCTCTGAAGGTCCCTGGCTTCCTGCTGCTGCCCCACGGCCTTCTTGTCAAAGGCCCTGCAATGATGCATAATTTACTCCACATGTTTGTTTTTTGCGCCTGCCAGAGGCATCTGTCGTAAATGTTTCAATACTTTGACTTTAGATGAGTTTTCTTTTGAAATAATTGTCCCCACGGTGGTGCACGGTACAGTAAATTAACACCCATCTCTCCCCAGGCCTTGTCTTGGCACATGTTCCAGCTTCGACACTCCCTATAAAACATTCATTAAGTGCAGCATCACAGGCCGCGCCTGGCTGCACCGGGACGACAGGTGCTGCAGCCACGCTGGATAAACAGTTGGGGGGCGAGTCTCAGGAGGTAAACCCCCAGGACCAGTTAAACAGGAGTTTGTTTTAGAATCCTTTTAGTGAGACTCTTCACAGGAGAACATGTGTTGAAGACTCACATTTGCCACCACCACCACCCCCCTCCCAGCTTGCTACATACTCCTTGTCCCTTGACACAAAAATACATTTCTGGGACATCTGGGTGGCTCAGTGGTTGAAGGCCCGCCTTTGGCTCAGGTCATGATCCCGGGGTCCTGGGATCAAGTTCTGCATTGGGCTCCCCACAGGGAGCCTGCTTCTCCCTCTGCCTATGTCTCTGCCTCTCTCTCTCTCTCTCTCTCTCTCTCTCTCTCTGTGTGTGTGTGTGTGTGTGTCTCTCATGAATAAGTGAATAAAATCTCTAAAAAAAAATTTTCTCCTCCTCTTTGAAGCCATCAGTTATCTGAATCTACCTCTGTCACTCTAATTACCCCCATCACACCCGTGCTGTCTCTCCAACATACACATGCTAACAAACACTCACACATGCTCACACAAATACAACTCAGGAGCAGTCTGAACGACTGAGCTTTATGTCAGTGGCAGGCATTCTTATGCTTTTTGCCAAATTTTTATTTCTCTGCCCCGAAAGTTTCTCAGCTCCCCCAAAAAAGGGCCAGGCTAGTGATGATCTGTGTCTTGCCAGCTACAATGAGTAAGAGGAATACTCTGGCTTACTGATTGAACACTTGTGCATTTGCCACTTGCTCTCAGATCTACTCTCTGCCGTTCTCTTCCTCTGTTTGGCTGTGGCAGGGTACTGACCCTTGAAAATGATGTTCCCTCGACAAAGCCAACAGTTGCCTTTCAGTTAGGTTTGGCCAATGGGGAAAGGGGGCACTGGTGGGAAACAGGAGGGCAGGAGGGGGGAGATTCATGTTCTTTCCCTCCATTCTCTCCATCTACTTCAGAAGGCATCTTCAGAAATGGCTGCACTTTCTGCAGGGTTCCAGCCCCCACTGCGTGGTCTCAGCACCTGGCTTCTGGTAATCCCACCTCCCTCCTTATCTTTCCAGTTCTAAGAATGGCAGTAATTCCCTGTGGCTGCCTCTCTGGTCCCCATTTCCCCCTACTTGCCCAGTTCAAACACCTCTGCAATTAGGTCCTCGTATTGTTTTCCCTCAACTGGCATGTGCTCTACTTTCTAAGTGTACCCTAGCTAATACAAAGTTTATTAGGAAAAAAAAGGAGGCATGGGTTGGAATCAAAAGGGGCTGAGTGAAAAGTCAAAGAGATGAGAGGAAAGATTGGGACTTCCCCCAACCACCCTCCCCCTCTCCGCTATCCATAGCACCTTGCCATTTGTACTCAGCTTAGAGCTTTATCATCCTGTAAAAACAGAAAAATCTTGCCCCAGAGGGAAACTTGAGAAAAGCTCCAAATCTGTCCAGGACAGACTAGTCCAGAAAAGATTTAAGCTGATCCAGGAAAAAAAAAGAGCTTATTCTTTTATTAAAAG
Source organism: Vulpes vulpes (assembly GCF_048418805.1). Lineage (NCBI taxonomy): Eukaryota > Metazoa > Chordata > Mammalia > Carnivora > Canidae > Vulpes > Vulpes vulpes. The sequence goes on along the minus strand of NC_132787.1, from coordinate 38,632,909 downwards.
TCTCAGACTCTATATTCTTCCTTGGAAACACAACATATATATATCTGTGTTTATGTTCCTGAGTTTTCCCTACTGTCTGTTGAACCTGCTGCTGCAAATTGAGCTAATTCTACTTACTATTATCCTCAGTGGAAATAGAACATCACCCCATGAGCAATTAACACAAAAAGAAACAGTGGGGTAGCAAGTTTGTCTTATGCTCATCTTTCCAATGAATACTGCTATCCTTCTTGCCTTTGGTATAAGGAAGAAGAAACAAGCATGACTTTTTATTAGTATTTGAGGATATGTTGAGGGAAAACATTTGAAAGACAGAGGAGCACAGTGGTTAATAGCATTGCTCTTGAGTCAGACCATCTGGCTCACATGTCAGCACCAAGCAAGTTGTTTATTTCTTTAATCCTGAGCCTTCTCTTATATAAATTGGAGATATTAATGGTTTTGAGACTAAATGAAATAAAACATGTAAAGCCTTACACACAGTAAGCAGCCCATAAATACCACTCATAATTTTATCATTACTCCTATCCTCACTATGCCCATACCCTTGAAAATCATGAAAATCATAAGAATAGATGTAAGAAGCCTATGAAGAGACCTATTTTGGACCTAAAGACACCTGCAGATTGGAAGTGAAGAGATTGGAGAAACATTTATCATACAAATGCACATCAAAAGAAAGCTGGAGTAGCAATACTTATATCAGACAAACTGGATTTCAAAACAAAGACTGTAATAAGAGACAAGAAGGACACTATATAATCATAAAGGGAACAATTCAACAAGAAGATCTAGTAATTGAAAATATTAATGCACCCAACATGGAAGCACCCAAATATAAAAAAGTTAATAACAAACATAAAGGAACTAATTAATAATAATAGAATAATAGGAAGGGACTTTAAAAGCCCCTTTACATCAATGGACAGATCATCCAAGCAGAAAATCAACAGAAAAACAATGGCTTTGAATGATACACAGGACCAGATGGACTTAACAGATATATTACAGAACATTTAATCCTAAAATAGCAGAATACATATTCTTTACAAGCGTACATGGAACATTTCCAGAATATATCACATTTTAGGTCACAAAACAAGTCTCAACAAATACAAAAAGACTGTAATCATACCATGCACCTTTTCTGATCACAATGCTATGAAACTAGAAGTCAACCACAAGAAAAAATTTGGAAAAACACAAATACATGGAGGCTAGGCAACATGTTTATAAACAAAGAATGGGTCAATCAGGAAATCAAAAGGAAATTAAAAAAAATACATGGACACAAGTGAAAATGAAAACACAACAGTCCAAAATCTCTGGAATGCAGCAAAAGTGACAGTAAAAGGTTCATGTTGCAAGAAAAATCCCAAATAAACAACCTAACCTTACACCTAAAGGAGTCAGAAAAAGAAAAACGAATACAGTCTAAGATTAGCAGAGGAAGGAAATAAAAATATTGGACCAGAAATAAATGACATAGAAACTTAAAAAACCCCAGCAGAATAGATCAATGAAACCAGGAGATGGTTCATTGAAAAAATTAATAAAATTGGTAAGCCCATAGCCAGATTTATCAAAAAGGAAAAGAGAAAGGACATAAATAAATAAAATCACAAATGAGAGAGGAAAAATCACAACCAACACCACAGAAATACAATTATCAGAGATTATGAAAATATATATACTAAAAAAATCAGACAACCAGGAAGAAATAGACAAATTTCCAAAAAGACATAAGTACCAAAACTGAAACAGGAAGAAATGGAAAACTAACAAACTGATAACAAGCAAAGAAATGGAATCAGTAATCAGGAAACTCCGAACAAGCAATAGTCCAGGGCCAGATGGATTCACAGGTGAATTCTATCAGAAATTTAAAGAAGGGTTAATACCTATTCTTTTCAAACTATTCAAAAAAAATAGAAAAGGAAGGAAAACTTCCAAATTCATACTATGAGGTCAATATCACCCTGATACCAAAACCAGACAAAGGCTCTACTAAAAAAGCGAAGGCTAATATCCCTGATGAACATGGGTCAAAAATTCTCAATAAAATACTAGCAAAATGAATCCAACAGTACATTTTAAAAAATCATTTACCACAATCAAGTGGGATTTATTCCTGGGTTGCAAGGGTGGTTCAACATTCACAAATCAATCAACATGACACACCACATTAATAAAAGAAAGGATAAGAACCATACGATCATTTCAAGAGATGCAGAAAAAAGCATTTGACAAAATACAACACCCATTCATGATAAAAACCCACAACAAAGTAGGTTTAGAGGGAACATACCTCAACATAATAAAGGCCATATATGAAAAACCAACAGCTGACATCATACTCAATGAGGGAAAGCTGAGAGCTTTCCCTCTATGGTCGGGAACAAGACAGGGATGTCCACTCTCACCACTGTTATTTAACATAGCACTGAAAGTCTTAGCCACAGCAATCAGACAACAAAAAGAAATAAAAAGTCCTCCAAATCAGCAAGGAAGAAGTAAAACTTTCATTTTTTGTGGGTGACATGATACCCTACATAGAAAACCCAAAAGACTCCACCAAAAAACTGACAGAACTGATGAACAAATTCGGTAGAGCCACAAGATACAGAATCAGAAATCTGTTGCAATAATGAAACAGCAAAAAGAGAAATTAAGGTATCAAGTCCATTTACAATTGCACCAAAAACCATAAGATACCTGGGAATAAATCTAACCAAAGAAGTAAAAGACCTGTACTCTGAAAACTATAAAACAGTGATGGAAGAAATTGAAGATGACACAAAGAAATGGAAATATATTCCATGCTCATGGATAGGAAGAGCAAATATTGTTAAAATGTCTATATTACCCAAAGCAATCTACACATTTAATGCAATCCCTATCAAAATACCAGTAGCATTTGTATGGAACCACATGAGACCCCAAATAGCCAAAGCAACCTTGAAAAAGAAGAGCAAATCTGGAGGCATCACAATTCCAGACTTCAAGTTATATTACAAGGCTGTAGCAATCAAGACAGTATGGTACTGGCACAAAAATAGACACAGCCATCAACAGAACAGAATAGAAAATCCAGCAATGAACTCACAACTACATGGTCAATTAATCTTTGACAAAGCATAAAAGAATACCCAATGGAAAAAAAGACAATCTCTTCAAAAATGGTATTGGCAAAACTGGACAGCAACATGAAAAAAATGAAACTGGACCAATTTCTTACACCATACACAAAAATAGTTGCAAAATGGATTAAAGTCTAAAAGTAAGACCTGAAATAATAAAAATCCTAGAAGAAAACACAGGCAATAACCTCTTTGATATCAGTTGTAGCAACTTCCTTCTAGATAGGTCTCCTGAGACAAGTGAAACAAAAGCAAAAATAAGCTATTAGGACTTCATCAAAATAAAAAGGTTCTGCAGTGAAAGAAACAATCAACAAAATTAAAAGGGAACCTATGGAATGGGAGAAGATATCTGCAAATTACATATTCAATAAAGGGTTAGTATCCAAAATGTATAAAGAATTTATAAAAAGTCAACACCCCAAAAATGAATAATTCAATTAAAAATAGGCAAAAGACATGAATAGACATTTGTCCAAAGAAGACACACAAATGGTCAACAGATATGAAAAGATGTCAACATCACTGATCCCCAGTGAAATACAAATGAAAACTACAATGAGATATATCACTTGATACCTGTCAGAATGGCTAAAATAAAAAATGCAAAAACAAGTGTTGGCAAAGATGTGGAGAAAAAGGAACCCTCTTGTACTGTTGCTAGGAGTGCAAACTGGTACAGCCACTCCGAAAACCAGTATGGAGTTTCTTCAAAAAGTTAAAAAGAGAACTACCCTATGATCTAGCAACTACAGTACTAAGTATTTACCTAAATGATACAAAAATACTAATTCAAAGGTATACATGCACCCTGATGTTTATAGCAGCATTATCTACAATAGCCAAATTATGAAAACAGCTCAAGTATTCACCAACTGATCAATGGATAATGAAGAAATGGTGTGTGTGTGTGTGTGTGTGTGTGTGTGTGTGTGTGTAATGGAATATTACTCAGCTATCAAAAAGAATGAAATCTTGCCATTTGCAATGACATGGATGGAGCCACAAATGCTAACTGAAATGAGTCAGTCAGAGAAAGACAAATACCATATAATTTAATTTATATGTGGAATTTAAGAAACAAAACAAATGAGCAAAGAGGTAGAGAGAGAGAGGCGCAAACCAAGTAACAGACTCTTTTTTTTTTTTTAAGATTTTACTTTTTTATTCATGAGAGACACACAGAGAGAGGCAGAAAAATAGGCAGAGGGAGAAGCAGGCTCCCCGCCGGGAGCCTGATGCAGGACTCCATCTCCGGACCCAGGATCATGCCCTTCTGCCCTGAGCCAAAGGCAGACAGGCAACTGCTGACCTACCTAGGTATCCCCAGACTCTTAACTGTAGAGAACTGATGGGGAGGTGGGTAGGGGGATGGTGAAGTAAATCATATATTGAGTGTTCTATGGAAGTGTTGAATCACTATATTGTACACCTGAAACCAATATTATACTGTATGTTAACTAACTGGAATTTAAGTAAGAACTTTTAAAAAAGGCAAATGTAAAAAAAAAACAAATATAAAAATATCTAAATTAACAACATCTAAGAAATAAGGAACAGTCTATGCCCCAAAGTTATGGGCTAATGACCAACATCATCATATAAACAAAGAAAGCTACCAACTCTTAGAACTGCAGAAGCTATAATTCAATCTCCCCATGTGACAGCTGAAGCAGAAGAGGCCCAGAGAAAAGTTTATCTACCTGATGAGAGTACCATGACCCTGCCAACCATCAGTCATACCACATTGTACCTCCACAATGTGGAGATGGTAGTCATCACCTCATTACAGTATAGAATGTTTCATTTCAGATCAACATCATGATGATGTGATATAAATTGTTCTCTGGGAAATCTTATAAAGAGGGAACAAAAAAGCAATGGGCTACAGTGAACATCATACTTAAAGGTGAAAGACTGATTTTTTTTTCCTTCTAAGATCAAGAAAAAGACAAGGAAGTCTGCTCTCACCACTTCTGTTCAACATTGTACAAAAAATTCTAGTCAGGGCAATCATCTGGGTAAAATAGAAAGAGAGAGATAGGGAGAGAAAGAAATAAAATGCATCCAGATTGAGGAAGGAAGAAATAAAACCATCTATTCACAGATGACATGATTTTATAAATAGAAAATCCTAAGGAATTCACTAAAAGCAATTAAAAAATGAGTTCAGCAGTTGTGGGATACAAAATAAATATACAAAAAAATCAAGGGGTCCCTGGGTGGCACAGTCAGTTGAGCATCCAACTCTTGGGTTTCAGCTCAGGTCATGATCTCAGGGTTGTGAGATCAAGCCCCATGTGAACCTCTGAGCTCAAATAGGAGTGTGCTGGAGTTTCTCTCACCCTTGCCCTCTGCCCCTCCCTATGCTCACTCACAGGCTCTCTCTCTCTCTAAAATAAATAAATATTTTTTTAAAATCAATTATATTTTTATATGCTAGTAATAAACAATGCAAAAGTGAAATTAAGAAAACAATTACATTTTTAATAACATCAAAAAGAATAAAATAATCATAAACAAATTTAACAAAACACGTACAAGACTTGTACACTGAAAATATAAAACACTGTTGCAAGAAACTAAAGAAGATCTAAATAAAAAGATATACCATGTCCATAGATTATAAGACTTTACTATGATAAGATGGCAATAGTTCCTAAATTAATCTGCAGATTCAACGCAATCCCTACCAAAAATCCTAGCTTGGGTTTTTTGCAGAAACTGACAATCTGATCATGAAATTCATATAAAAATGCAAGGCACTCAGAATCATCAAAATAATTGAAACAGAAGCACAAAGTAAAAATCACATCCTCAATTTCAACATTTATTACACAGGTATAGTAATTAAAACAATGTGGCACTGGTATAAGGACAGATTCTCTACCTCTCCTGCCCTCCCCCTCCCCCGGTAAATGCATGCTTGTGCTCTCACTCTCTCTTAAAATAAATAAATCTTTAAAACAATGTAAAATGGCATGGTTAGTCTGAGAAATAGTATGGTAGTTCTTCAAAGTGTTATATATGCAGCTACCATGAGACCCAGTAATTCCACTCTTACTTATGCATCTAAGATATATGAAAACATACATCCACACAAAAATTTGTATACAAATATTCATAGCATCATTATTCATAATACCCAATAAGTGGGTCCAGATGTCCATCAACTGATAAATGAGGTATATACAAAATATGGAACATTATTTGTCAATAAAAAAGAGTTAAGTACTGATGTAGCTAAAACATGGATGAATCATGAGGATGCTTTGCCAAGTGAAAGAAGCTACAGACACATTTTGCATGATTCCACTGACATGAAAGTCCAGAATAGGCAATTCCATAGAACACAAAATAGATTAGTTGTTTCCCAGAGCTTGGTAACTACTGGGGAAAGGGTTTCTTTTTGGGGTAATAAAAATATTTTAAACTTAGACAATGGAAATGGCTCCACAAATCTGCAAATACACTAAAAACTAATGAATTATAGATTTTAAACAGGTAAATTTTATAGTCTGAGGACTAAATCTCAATAAAGATATTTTTAACAATGGGCCCAGTATCTACAAACTTAAAAAGAGCAATGGGCCTTGGGGATTAGGTGAAGCTAGCGGAGTTTGACTATCAGCTTCCCTACAAGTTATGTGGTCTTCAGCAAATTCCCATACCACTCTGAGTCTCAATAAATGGTAGCTAATCATCCAAAAAGAGGGAAAGTAAGGAGATATGCAGCCTCAGGGTCACAGTGAAGGCAGAGACAAGATGATCCTCTGGGATGAAAGGCACATATCCAAGACGACCAGCTAGACTTTGGGTCTTAGTCTCTGTCTATTCCCCAGCAGAAGGTGCCTTTCCTAAATATCCCACAGATGAGGGTGCCCCAGAGCCATGTTATGCCATGAACATTGACCTTGACTCTTCCTGCAAGTATGAATAGCATCTGTCCCATCAGACAGCAACATGTTTTCCTCCCATCATTTCCCACCTTTGGCTAGATTTATAGCAAGAACAAAATATTTACAATATTAACAGAATGGAGGGAACATGAGGAGGATGCTGACAATCCAACTCCAGGCCATTTTCATCTTGCCCTGCTCATCTGGGAAGGTCATTTTCTCCCCAGTGCCCATAAGACATTAGATGCTTTGAGCTTTGCATTCTCAACAGTGTAATGGAAATAGATGTTGAATGCTAAAACATAAACATATGTATCATTTATAATGCATTCAGATGTTTTTCAATTATTCATGGTTCCTGAAAGTTATGCAACCTATCATGCATATATATCCAAGCAAAGTTTATATTAGAACCACAGCCTCAATGTACGCAATTCCAGCTCCTTGGCATTCCCGTCTATGGAATTAAAATTAAATGAGTCAGTGGTCAATAAAAGTTACATGTGATTTCCATAAAATTATCCATTGTATATTGCTCTGGTGTGGAGAAAGAAGGTTGCCTGGAGTTGCTGAAGCTGACAGAACACAAAATGTATGCTTTCTGATGAGGGTGGTGGTGATGATTAGGCTTTCCTAAGAATGAATTCATTATTTCCCTGAATAATTGGTGGTCTTGGACTTACTTCTTGTCTAGGAAAAAAAAAATAACTCAGAGGGCCACCCTCTTTCTCTTCTGTTTAAGTCTTGTTTTCTCAAGAAAGAGAGAGAGAGAGAAAGAGAAAGAAGAAAAAAAGCCAGTGTTCTGGGCTCAAAAACACCACATTCTTCTGTTTTGGTGCTTGAATAAATTTGCATGTTAACATGAATGGTTCCAACTTTAAGAATGTAAAATTAAATGAAATTTGAATTCAAATCCAAGATGGAGAAAAGACACATGCAAAAACAACAGATTTCCAATCTTGTTGATTTTTTTCAGGAGCCAGATTAGGAAAGACATAAACACACACACACACACACACTCTCTCTCTCTCTCTCTCTCTCTCTCTCTCTCACTCACTCTTGGTTTCAAAGAAGGGTGGAGCTCAGAGCAGACAGGCACTGCCAAAGAGGAGCCCCCTACACCGTACCCTCAGCTCACACACACTATGAGTATTTACAGATCACAGCACAGATTCTGAAGCTCTGTTTTAATGTCTTAATGCCATCCTAAAATTCTGAAATAGGACTCAGAAAACAGGTTCACTATCATCTACTTGTGAAAGCCCACCTAGATAAAATGAAATATAAGGAACACTGTATGAGTAGTTCAAGTGAGTGCAGGCATGAATTTGCCTCTGCCAGCCCTAAGAGAGTCATTTCTTGCTTGGACCTCTTCATTGCATTTGAAAGGCAGGTTTACATAGTGGTTAGATGCACTAGACTGTCAGAGATGAAGCAGGATTGGAATCCCAGATCCACTCACCATTTCCTGGCTGGGTGACCTCTGACAACTGACTTAAGCTATGAACATAACTGTTTTTCATTAGTTTCCATCTGCCTAACCAGAGTGCCAGCCTCACAAATTTATTGTGAGAATAAAATATATAATGCACTGAGACTGACCTAGCCTAGAGCAAGCATTCGACAAGGGTTAGCTACCATTATGCTAGTTAGTATGGTGGTTGTTATCATTATTAGATATTGAGGTGATGGATTCTGGAGGAACCAGGCCTGAAACTGTTTCTTTCTTTTCTAATGTGCTTTCCCATTTTGCCTAAACACTGCCACCCAGGAAAGAGAGACAAACCAAGTCATGGCAAAGGCCCACTCCCAATGAGCTCTGAGCGCAGGTCAATAAGAAGGGTCATGAATCATTCCCCCCTGTCCCGTTCCTATCAACCCCTTCCCTTAGTCTAGTCTCTGTCCATGAAGGCATTCCAAATGAAATGACAACAGGATCTTAAGAAATAAAAAAGACAGAGCACAGCAGGTGAACATCTTACCTCATCTTCATTCTCAGTCATATTGGTACCCAATTTCTGGACAACTGACTTGCCGCTGGTCTTCAACATTTTCTCTCGAACTTTGGTTTCATACTCAGGCCGGGAATGTTCCTAAAACCCAAGAGTCAATGTGTAGTTAGTAAACAGGCAGAGAGTGACTCTGTGGTTATAACCTGTGGGTTATAGCCTGTGGGTTATAACCAGACACCACAAGTACAGTAAAGTCAGGTTAGGATCAAATGCTATTGGACATGAACCATTACACCACACACGATCACAAGGAGTCTAGACCAGGAACACAATGTGGGGGGAGAGAGAAGGGACACACAACAGTTGTTACCACACTGAAAACCAAACCTGGGCACGTTCCTGGGGATGGCACCAGTGAGAAAGGAGAGAGGAAATGTTAACTGGGTAACTGATATGAACAGAAGCATCTGGTCATCCTACTAACTAACTATCCTCATGCCTCAAACTTTAAGTTTCAATGAGCCAAATCCCAGCTAGAGAAACAGATGTACCCCACAGCTGGGAGTTAGGACAATGACACAACTTCTTCCTGCTCCATTATTCTGCAAACTAAAATGGCGACCAATAAACATCAAAGTTAAAGATGGCCACAGGGAATCTTAAAACTCACTTGCCTGAACCTGTTTCCTGTACAGCCTAGGTGAGTAACTCATTGGCAAGTACACCAATGCTCAAGAGATATCACTGAGCCATTCAGCAATACAAACCTGAATAGTGAGTCACCAGGCATGGGAAAGAGCACCTAACTAATCAAGAGGACTACAGTCAAATCAATGCAGATGCTGAAGCAGGAAGATGCATGACTTACTTCAAAGAGAATTTAACAGTGTACACCTGGCTTCATTGGCAGGTCTTCCCTGCAGCGTCCAAGGACGAATATCTTACAGGTGTGAGGGCTTCATGTTCCTGCATCATTTATCGATAACTCCTAGGCAAGGATTCAGGCTTTGGCTCACAGTTGACTCAGAGAACACACATTTCATTACCACTGCTTCACACGTTAGAGACTCCAAAAACCAACAAGCTAGTCTCCTGACCCGTCTTTGGCTTTCCCAGGACATGCCATGACATTGGAGAGGAGAAACCATGCGTGTGGCTTATAAACATGACCAATACAACATGACAAATTCAAGGGTATTAAGGCATCCCATCATTACTGATCTCCAAACATGCATCAGCCCCATCTTTTCCAAGACGTCTCTGCTACAGCATACCTGGGGGAGTCTCCTGTTTTTCAAGTGGCCTAGAGTTTTATAGCTGCTACCACACACAGTTCTTAGTTATGTATTTTTCTTCTATTATTTCCTAGATGTTTTGGACGTGAGAGTCCTTTTATACTAATATGAGGATCTGCAATCTATTCTATCTTATTTTGTATTTCTCATAGTAATGAGCACCATGCAGAGCACCCAGAAATCTCTAAATGATTGTGAAGTTCACTGATTTTGTCTTTCACCTTTATCTGTTCTCCACCATATCATTTCCTAATGCATATGCTAAAAGATTTATAGTTTTTAAAAAGGGATTCCAGGGTCTAAGAGATTGGAAAAGGCCACACGATATACCACTTGAGAGAGGTATATTAGAGAATATCAGAAGCTCTGAAAAGTTCTACTGTGAAGACACTTGCCTAATGTTTTTAAACCCAACATTTCTTGCAAAAATCCTTTTGTCCCCATCAGTTAACGTCCCACAGGAATAGTTTGAGAACTTTGGTTTGAAGTTGGCCTCTATGCCCCTGAAATCTGGTACTTTTCATTTTTATTATTTCCGTACAAGATTTTCATTAAAAAAGCTATGGCAATATCTTTTCGGTGAGTATGATTATGTGGATTCTAAACCCCCTCTAGCTAGAGTTGTTTCTACCTTTCATACCCGGCAAAGGGGCTGAGAACTTCCCCTACTGGCTAGGAGGGCTGCTCTTGACCTGCCTCTGACTTTCCAAAGATAGTCCTCACATCTCTCTAGTTGTGGCTATGGCCCACCTCATCCCATGCGAGACCCCCATTCAAAATCCCTCATCTGTCTAGAACAAGCTGAGCATTCTCAGCATATAAACAGGAGTCCAAGACTCTCAAAGAAGAGTCTTAAGCTGTTCTGCATTCCAGCTAAAGCAGGTCAGACAAGGATGTCTCTGTCTGTGGCCAAGAAGATCAGGTGAGGTTACAGAATTCCTCAAAGGCAGGGAGCTGGACAACTGAGCTCCTGACCAGAGCAGAATCTAGCCCCTGTAGGGCCAAAGCACCCAGCCATGGGAGGGTCCTCCTTATTCCTAATGTTCCTCGTACACCCTGGTCTCTCTGGGTTGGTAGTCTGATGCAAAATCACCAGAAATACATAACTCCTCCCACTAAAACCCTGGGAGATATTCCCAAAGTGGCTTCCACCTTGTTGGTCTCCTCAGGAGCTGTCTGAAGGACAGCTCAGGACCAGCCTTCTTTGATCTAAAGAGGTAAATCCAGAGACACAGTCAACAAATGTCTTCATCAAAGAGTTTTCAAGCTCCTGCTGCACTCTGCACTTCTTTCCAGGCTCTGAGGCCACAGTAGAGCCTATCTTCAAGTGAAGGAAGGTGACAATAAGCAAACGAACACACAAATAAGAAGCCAGCAGCTAGGGATAAGAAGAGTAGAAGAAATAAAACAAGATGGCTGCTTTAGAATGGGGATTCCGGGAAGGCCCTGAGTCTGAGGAGGGTAACATTTAGGATGGGATGGAAAAGCCAAGAAAGGACAGGCCATGTGGAGACTAGAGCATTCTAGGCAGAGGGAACAGCCAGTGCAAAGACTGGCATAAACCTGGGAGAGAATGAAGGTCTATGTGGCTAGAAGGTCTGAGCAAGGAGGAGAATAATATGTACTGAGGTCAGAAAAGGTAGGTAGAGAATTTGGCTTCCTTTGTGCTAGGAAGCCATGTAGGACACCTAAAATTTGATATGACAGATGAGGGATGGGAGAGACAGAGGGAAGGACATCTGTGTCAAGATAAGACCACAGTCTCTCAGAGGAACACATGGGGCCTGATAGAAGCTAACTGGGTCAGGGAGGGAGGCCCCCTGAGCTGAAGATTAGCCCATGTCAGAGCAAAAAACTCTTGAGGTCTGGCAGGCCTCCCTTCAGCAAGAACAGGATCCAAAGGGTCTTTCAGTAAGTCCCTCAAGGTGTCCTTGCTGGTTCCAAATGGAGGAACCCTTAGGCAGGGGCCACACCGACCCAGGAAGCTGATCTTGGGTTTGGTTGTTCATGTCCTTCCCTACCCTGAAAGAAAGCAGTCTCCACCCTCCTTCCACTTCTCCGTGATTTGCCACCTGGACTTGAATCACACCACTTGTTCAACTCTTCCTGGTGTGGCCCACATAGTATCTCCTAATGCAGACCATAGAGAAGCATGATGTCTTAGGGTTACAGAAAGCTGGCCCAGAGAATATTCCTGACACCTGGAGACAGTGTCTGGTTAAAATAGAAAAAACTCCTAATCATGACCTCCAAGGGCTCCTGTCTCCCTCTCCCCAGTGTCCAAGTCATACCTGCCATGGTATGCTCCTGCTCCTCACCTGAATGCATGTTAAACCTGCTCACACTTCAGATAAGTCCTAGGACTCTTGCAAAGTCATAAATATAATTCTATCCTGCCCTCTATGCCTTCCCATGACCTACAAGAGACACAGACCAGCTGTCAATAAGCCCCCTGTCCTGGCTACATGCCTGTATTTATTGCTTCGGCCATCCCCAAACCCATTCCTGCATCCAACTGCACTGCACTTTCTGGACATCTTGCTTTTTCTGATCTACACCACAATTTTCCCAGATCAAGACTTCTGCTTGCTGTTTCTCCTTGTGGGCACCCTCTCCCCTCTTTGCTACCGAGTGAAATTTGCCCAGTCTTCAAAACTCAGGTTAAAAAAAAATGCACTCCCCTTCTGGCTACATTAGCCAGAAGAAATTTCTCTTACATATTCACCATCACATTCTAAATATTCAGAGGCCAGAAAGCACCCTAGCTGAATGTAAGCCTTTGGAGCTACTCAGAGACTGTTTGACATAGTTCCATACTCCATACTAAAAACTGGTACAGGGATCCCTGGGTGGCGCAGCAGTTTAGCACCTGCCTTTGGCCCAGGGCGCGATCCTGGAGACCCCGGATTGAATCCCACATCGGGCTCCCGGTGCATGGAGCCTGCTTCTCCCTCTGCCTGTGTCTCTGCCTCTCTCTCTCTCTCTCTCTCTCTCTCTCTCTCTCTCACTATCATAAATAAATAAATAAATAAATAAATAAATAAATAAATTTTAAAAATTAGACATAAATAAAAAATAAAAACTGGTACATAGTAGGTGCTTAATGCGTATGTTCAGACTATACTGAATTTAAAGCATGTTTGATATTCTAGTCTGAAATATAAACACGTTTAAGGAAAAGACAAGGCTGTCCTCCCTCTCAACCATGCCTGGCCCAGGGCTTGCACACTCAGGGCACACAAACCATGCTGTAGAACCAAGCCACTTTGCAGTAAGTTCACCCAGAAGAGCGACCAGAGCCCATGAGGAACATCGACTTGTGCCACAGGCAAACCAGTCTTGGCCAGACCCCTCTCAGCCTGCCTAAGAGTTCCTGAGATCATGTACCTCCCATGAGGTTACCACTGCTCTCTGGGTTCATCAGAAAGCAGGAAACCTGGCTACAGAAAGAAAATTGATTATATTTCCAACCCTTCCAAAAGCCTGTGACTGAGATTTTTGAAGGCATCGAATCATAACCTATGGCTTTCTCTGTGTGTGTTTACACCTCCTAGCGGAGACTGGCTGGCTTCCACAGCTCTACCTAGCAGACACACCTAGCTTGTCTCTGGACCCATTTAGGCCTGGATGCCAGGACATTTCTTCTTCTCTTCTTGGGAGACATGATAGGCCCTGCATTAGGAGAACAGAGCTCCCACTTCCCCACACGTGGCCAAAACTCCCTTGTCAATCTCTCTGCTGAAGCAGAAGGAACCCGTATGATTAGAATGTCCCAACCAGACCACCCCCACAGTCCCACTTTTACTGGAAGCACTCATTTGGCCATTATTCCCCCAAGAAATGCAATTGCTTTCATTATTCCCTGATGCTTATCTTCCTAATTTGTATCCTCTCTAAAGGTAGAATCCAAGTGTATATTCTCTGACCTGCCGCAGAACCCATGATGGTCGCCAAGCATATGCTGAATGCACCGGGCTGGAATACAGTGAGCACACATACTCAATGCATGGTAATGGAAATGCCCACCTGCTCCATTAGAGCATCAAGGAGAAGAGATGACATCATGCTATAGACATATGGAGCCATGCAGGCTTGAGAACAAGACTAAATTGGGGATTTCACTTGTTTGGTCATAAGACAACAGGGCCACAAAGCCAGCAATCCCAAGCCTAAGGTGAGACACATCCATTACTGTGGGAGAAAGCAGAAAAGGCCTGCTCTCCATGCAGCTGCCATAATGCCTGTGGCCAGGATTTGCAAGTAACTACTCAGGCAAATGCCAGTGTCTTCTGGTCTTTCCAGACACTGTCCTCAGCACCTCAACAACAATGTCCACAATATCAGGAGCCTCTATACAATATTCATATCTATTCAGTCAATGGGAACATGCAGGAATAGATAAGAACTGTGAGCAACTGTGCACACGTTACTCATTGCCAGCTTCCTGACATCAGGAATGGGGCCCTAGTTCTCATAGGAGCCAGAGGGAAGGCTGATTTGTTTTCAGTCATTAAGTATTATCTGTCCATAAAACTAGACTCTAAAAAAACCTACCCTTTGCCCTTAGCTCATCCGCCAGTTTGACCCATACTTTACTGGCTTACACTGTAGTAGTCCATTGCTTCTTTTGCCTTCCATAGGCATCAAAGGCAATCAGCCTCTGGCACCCACACCTCTCCCTTGGTCCTCAGTAGGCTTACAGAGGTGTTCTGACATATGCATGTTCTGGGTTACATGATAGCGATTCCTGCTCTCTGGCTTCATGCACACTAGCACCCAGGAGATGGGAGGTAGAGGAATGTCAAGTTAAATCTCAAAGCTACCACAAGGTTTTTCTCTCATGCCATTTCTTTTTCCAGTGAGGTTCACCAGGACATCTGACTACCCATCAGGTCCAATCTCTTGCTGCTCAAGAGAAGAGCAGGGATTTGAACTCTTGACTTCAGTGCATATCAACCATGGTTAAGACCATGGAGCCAGTGACTAGCTGATGTGACCCCAAATGTTAAGTGGTCATCTCACTCCAGAAAATCTATTTCCAGAATGAAATCAAGCAAGGGCCCAGAAAGTATGCAAAGGAACTCACTTCTTCCTCTTCTATACCAGTCAGGTCCCAGAAGTAGCCCAGCCGCATCTGTAATCTCTTCCAGTTTTCAAGAAACATGGTAGCTTAAAAAGAAAGAAGAAATCCTATTAAAGAATGGATTTTGAGTACCCTTTGGGTTCACCAATGGGGGTGGAGGATAAACTTGGAGGTTTCAAATTTTTGGGCTCTCTTTAAAGCACTTACTCCCTTCCTCCTACTTCTAGCTGGAACTGCTCAAAACATTACCCATCCCTGAGAGCCTGATAGATGTAAGGGGAGATACACCCACACACACATCTAGGTTATGAGAAGAGGGTGAACAGTGACCTCTAGAAATAAAAGAAAGATGGAAGGAAGAAGAAAACGAGAATGGAAAGGTCTGTAGTCTTTTTTGACAATGTTCATCTTCCCTACACATACATTCTTTCTTCCTGCCCCTTCCTCAGAGCCCTCACTCTTTTTCCCATCTTTGTGTCTCTGGCACCACTTCCCTTCTCTGGACCCCAAGCATCCCATTCTGAGACTATGTAACAGTCTCCTAATGGTTCCATTGACTCCAGTGTCTCAGCCTTCCAAGGCAGCCTGCATGCCACTGACAGAGTCCTCTCCCTGAAGGGGCATTCGCCCAGCCCTCCATCTGTTTAGCAAGTAGCTGCTGAGGGCCTCCCTACACTCCCACACCCACATGCCAGTCAGTCTGCCTGCCACCTGCAGCCCCTTGAAGGGCCAGTCCAACATGGTCCAGGGAAAACCAACCCCTCTTCTCTACAGCCGTGGCTTGTCATACCAGGTCTGAACACCTAATCCAGAGCCTGCTGAGGGACCATGCAGATTCTCTCTTTTGAAAACTGAAACCAAGAGACACAAAAGGAAGCAGGAATGGGATGAGCCACACAGCCAATACCCAAAAGGATAAAGGGCCAGGATTTCTGACAGCTCCTCCAGCTCCAGTTCCCAGAAGCCTGGCTCCCTTCCATTACCTGCACCCATGAGCTTGCTTCTTGCTTTCTTATAACACAGCTCTTGTTCTTTGAGCAAGCTGGAATAAATGTCCAATCCTGCACAAAGAACTGGGCCTGCCTGAGGTATCTGTAATACACAAAACACTCTCCTAGACACCACGAGGGAGATCAGGTGAATCTTATGTGGATGTTGCTCTCAAACTGTTTACAGTCTATAGGGAATGGCTGTAAACAACTACAATAAAAGGCACAAAGTGATCAGGGCCTTAAGAAAGGCACAGTAAAAGGCTGTGGGCAGGCAGCAGAGGAAGTTCTGATTGCCAGAGAAGCCATGTGAGCCGAGTCTTGAAGAACAATGACACCGGGGCAGTGAAGAAGGGGCGAGGAGAGGGAAGATGCCAACACTCCCCCATCTAGACTTTCAATGGCTCCCTATTGTCTTAAGTTCTTTTCTCTTGATGGGGGGATCCTTTGTATGTGGCCTGACCCATGTGTCTACTAAATCCATTCCTTTGGTCTGTCAAAACACAACCTCACAGGTGCATCACTGCTACGGTCACCTCCTCATTGCCCTTCCCATCTCCAACTCATGCAAACTGTCCTGCCTCCCTATGCTGCCCTCCACTGCCTACCACCATGCTTTCCTGATCCATTCTGCTTGGGCCACCCTCTTTTCTACACTTCTACTATACTTAGAGTCCAGTGCCCTGGAAAGGAAGGGAAGTGATACTCTCTGAGGCCACCCCCACACCTTAACACCACCCACCAGGAAAACCCCCGGTGCCCTTCACTGTGTGCAGCACTGCACTGTTGGTTGCCATTCAGGTCTGCAGCATAGTAACTGGACTGTGAAATTCCTCAGCTCTTAGCTGGCTGTTTACCTCGGGCACGGCACAGAACTAAGCAGAACAAACACCCACAGATTGATTGAATGCGCAGTTGCTAACAGCTACATTTGTTTTACATGGTGCTGTGTTACAGTGCACAGATTCATGTGGTTTCTCCCTTGGATTTGAGGCTTTTTCACATAAGTGCATCCTGACCTCCCAACACTGGAATGGGGCTGGGGATGCTCTGAGAGCAAGGTGGGGAGGAGGGCGTCTCTCCTTTTCCTATCCTTGTCTCAGTGCCTGAGGAGGGCTCTGCATACAGCAGGGCTCAGAATGCTTCCTGACTGCAGGCTCTATAAAGAGAAGCCAGACCATGGGAACAGATGAGAGGGAGCAAAGAAGTCACTGAAGAGGAGTCATGAGGACAAGGGAGGATTGTCATAATGGCAAAGAACAGCTCACATCTCCTGTGTGCACTGTATGCCAGGCACTATGCTAAGTGCTCTACACACATATCTCATTCACCCAGCACAAGAACCCTATGAGGTAGGTATTCCTTAACCATTCTTAAGGATGAGCATGATGATGTCCAAAGGTTAAGAATCTTGCCCCAGGTATATGGTACCTGGGTTAAGAGTGCTGACTTTTATGACACAGAGCTAGATCTGCACTGTCTTGTGATGGATCCCAGCTGGTAAGGAGTAGGACTGTGAGACACACATCTAGGACCGCCTGGCCCCTAGGTCAATGTTCTTAACTTCTATTCAGAACAGAGTTCAGAAACCCTGTCCCTTTACTTTCCTTTTCAGTAAGGCTTCATTCACTTTCTGAAGCTCCCTAGAGTCCGAAGCCGAACCACAGAGGAGCTGGGAGCTAGGCCTGAAGGCTCCACAGACCCAGTCCATACTGACCAGCACCCTCCATGCGCCCGGGCTCAGTAGCCCCTACTATGGTTCCACTGACAGAGAGTCTCTCTGCAGAGAACCACTTCTCCCCAGTCTTCCTTCTGGCAGATTGGGCCTCAGGCCAGGCCCACCACGCACAGCACCACTGATCATAATAATCATTGTAATGAGAGGCAGTACTATTATTTTTAATTGTAATTTGCAGGCAATCATGCCCAGCGGCTCTTGGCTGCTGCAACCAAATACACAATCACATAAAACACAGCAAAGCTGTTAAAAAAAACACAACTGAAGCCCACACTATGCCAGGAAGCTCTGACGCATCCCACCCTTTATGCTTTTCCTGTGTTGCCACATGAGAGGGAGCAAGAGGGGCAGGGGCAGCGGCAGTAAATTACCACAGATCCCAGGGGGGTAGGAGGCATCTGTTAATTATAGCTATTGAGGAAAGAGATGAGGTTGTTGTTGGGGCTTGAGAGTGGCAAAGTACAACTGAAAACCAAGTTTCTCTACAACAAGGAATTACATCCCAGGGAAGTCTGTAAGGGATCATGGACTCAGTATTATGAAACTATAGCCACTCAAGTCATGGGATTCCCTTAAGACAAATAAATGGGAATTAGGATTGCAATGTATCAAACATTGAATGTGCATTCCAGGTTCCAAATCAGTTCTGATGGATCTGGGGTAATCATGAGGTGTCCTGCTTAACAAGCAGACACAGAGCTGCTACCTAAGGCTCCCTAGGCAATAAGCTTCAGCCTCAGCTGGTTCTATTGAGTTCCTCCTGGGAACACTTCCAGAGCCACATGGTGATAAGTGTCACTTCCTCCTACTCTCTGCCCCTACTTCTGTGGGCTGACTACTGCCTGTGTGCCCCTAGGCAGTGCATTTCCACCTGAGAATAGAGAATAGAGTGTCCCCTGGAAATGTTCCTTGGTGGCCTAGTAATATGGCAATCTTTCCAGTCTGGTTCTATCTCCACCCAAGGAGAGGTCCCTACAGGGAACAGAAAAAGCTTGTGTTAGTACTCCTAGCACTACTGAAAACAGACCTCTCCCTCTCTCCTCTTCACACTTTCAGGAATGTGTGACTCATGGTCCCATCCTGGCATGTCCTCCAGGCCCCATGGAGTCAGAGATAATCAAGCATCCTCTGCAGTGGGATCACAGCCCTGCCATTCTGTGATCTAATGGAGAAACTAAGGGCCTGCATATCCAATGATGAGTAAAAAGTGAAAATCAGGTGGCTACTCAAGATGGGCTGAACCATGTTGACTTTGTTCCTTGTATGATACATGTGGGTGTATCTTCTTGGAAATGTCCAGTTATCACAGGGTTATTATTTTGGGTTATTCCATTCCAGTTTGTGAACAGAAGTGTCTCCGTGTGTGTGTGTGTGTGTGTGTGTGTGTGTGTGTGTGTGTGTTTATGGTCAGATGGCTATGGCCCAGAGAAAGTTTATTACCCTAATACTCTGGGGAGACAAAGGGAGGAGGAAGAAAATGATGGAACTATCTGTTCTTTCCTTCACAAATCCCTTTGGTGGAAATACTGAAAACACTACTCTGGCATTGAGTAAAATCTCTACCGTCTGCACTCATGGTGTCCGGAAATTGCACAGAATCTAGAGTCAGGAGATCAAGTTTGGGCCGACCTTCCCCACCAGCTAACTCTGTGGCTATGGTAGTCACCCCACAACTCTGAGTGTTATTATAGTGGACATTGATGACTTCCCCTATCTTAGTAGATATATCTGGAGCTCCTCATGCGTGTGCTAGGGATTTTCTTTTTTTTTTTTTTTAATGTATATTTTTTATTGTAGTTCAATTTGCCAACATATAGTATAACACCCAGTGCTCATCCCGTCAAGTGCCCCCCGCAGTGCCTGTCACCCAGTCACCCCATCCCCCACCCACCTCCCCTTCCACTACCCATTGTTCATTTCCCAGTTAGGAGTCTCTCATGTTTTGTCACCCTCTCTGATTTTTCCCGCTCCTTTTCAAACATGTGTGGGGTTCAAATTCTGAATAATTTCTACATGAGATTAATACAAGATGAATATCTCGTATCTTTTAAAAAATACATAAAACCATGGAGGAATTCCTAGTACTACTCACATATAAAAGTAAAAGAGAGAAATCTATTGATCCTAAAATACTTCTTAAGGTATAAAGACTAAATACTAAAGAACATAAATCAAAGGATATGGGCTTTAGAGCATGGTCACTGTACCCATTTAAGGTATTACTAAAATAAGGTATTACCACTTACCCCACAGAGCCATGAAGATAGAGAAGAAGACGGTGGCAGGGTTGTCAAACAGGTGGCTTGCCTTTGCTGTGCCACAGGCTGAGCTGAGGTTCCAGTAATCACAGGACTTGTCACACAGGGGACACATGGTGAAGGCATTCTGCTGGTCACACATCTCTTTGCTGAGGAAGAGAGAGGTTGCTGGGTCAATGAGAGCTAAGACAGGACCCACCACAAGCAAGTTACCCTAAAGACATCTCCCACTCCAAATCCATGGCCAAGTTTATTTGCTCCAAAAGTGAGGTGTGTTAAAGACATTGGAATTGGATTCTTTGCCATGAGAGCATTATTCCTGTATTTTTTCCAAAGAAACGGGTGGGCCCCTTCTGAGGTACGGACCCGTCATTAGAGGTATTCGAGCAGAAAATTCATGAGCAACTGCCAGGAATGTTGTACACTGGAGGATGATCCATAAAGTCCCTTCAAAATGTGCTGAGTCTAAGAGATTGGTGGGGAGCACCAACAACTATGAATCCATCACCTGTCTGAAACTGGATTTCACCATCATCATGCAAGCACAGATCGTCTCCTTAAACCCTACTGGCTGCCTCACAGATGTGTGAGACCTGGTCATGAGGAGAAGCAAACACAAGAGTATGGCTGGATCAACACAAGCTCTAATTTCTCAAGGAGAAGCCACGTGAAGAAGACTGGAGTCAGAGCTGGGTTAGAGGCCCTTTCCAAGTGCACCAGCTGCATGAACATTTGTAGAATGGGATCTAACCTCAGCCTAATAAGAATGATCAAAACCATGAAATGGGACTAGGGGGAATGAAAGAATAGGGTAATTTCTTCCAAAGTCTAGATTCTATGATACTTATAGAGAGAAGCATGAGTCAAATAACCGTTAGCTATATTCTAACCTAGTCTCAGTATATTTCTATTTAGTGGACTAATGAATATAGTTGAAATTCCATTCACTCTTTCGGTGGTTAGCTATCCAATAAATTCAGGCTTATATGAATGCTTGCGAATAAGAACCAAAGTACTACCAGCCCTAATTGGCTTCCCTAGCGTCCCTCCACACTACATATTGGTAGGAAAATGAGTGAACTCATCACTCTGGTGTGTAATGTTTCCCCTGGGGAATGGGTAGGTGGTTATGTTCATTGTTTGGGGCAGCAGGGTGGAGAACTCAAGATTTCATGAAAATGAAGCATTGGCTGTTCTCATGGAGCAGCTGGAGACACAGTTATGGGGAGGCAGGGGGTCCTACACTGAAAACCACTGCTGTGTTCCCTCTGGAAAGAGGCTGCAGAGGGTACTACAGAGCATGGCTGATGAGTGGGAGGCCATCACCAGGGTGAGCTGGCTGGTACCCTATGTGCTAATGCAAGTGCTTAGATGAAACCCAGAAGTCAAGGGGTGCCTGGATCCAGCTCCCCTTCGTTAGGAAGATGAAGGGCTTTCCTGAGGACTGTCCCTGGCTGTCAAGTCCCAGCTTTCAAGTTTGTTTTTAATGAGGTATTAAGCCCACAGCAAGAAAAGGCCTTCTGTGTGAGAGAATGGAAACTCTAGGTCTCTAAGAATAAATCCTCGTTCCTCCACTTGACTTGTGCTAAGCTCTCTATTGGCAAGTGTCAATAGCAGTGACTCAGTCACAATGACAATATTAAATAATAACATCTTAATAGTAAGTTCAGCCATGCTGGTTTCACTTGGGCACATTCTTATGGGTAACTAGAGAGCAAGGTTTATTCTGTCTTCTGGGTCAGACAAGTGACTGGTGTATCATTGAGAAGGAGTTTCTACTTTCAGAGAGGAGAGTCCCCTCCTAGAAAACAGATTCACACAGAAAACTGTTGGTCCATATAAATTTTAGTAAGGGGCTGTGCGTTTAAGCCATGTCTGAGAACATAAGAGGTTCCTCAATGCTGCCCTTCAGGTATATGTGTGTGTCAGGGATGTCACTTTGCTTTTTGGGGCTTTTATTTTATTTTTTACACATAGACTTGGGGGAGGGATACTCCTAGCCTAATCCTAATCAAAAGCAGTCAATGCCAAAAGGTCAGGAATGAAAAATGTGCTAGCAACTAGCTAACAAAGTACAAAGCACTTTGAAACATAAGTGCTATGTCTGTTTTTGGGAGGACAGTCAATTGCTGATCATTTGTACGAAATGGCAGCCACCATCGCATGGCTATTCCCTAGATCATTTAAATTTGAAGTCAGAATGCTTTATATGTATTGGGTCGTATCGTTTGCTTGTTTGTCTGTTTGAATGCAAGCAGTTTGAACAGAATTCTGGAGAAATTCTGCCCCAGGATGATATTAAAAAGACTTTGCATTCTCTGAGAGAGGCTGCCTGCCTAGGCAAGGCTGAAAAGAGAAGTGGGAAGATGAGAGGAACTCGGCTAGAATTGAAATCCTATCTGGGTTATTCATGAACTGCATAATCCATGGATTTCTAGTTGGAAGCAACTGTGCCTATAAATCGAATGCTGTATTTCTCCAGTCTATCATTTTCTCTAGAAAGCACAAGAAGGTTGATAAATGGCCCAGCAATCAGCTGAACCAGAACCCCAAAGTGAGTGGTGTTCTTAATCAGTAACTCATTGCTCACAAGTTAGATGATGCAAGGCTGTGCTGGTGTGAAGGGAGAAGGGGCAACATGGCAATTATTCCAGAAATTCAGACACAGTGTCTGCTGTTAAGGTCTCAGACCTGAAGTAACCTTTTTGTTTTTTAATAAGATGGTTTAGATCAATCAGCCTTTTTTTTTTTAACGCTCCAGTCTTTCCTACCCATATAAGCAAGTACCTAATAAATGGAACCAACCCTTTGGCATAAGTAAAGTTCTATAGATATTTCATTCACATGTGGAATTATTTCTCATAAGTCATATTTGTATCTCATATATCAAAGTTGCTGAAGATAAAAGGTACCATTTAAAGTTCCACATAATGTAAATTTTCTGCTTTTGATATCGTCCTAAAGTTATATGAGACATAACCACTGGGGAGAACTGGATGAAGGCCACATTTAAAAAAAAAAAAGATACATAGATAGTAAACTCCAGGCTTAATGTCAAAATTAGAAACCCTGTAAAGTAACCCCAGGAATGGTACAAGTTTTTAATCATGCTTAGGTGTTGGTGACAGACACAGATCCCAGAAGAGTATGAATTTGTTTAGATTCAGTATTAGGATTTAAAGACTATCCTTTTGTTGATAGGGAGTGCTATTTTATGAATTTTCATCAAGTCCATTGAGCCTAGATTTTTGATGGGTATATAATTATGATTAAAGAGCAGTCCTTTTAAAAAAATATTCATAATACACTTATTTTTTTCTATTATTTACATCTTCATTTATCACATCCCACCTGAGTCTGAACAACCAACAACCAAAATTTCAGCTTTACAACATTAATTTCAAACTTTTTTTGACTGTGACCTACAGTTTAAAAGTGATCTTTTATATCAGATTCCAGTATGCAAATATATATATATTCCCCCTCTCCTCTATAAACATACTTATATAGCTAACTAAAATTTCATGAAGCAATACCCATACTTCCTTCTTGTGATGAGTACTAACATTATACTTCATTCTACTCTTTGCTATCTTATTCTCATTCATTTAAAAAAATAACCATTACACTGATTCTACAATCCACTAATGGGTTGCTATATGTAGTTTATGAAATAATGTACATTCTGACAGGTAATAAGATACATCTGCAGTGATAATGATCACATTTTACATGCATATATACCATATATGAGTGCATGTGTATAGATATATATTTTTCAGTATGTGTAGACCATGGTCATTTCCAGCTATAATGGTCACCATCGGATGTATTCCCAGATGAGGAACGAAGGCATACGTCCTAAATCCTGATGTAAACCGGCACTCCGATGGCCCACCCTCTACATTGGCCCTGGCTTTCCATGCACAGTGTAAAGTTTTCTAGTTTGAATCAACCTGAGCCCCAGCTCTCTAGGGATCAAACTGGGCAAGAGAAACGTGGGAGCCATGTTTTCTAAGAAATCACCAAGCAAAGCCAGTTGGCTGCCAAGGAGGATATGAGCCTTCTGGGAGACTTTACATCTTTTTTTAAAGATTTTATTTATTTATTTATTTATGAGAGAGAGAAAGAGAGAGAGAGAGAGAGAATATAAGCATGAGCAGGAGGGAGAGGGAGAAGGAGAGGGAGAAGCAGATTCCTGATGAGCAGGGAGCCCAATGCAGGACTCATCCCAGGGCCCTGAGATCATGACCTCAGCCTAAGGCAGATGCTTAATCCACTGAGCCCGCCAGGTGCCCAAGACTTCACATCTTATGGGAAAAGTAAAGATTTTGGAGTAGGAGACAATTGAGGTCAAATCAGGATCGTAACAATTATTAGTTGCTGTAGTCGGACCAGTTATATGACTGTACTAGCATCAATTTCTCCATCTCTGTTAGGTTAAAATAAAACCAATCTAACAATTTACAACCATGATCTCTACAGGATCAAAGAAACTAGTACATGAGAAACACCCAGCACCATACCTGGCACAAGGCAAGTATTTGGTAAGTATTAGTTTTTCCCTCATGCTAGGTGGCCTGAGGGAGGCAGAACCTCCACCTTATATGTTATATGATAAAGGTCATAGAATTCCCAGTCAAAACACTGAGCAGCTGGTACTGGAGTGTTATACACAAAAATATCCAAATCCTTGTCTCTTATACCATTATTTAGCTTTGTTCTAACTATTGGAAACACCAACCCTAGTTTCTAATTTATAAGACCATTTCTGTAGATTATGTAGATGGTAACAAGAAGAGATAACTGCTAACTCCTTTCCCCAAAGGAGCCCAGCTCTTGGCCCTTTCTTCAGAATGGCCATTACTTCCTCCAACTACAGTGGACACCCACAGTCTGTCCAGTGTCCTCATTCACCTGGCTACTGAGGGAACATCCTATTGGTACAATGTGATCCTGCCCCACAGCCACAACTATGGGCCCAGGGCCTGTACCCTAAACCAAAGTGAGCCAATAGGTCTTTTTCATATGGAACCACTCAAAGAGAAAGCTCTAAGAAACAATACCTATGAGCTATTGGTAGGAATATTTATATCCAATGGGGAAAATCTGTAGTGAAACAAATACAGGAAAGAACCAGAGATGGGAAATAAACAAGAGTCCCTATTTCCATTGGCCCTTATGCTAGCCACATGCCTGCCACTGTGTTCCCTGATATACCCCAGAATCCTCATAATAGATTCTCCTTCTTTTCTTTTTTCTTTTTCTTTTTCTTCAGCTAGTTCATGTTGCATTTCTATCACTTGCAACTGAAAAAGTATTAAAATACATTAACCAGGGATCCCTGGGTGGCGCAGTGGTTCGGCGCTTGCCTTTGGCCCAGGGCGCGATCCTGGAGATCCGGGATCGAGTCCCACATCGGGCTCCCGGTGCATGGAGCCTGCTTCTCCCTCTGCCTGTGTCTCTGCCTCTCTCTCTCTCTGTGACTATCATAAATAAATAAAAAATTTTAAAAAAAATAAAATAAAATAAAATAAAATACATTAACCATGCTTTGGTTTTCAAGGACGGTGCTGAATATGTCAAGAGATTTAAATTCTAAATATAAGTTAAGTGTCTCTCTTGCGACTTGTACTTTATTTCCACGTATGTTGATTCTTTCAACAATTATTTATTAATATTCTACTGTGTGCCAAACATTGTCTCCTTGAATCCTCACAACAACATCACTAGGCACATGTTATTATCCCTGTTTACAGCCAAGGGAAGGAAGATTCAGGGAATGAAGCTATCCACTCTTACAGCTACTATGTAATGCTGTCCATCCTAAAGGATGCTATTTTTTTAAGAGAGAGACAGAGAGAGGAGACAGAGTGTGAGCAGGGTGGAGGGGCACTGACCAAGGAAGGGAGAGAATCTGAAGCAGGCTCCACACCCAGCACCAGCCCTGTCAGGACAGCAAATTCTAAGGGATATAGAGAAATGACAGAAGCTGTTGAGACTAATGAGCCAAAAGGATCTTCAGAAGATGAGGATATCTCTGATAGAAGAGCAAGTCCAGAGTTGGCCTCCAGCACCACTCAGTTTCCTCAGGCCAGGCGACCTCAATTTCTTGAACCAGCCCCACCATCTAGCACTGCAGTCTTATCTCCTCTGGAGTTTTAACTCCTCTGGAGCCTCTGTTGACCCGGCTTCCTCCCAGAGCCCGAGCCCCTGGCTCCAGGCCCTGTCAAGATCCCCACAAGACTGGACTGAGCCACTATGTGAAATTCTTTAGCTTCTGTGCTAAGATGCCCATGGAGAAGAAGGCTGTTGAGATGGTGGAGAAATGCCTGGACAGGTATTTCCAGCATCTTTGTGACGACTTGGAGGCATTTGCTGCTCATGCTGGCCGTAAGACTGTGAGGCCAGAGGACCTAGAACTGCTGATGCAACGGCAGGGCCTGGCCAACGACCAAGTCTCTCTGCATGTGCTTGTGGAGCGGCACCTGCCCCTGGGGGCTCAATCTCATGACTCTAAGACCATGACCTGAGTCAAAATCAAGAGTTGGATGCTTAACTGACTGAGCCACCCCACACCCTAAGTAGGCTATTTTTAAGTGCTACTATTCTTTGAAGACTCTCTTTTCACCATAAGGACCAGCTTTGTTCCTTCTCTTGGCTCTCCAAGAGCCCCACTCTGGGGCCTGTCCCCTGAAGTTTCTGACTTCCTGAACCAGAGGGTGGGCCCTTCTCACTTCCAGAGCTGCCTGCTTCTATGGGCAGCCTCACAGAATTTTATCCCATTAGTGTTTGACCATATAGACATGTGATTGTTACCAATGCCACTCAGCATTTCCCACCTTGGGTCTTATGAGAATCCAGAGAAAAAAGTCATAAAGTGGAGGGGAAAGCACATTTCTCAGGCATAGATTTTTTCCACCAGGTAGAATCCAGTTGCCCACATCATACCCTGGCCCTGGAGAAGAGCTTAACTAGGAAAGGGAGGGAGCCGCCCCCAGCAGGCTCGGAAGCCATTCCCAGGCTCTAGAGTTCCCAGATCTGTCTCTGGAGGGAGGTTAGTGTGTGGTAAGGGGAGGAGAGAGTAGAGGGTGAGGACTTTGGAAGGAAGCATGTGAACTGTACTTTCAACTGCAATGAAACTCTAAACTACTACCATGTGGGAACTGAGGCTTTTTCTTTAAAGTCATCTCACCTGGGAATATCTTCTTCGATTGTTGCACATCCATAAAGAAACACGATCACTCCAATTACAGAAGAAGGAATAAGGAATGACGTATATAATCCCAGCCAGGCAAAATACAGTCCAATTTTTTCTCCAAAATACTTTCTGAAAAAGAAAGAAAATCACAACACATATGACAAACACCATCCATCTCTCCCATTTCAGTTTGTTCTAAACCTGACAACGGGTCAGTGTAAACAAAGAGATGAAAGTTAGGTGGTGCATGAAGGACCTCAGCACAAAGAACCAGTCTCTTCAGTTATGAATTATGTTCCCTGGGAATCTCTCTCTCTCTCACACACACACACACACACACACACACACACCAGGGAATCCTGGCTATTCACATGAAATAGCCCCTAGAAGGAATCCAGCCCTAACAGCAAACTGAAAATAGGCCATACTATTTTGGCATCTTTACCAGACAAACATGAGGAACACATCATTATCTCATGAGTACCACAGCCCACAGAAAAACACACCTTTTCAGAACTAGCTTATGTGAACAAAATATGCAAATTATATAGGTGGGCATGTGGACTTACATACACCAACCTTAAATTCATAGAAAAAAGACTAGAAGCATTTTGGTAAAAGATTAGCAATGGTTTCTTTAGCTGATGGGATTACAGGTGGTGTTAATTTCTTTATTTTTTATCTTTCTGCATTCTGAAACTAATAATATAATAAAAAGATTATTTTAAAGAGAACATTAATAATCCATTATCTTTTTGATCCCTAGGTGCAGGAAGTTATTAGTAAATTATCACACAAGGTCTCTAAAACTAAATTTTTCCTTTAAATAAATATTGGTGATGGACACCTGATGAAAAAAATACAAACCACAGAGAAACAGTATATTTTATTTCCCAAGAGGCTCTGACACAAAATACAGTAGGGAGATGGGAGTGCAGCCCACTCTTTGATGTGAGGACAAAAGAATAAGTACAGTGAGTACAATCTATTTATCTACTACCAGAGGTGCTGCTCCCACCTCAGATATAGACAGTGGTAAGAAAATGTGACTTCCACCTAACAACCAGGGAAATCTGGATAATCTGTGACATCAAACTTTCGTTGAACCCATCAGAGAGTGGAGGCTGCAGGGTAATCATATGAACTGAATTTAAAAAAAAAAAAAAAAAAAAAAAAAAGACAGGCCCCTCCAAGGAAAGATAGGACATGCAAACAGTTTCAGATTTAGCAGAGCATGGGAGAAAAAGGCCATCGTTATTAAAATGAGTACAAAGAAAAAAAGATATAATCTTGTAAACTCTGAAAGGCTGAGTATAGTTTAGCAGGACAGATTAGAATCACTTGGGAACTCCAGCTACAAGAGAGGTTTACACTCATTCACAAGATCCCAGCCAATGACCACCATCTGGTACTCATGAAGAGGGTAATGGTCAAGGTAGGAAACTGGGAAGGGCCTCTTTAGTTGCAGAGAGGCATAGAAGTACACCCACCTCCCAGCATCATCTCTCATTCAATCACTGAGTGACAACGATCAACAGTCTGCTTTGGGGGAGGGGTAAGAAAGAGGATAACATCCTAGGGTCTATCATACATGTAACTGAAGTCCCAGAAAGATTAAGGGAAGGAGGGCAGAAGAAATATTTGAATGGATTATGTCTAAAAAACTTCTCCAAATTAATCAAAAACAACCCAACATAGATCTAAGAACTCCAGAGGATCCCAAGCAGAATAAATATTAAAACCAAAACAGAAACCTACACACCTACACGTATCTTAATCAAATCTAAAAAACAAAGATAAAAAATCTTTAATTAAGCTGAAGTGGGGGTGAGGGTGGTGCTGGGGAGGGGAAGATGAGAAAAAGAGGATATTATATGCAAAGGAACAAAGGTTAGATTTACAGTCAATTTCTTGGCAGAAACTATGTAAGCCAGAAGATAATAGAGTGACACCCTTAAAGTATGGAAAGAAAAAAAAAAAAAACTCAACCCAGAATACTACATGAAATAGTGCTCCCAATAGAGAATGAAAATTTATCCATAGGGATAAAACTAGTTCTTTGGAGGCCAAAATCTATATGTTTTTTAGGGCCACAGAACATAAACAGATATACTGTGTGTGTGTGTGTAGTGTCAAAATTTCATGGAGGAAGGCAATAATACATAAAAGGCAGAGAAATATTGGTAACAAGCAAAAATAGTGATGGAATATGGTAAGTTAAAGATGGATTCTGTAAACCCTAGAGCAACCACTGAATTTTAAACATAAGTATAATTAATAGACCAATGTTGGAGATGAAATGGCCCATAAAATATACATATTTGCAAAGAAGTCATGAAAAGAGGAAAAACAGAAACAAACTACAGACAAAACAAATAGAAAACAAATAGCAAGATGGTGGTTTTATAATATAAATACATTAATGATAACAAATGTAAATGTACAAATCCATTTTTATTATAAAGGCATATACAGAAAAAAAGTGAAGAAATGAAAAAAGATATACCATGCAAACATGAGTCAAAAGGAAACTGGGACATACAGAGGAGGCTTCAGAACAAAGAATATCACCTGGGATAAAGAGAGGCATTAATGAATGACAACATGATCATTCATTTCATTAGAGAGGCCTTATAATCCTGAATGCATGCAGTAAAATGCATAGATCACCTACATACGTCAAAATGCATAGAATAAAAACCAACTGAACTAAAAGGATGATTAGACAAAATCTCAAGTATAAATTGGAGACACCAACACTTCTCTTTCAAGTAATGGAGAGAACAAAGAGATGTAAAATCAGTTAAGGACACAGAAGTCACCACAAACCAACTTGACCTAACTGATATTTATAGAACAATCCACTGAACGGTAGAAAATACATTCTTTTCAGCAAGAGAGTCCATTTTCTAAGTCATAAAGATTTTTAAAATTTATTTGTTCATGAGAAACACAGAGAGGAGAGAGAGAGAGGCAGAGACACAGGCAGAGGGAGAAGCAGGCTCCATGCAGGGAGCCCGACGTGGGACTCCATCCCGGGTCTCCTGAAGGCGGCGCTAAACCGCTAAGCCACCCAGGCTGCCCCATTTTCTGAGTCATAAAGTCAATCTAACAAATTTAAAAGGATTGAAGTAATGAAAATTTTATTCCCTGACCACAATTAAGTTAAATTAAAAATCAACAGCACAGGGGATCCCTGGGTGACTCAGCAGTTTGGCACCTGCCTTTGGCCCAGGGCGCGATCCTGGAGTCCCGTGTCGGGCTCCCGGTGCATGGAGCCTGCTTCTCCCTCTGCCTGTGTCTCTGCCTCTCTCTCTCTCTCCCTCTCTCTCTCTCTCTCTCTCTCTCTCTCCCTCTGTGTGTGTATGTGTCTATCATGAATAAATAAATAAAATCTTTAAAAAAAATAAAAATCAACAGCAGAAAGATATCTGAAAATTTCTACAAATATTTCAAAAGTAAACAACGCCCTTCCAAATAACCCAAAGAAATGTCTAAAAAGAAATAATAAAGGAAATTAGAAAGTATTTTCAATTGAGTTAAAAGGAAAACACAACACTTCAAAAGTTGTGGGATGCCATTAAAGCAACACTTAGAAATGTATAACATTGAATACTTGTACTAACATAAGAGAGCTCTGAATCAATAAGCTTGCACTTCCACTAGAAAAAGAATAAATTCAATCCGAAGCAAGCAGAAGGAAAGAAATAATAAAGTAGGGAGCACAGATCAGTGAGAATGAAAAACAATAAAGAAAGTCAATGAGGGATGCTTGGATGGCTCAGTGGCTGAGCATCCGTCTTTGGCTCAGGTTGTGATCCTGGGGCCCTGGGATGGAGTGCCACTTTGGGTTCCCCACAGGGAGCCTGTTTCTCCCTCTGCCTATGTCTCTGCCTCCCTCTCTGTGTTTCTCATGAATAAATAAATAAAATCTTAAAATAAAAAAAGAAAGTCAATGAAACCAAAAGCAGGTTGTTTGATAGGATCCATAAATTGAGAAATGTTTAGTCAGACTAATCAAGACGATGAACGATAATACATATATTACCAATATGGGGAATGAAAGAAGGGACATCATTACAATTCCTATTTCCATGCCCATGTGATACTGTGAGCTGCCTCCTCATAGGTGCTCATCTTGCCTTCCCTTCTAGTCCACATCCCTTCTGGAAGAAAAGTAGGAAAATGAGAAGGCAGGAGAGACATAAGACATAACAAACACAAGCTGCCCTAGCGCTCCAGTCTTGATTGTCTTATTTGGCTCCACTTTTAATTCTCATTACATCTTTTTCAAATGAGAAAACTGAAGCTCTCTGGATAAAGAGACTTGTCCAAGGTCACATGCCTAGTGCCTGGCAAAGCAAGCATCTTGACCCCTTGTCATCAGACCCTGCCATATCTAGTGCTCTTGCCAGGATAACAACAGCAGCCATGATGACTGAAATTTATTGAGGGCTAATTCTTTGCCAAGCTCTGTTTTTAGAAGATTCTAAATAGTCTCATTTTTCAGTCCTCACAACTCTATGAGGTAGTGCGTTATTATCTTCCAATTATAGATGAGAAAGTGATGTAGAAGAAGATTAACCCAAGGTCACCTGGGTGGTAAGAAAGCAGAGACAAGACTCAAATTCAGTGAGGCTAACTTGAGATTGCAGTTCTTAACCTCCACAGTATACTGACTTTTAGGAAGGACTTAGAGACATGGGGACATGCCCAGGGAAAATCTGCTGAGTTGGAGAAAGCACAAACCTACCTATCCATCCCCCATCTTCTGCCATGTTCTCCTGTTCTCTTCCAGCTCTGAAGCCAGATCACCACAGAATCACATCTGAGGCATTCAATCCTGCAGAGACATAGATTTCTCTGACCACCCTCTTAACCCATATAATCTACAAATCTTTTCTCCCATTGCTTTCCAGACTTACGCTTAAGGAGCTGATCTGATCAATTAAATCTTACTGGGGTACTTCGTCGCTTCTTCCAGGAAAGAAATGACATTTCAAACTTCATGAAAACACAATACCTTCACCCATTAAAGGAAGAGATAGGGTATTTTGAGGGACTCTTCTAACTATTCCACATAAGCAATTTGCCCCTCTTTTTTACCGTAAAAGTACTGCTGGCCAGAAAGGTAGACAGGAAGCCCATACACAGAGCCTAGATACCTTGCAAAGGAAGGTAGCGAGGTCAAAATGTATTAGGATTAATAATAGATGGAACAAAGAAGAAAAAAGAATCATTTATATCATTTAAGGGCAACAGTTTAGTAGTGAAAAATTCAGATGTCTTCAGGAGCCAGGCAGAAAACATAAATGACTGAAGCAGACCAAACACTACCAATAATAGCACCACCGTAGGACACTAGAGGGCTTAGTTCTATCTACAGGGACCAGTAATTAGTCAGCTCTAGCAGTCCAGAGTGACATGTGAAAAAATGGGGAAATACTGCCAGATCCTACAATTTTCCAAGAAAAGCTGGAAATCTGTATTTCTCCTAACTTTTCAATGTTGGCAGCTAATTCAACTGGGAAAAAATGTGGAGGCCAAACAAAAACATCCAAGGACTGGACAATGTCTATGGGATATCAGCTGGTGCCCTCTCTGGTATAGCAGAGATCACAGAACAGGGGCTCTGAAGTGAGGAGAGCTAGCATGAACATGCCCTCTGCTGTTCCCTAACTTGGGAAAGTCTTTCCACTTCTCTAGGCTTCATTTTCTTTTCACTTAAAAATATGTTAATGTAGGGGATCCCTGGGTGGCTCAGCGGTTTAGCGCCTGCCTTTGGCCCAGGGCGCGATCGTGGAGTCCTGAGATCGAGTTCCACGTCGGGCTCCCGGTGCATGGAGCCTGCTTCTCCCTCCTGTGTCTCTGCCTCTCTCTCTCTCTCTCTATATATATATATACATATATATATACATATATATGTATATATATATAATAAATAAATCTTTTTAAAAAATATGTTAATGAAAGTGCAATGAGCAAGGTAGAGGAGGACATAGTAAGCAAGTAATAAATGTTAACTAATAAATGTTATGGATGACATTTATTCTAAAAGTCCATGTGATCTGCTACATTAAAATGAAAATTTTCTGTTCAAATGGTATTCTTAAGTGAGTAAAAAGACAGGCCAAGGAATAGGGGAAAAAATATGTGTATATGTGGACTTGTATCTGGAATACATAAAGAACTTCCACAGATCAATAAGAATTATGAATCCAACAAAAAAATCTTTTCATTAAAAAGATATCCATTTGGGGTGCCTGAGTGGCTCAGTCATTTAAGCACCAAACTCTTGATTTCAGCTCAGGCTATGATCTTAGGGTCATGAGATCAAGCCCTGGCTTGGGCTCCACATGCTTAAGTTTCTCTCTCCTTTCCCTCTGTCCCACTCCCACTAAAAAAAAAAAAAGATGCCCAACTGACCAATAAACATATGAAAAGGTACTCAACCTTTCCAATCATCAGATCATCAGGGAAAAACAAATGAAACCACAACACAATACCTCTACATAGTCAAGAGAATGGTAAAAATGAAAAAGAGGGGAAATACCAAGTCTTGGCCAAATGTGGAGAAACCAGAATGCTTACACAGTGCAGGTGGGATGTATATAGGTAGATCCACTTTGGAAAAATTGCTGGGCAGTATCTACTACAGCTGAGCAAGGGCCCCAGTGATGCAACAACTCTCTTCCTAAGTATATGCCCAACAGAAAAGCACACATGTGCACTAAGAGATACATACAAGAACATTCACAGCAGCACTATTTATAATAGCCCCAAATTGGAACCTCCCCCAGATGCCTATAAGCAATAAAATGAATAAATACGTTGTGCTATACTTGCCCAATGGAATGGGAATTAACACATTACAAGAACATGCAACTATATGGATAAATTCCATCAACACAACATGGAGCAAAAGAAGCCACACACTAAAATATATATTTAATTATTCTATTAATATAAAGCTGAAAAACAAAATAACTGTGCTAGGAGTCCAGATAGTAGGGCCAATCATATTCTTCCTTGATCTGCACACTAGTTGTATGGGTATGTTCAGGTTGCAAGAATTCAGTGAGCTGTATATTTATTGCATATACAGCTTTATATAAGTATATTATGTTTTGATTTTAAACTGATTTTATTTTTAAATTTTTATTGATTTTTTTTTTAGTGTAGTTGATATACCATGCTACATTAGTTTCAGGTATAAAAGAGTGATTTAACAACGTTCAACATTCCACTAGCTCACCACAGTGTAGCTACCATCTGTCACTGCACCATGCTATTACAATATCATTTACTATATTCCTTATGCTATGCCTTTTATTCCTGTGACTTACTCATTCCATAACCGGAAGCCTGTTCTCCCACTCACCTTCACCCATTTTGCCCACGCTCCCACTGGCAATCATGAGTTTGGTCTCTGTGTTTACAGGTCTGATTCTTCTGCTCTTTGTTTATTCATTTGGTGTGCTTTTGTTCTTTTGGTTCCACATATGAGTGAAATCATATGGTATCTGTCTTTCTCAATCTGACTTATTTTGCTTAGTATAATACCTTTTAGGTCCATCCATGTTGTTGCAAATATCAAAATCTCATCCCTTTTAATGGCTGTGTGATATTCACACACACATACACACACACATACACACATGCCACATCTTCCTATCCAATTATCAGTGGACTCTTCAGTTGCTTCCATAGCTTGGCTATTGTAAATAATGCTGCAAAGACAGAGAGGTACATATATGCTTTTGAATGAGTGTTTTCATTTTCTTTGGGTGAATACTCAGTAGTGGAATTATCGGATCATTTGGTATTTGTTTTTAATTTCTTGAGGAAACTCCATACTGTTGTTAACCCACAGTACGGTGGCACCATTTGCATTTCCATCAACGGTGAACAAGGATTCCTTTTTCTCCACATCCTTGCCAACACTGGCTATTTCTTGTTTTTTAATTTTAGCCATTCTCACAGGTGTGAAGTGATATCTCATTGTGGTTTTGATTTGCATTTCCCTGATGATTAGAGATGTTGAACTTTTTATGTGTCTTTTGGCCATTTGTATGCCTTCTTTGGAAAAAGGTCTGTTCAGGTCCTCCACTCATTTTTTAATTTTTTTTTTGGTGTTGTCTTTGGTCTTAATATGTTTTGGATATTAACCCCTTATCAGATATATCATTTGTAATTATCTTCTCCCATTCAGTAGGTTGTCTTTTAGTTTTATCATTTCCTTCACTTTACAGAAGCTTTTAATTTTGATGTAGTTTATTACTGCTTTTGTTTCCCTTGCCTTAGGAGACATGTCTAGAAAAATCTTGGTATGGCCAAGGTCAGAGAAATTACTGCCTGTGCTCTTTTCTAGAATTTTTATGGTTTCAGGCCTCACAGTTAGGTCTTTAATCCATTTTGAGTTTATTTTTGTGTATGGTGTTAGAAAGTAGTCTAGTTTCATTCTTTACATATAGCTGTCCAGTTTTCCCAACATCATTTACTGAAGATCCTCTTTTTCTCCATTGCATAAATTCTTGCTTCTTTGCCATAGGTTAACTGACCATATAATCATGGGTTTAGGGATGCCTGGGTGGCTCAGCAGTTGAGCATCTGCCTTTGGCTCAGGGCATGATCCTTGTCCCGGGATCGAGTCCCACATTGGGCTCCCTGTGGGGAGCCTGTCTCTGCCTCTCTCTGTGTGTGTCTCTTGTGAATAAATAAATAAAATCTTTTTTAAAAATCATGGGTTTATTTCTGGGCTCTCTATTCTGTTCCATTGATCTATGTGTCTATTTTTGTGCCTGTACCATACTGTTTTGATTACTACTGCCTTGTAGCATATATTGAGATCTGGAAATGTGATACCTCTAACTTTGTTTTTCTTTCTCAAGACTGAAAGGATTATTCACCATAATCAAATGGGATTTATTATGAGGATGCAAGAATGGTTCAATATTCACAAATCAATCAACCTGATACATCTCATCAACAAAATGAAGGATGATAATCATATGATCTTATCACCAGATGCAGAAAAAGCATTTGACAAAATATCAACATCAATTCATGATAAAAAACTTCAACAGTGTAGAGTTAGAAGGAACATATCTCAAAACCCACAGCTAACATCTTAATACAGAAAAACAGAAATTTTCTTCTAAGGTGAAGAACAAGACAAGGATATTTATTCTCACCACTTTTAAACACAGTACTGGAAGTCCTGGCCACAGCAATCAGGTATGAAAAAGAAATTAGAAGTATCCGTACTAGCAAAGATGTTGTTAACCTGTCACTATTCGCAGATGACATGATAGTATATATAGAAAACCAAAAAAAAATTAGAAATAATAAATGAATTCAGTGAAGCTTTAGAATACTAAATTAATACCCCAAATCAGTAGCACTTCTATAATTAATAAGTAGCAAAAAGAGAAGTTAAGAAAAAAATTCCATTTACAGCAGCACAAAAAAAAAAAAAAAAACTCCATAAACTTAACTGAAGAGGTAAAACACCTATACTCCAAAAACTATAAAACACCAATGAAGGGAAATTGACCTAACTCTGGGAAACGAACTAGGGGTGTTAGAAAGGGAGGTGGGCGGGGTTGGGGTGACTGGGTGACGGGCACTGAGGGGGGCACCTGATGGGATGAGCACTGGGTTTTATTCTATATGTTGGCAAATTGAACACGAATAAAAAATAAATTTAAAAAAATAAAATAAAACTGATCTTAGTAGTTCTACTTTAAAAAAAAAGAAAAGAAATTGAAGATGTTGCAAACAAACAGAAAGTTATTCCATGTTCATGGATTAAGTGAATTAATATTGTTACAATGTCCATATTACCCAAAGCAATCTATAGATTTAATGTAATTCCTATAAAAATGCCAACAGCATTTTTCACAAAACTAGAATAAGTGATACTAAAACTTGTACGGAGCCACAAAAGACCCCAAATAGACAAAGCAATCTTAAAAAGATTTTTAAAAGACACCATATGTCTTCTAATCTACAGGTCAGCAGATTCCCTGAAGATCATCTCATCCATTCTCTTGCCTTCAAGCCAAATGGCATATAATCCACATCATGTGTACATGTCATTCAGGCCCAGTCTGTCACCAGACCTGAACAGGGAGTTTTTACCTTAATGAGGCACAGAAAGCTATGCTAACAAAAGACTTCCAGAACTAGACTGCTAACCCTGAAGTGCAAGGTTGGCATTTGGCTGGGTAGCTCAAGCAGCGATGGAGGTTGAATGTTGCTTGCACCATTCCCAAGCAATCAGATCAGAAGCAGAGCAGACATGCCAGCAGGGTGTGTTCCAGGGGAGCTGGCCCTGTCAGCGGGCGAGGGGCAACTTCTGCTCTCAACTCCTGCCAAGCCTGCATCAGCCTGACAGGATGGCAAGCACATCACCTTCCTTC
Organism: Vulpes vulpes; assembly: GCF_048418805.1. Classification (NCBI taxonomy): domain Eukaryota; kingdom Metazoa; phylum Chordata; class Mammalia; order Carnivora; family Canidae; genus Vulpes; species Vulpes vulpes. The sequence continues at coordinate 38,594,930 of NC_132787.1, read as the reverse complement.
CTAGTCTTATGAAAAGCTCAGGCTTTCCCAGCCCCTCAGGAGACAGACTGTGGGCAGGTGCAGGGGTGCCAAAGAAAAAGTTCGAAGCCTTTAATTAGAGTTCATAATGGTTGGTTCTCTGGAAGTCAGCCTGGAAATTCCCAGGAACAGAAGAAGCTAGGCAAGCTAGCAAAGGCCTCTCCTTGGTGATACCATGAGACGGGGCCAATGAGGTTTCTGCCTTTCAAATTACCAATGTTTCTTTTCTGTCCCCTCAACTCTTGAAAATAATGTAAGTGGACTATGGTTGTATAAGGGGTCAGCACTGGAGAGCAAGAGAAGAACTGCAACATTTATTCAGCATGCACCATATGCCAAGCTCTGGGTTAAGTGCTTTCTACACAGTATGTCATTTAATGCTTGCAAAACGTTACAAGGCAAGTTAAAAATTAGTGTTGGAATTAAAGTTATATTCAGATGAGCAAAACAGTTAAAGGTGAGGTTTTTAAAAAATAATTTATTTGAGAGAATATGCACAACATAGGGCACAGCAGGACAGTCAGAAGGGAGAAGGAAAAGCAGGCTCCCCACTGAACAAGGAGCCCCACACAGGGCTCCATCCCAAGATCCCAGGATCATGACCTGAGCTGAAGGTAGATGCTTAACTGACAGAGCCACCCAGGTGCCCCAAAGGTGACTTGGTTTTGTCAGCTTTTTTTAAAGTCTCCTTAGGATAAATATACAGTCAATTTGAGGTTCAAGCTCCCTGTTGGAACTGTCTTGCCCCGCTCAAGGAGATTCCCCACACCATCCCCTTCACAAGATAGAATTTAGGTGAGGAGGAAGTGTGTGCATCCTTCAGATGGAAGAGCAAAAGGGGGGTTCTGGGAATTTCCTGGTCTAGACCTTAGAGCCTTGTGCTGGTCCCTGCTACTCAGTAGCTGAGCTGGGCTGGCCCGGCCCCCAGTATGGTGCAGGCATCCACCAGGGCATAGGCAGGCTAGCAGGGTCCTACTGGGGAATCCAGCTGGCACCTCCAAGCATGTGCTGCTTCTTCCTTGTCCCAGTCATAGCCTCTTCAAGTCAGTGGGTTTCATGAAAACCTCTGGATCATCCAAACTGCATCTGTGGTCTGTAGGATTTAGGAGGCGCTGTTTCAGGCTCAGCTATTCTTAGCTGCCTGCGCAGCATCATGAACACTCGCACCACGCTGGATGATGGGCTTCTCTAAAGAACTTGTCATTTCCACAGGCTGCATTCTAAGATACGAGGTGCAAACCCTGGGCACTAAGATTCACCCCCAAAATATTTAGGTGCTTCCACTCCTCTTACTTCCACCCCCTACTCCTACTCCAGAACCATTTGACCCCAAGGCAGGGAAAGCACCAGAATAATGACTTCTCAAATCTTACCCTTCAACATATTTCTATTTCTCTCTTATAACAATCTTCCTTCATTGGAAAAGTTTATATTCCCTTTCTCCCTGATGGGAATATCCCCATGTCTTATCCCCACTACTTCCCACCGCATTCCTAAGGAGTACTGCTCCCTCTTATCTTCCCTGGGGCTAGGAATGGTGAGGGTGGGTAGCAGAAAGGTTTTTGAACAAGAAATCCAAGAAGAGAATCTGTATCAAAAGATATTTCAAACATTCTCTGTACAGATATGTGTTATAGTCATTAAAGATTGGTGCTTATTGGGATGCCTGGGTGGCTCAGTGGTTGAGCATCTGCCTTCGGCTCAGGTCATAATCCTGGGATCCAGGGATTGAGTCCCTCATCAGGCTCCCCAAGGAGCCTGCTTCTCCTTCTGACTATGTCTCTGCATCTCTCTCTGTGTCTCTTATGAATAAATAAATAAATTTTTTTTTAAAAAGAATGGTGCTTATCAGTTTCTTTTCTTAGGACTCATAATCCCAATACAGACATGCTCATGAGAAAAGACTCATGGTTACAGAACATCAGATTCTCCAGACCTCCCCTTATCCCACCTCCCAGCTTCTGCCTTCTGATCACTGGCCTGGCAATCCAGGGCCTGAACCCATCTCTGTGTGGGGGTCCCACTAGTTGAGGAGTAACAGCTGGATTGTCATCCTTCTGCCAAAGCTGACTGCAAGAGCCAGTCTGCCTCCCCCTCTCCTGGGCACAGGCCAGCAGACATAGTAGCTGGCTCTTCCAATCAATAATGACGGACACTGAGGGGGGCACTTGATGGGATGAGCACTGGGTGTTATACTATATGTTGGCAAATCAAACTCCAATAAAAAAAATACAAAAAAAATAAAAATTAAAAAAAATAATGGAGGACCAGAAGAAGGCTTTTGGTTCTTAGCCCTCCCAGAAAGGCCAAGAGAAGGCCTCCTTCTGAAAAGAGCATTTTGCAAATATGAAGCAAATTCAGAAAGTAGACTGAAAAAAGGGCTAGGCTTCAGGGCTGTGAAAACCCGGCTTGGCTCAAGTCCTGACATTAAGAGACAACACAGATGCCAGTTAATGGCATGAGAATGCTTCAGAAGTTCCAGAGGGGAAAAAAACACTCCTTGGAATTAGAGCACACTATGTCCATGACACTCTCCTGAGCCACTTCTGTCAAGTGTCTCCCTCTCCCCTACCAAGTCCTCTATTTTAAAAGGTTTCCAAATAAAGAACTACTGTATGAAGCCAGGGAAGCTGCAGGCCTAGGCCCAGGAGTCAGAATCGGCTGGGCTGGCGTGGCCCATCACTGGCCCTGCAAGCAGCAGATGTGTCTGGACAATGCAAATAGGATAGAAGATGGGGTAGGGCCAGGGACCAGAAGTTCCAGATGCCATGCTCAGGGTCAAACAGAGAAGAGAGGTGCAGGCGACAGGTAGGTAAATTAGGCAGACAAAAAAATCAGGGCTAGGAAAGTGAGTTAAAGTGGAAAAAACAAGGCAGGGGTAAAAAACAAGCTCCAGAAGCCAGAACCAAGATTCTGTCAACCAAGCTTTGGCAGGATTCTCTCCAGAGCCCAGGAAAAATATTCAAGACAAGTGCTGAACCTGGGTCTTTCCACTTGTTTGTGGATTTCTTTCAGCAGTTGGGTGGACCTCTGAAAGAAAACACAGACCACAAAATAAATGAAACTATCTCTATCTCTGATTGTCCACTTCATTCCAGGTACGCTGGGAAATGCTCTCATGCATTCTCTCCTATGATCCTCACAAGAATCCTGTGAGTGAATGAATGCCGGGCTTGGCAAAAATGGTGTCCTTGTGTAAATTAAAAGGCTCCTTCCTCTGGGAATACACAATACCACATCAAGGCACAAGGCTTGGAGAGAGAGTGTGATGTGGATTCCCATCCCCACTTGCCCCGTCAGCTGGAGACCTATGGGTAAGGCACAAAATTCACAAGTCTGTGTGTAGCCCTAGAAGTAGGCTTTATATCCCCATTTAATAGATGAGGGGATGGGAACTCAAAAGTCTAACACCTTATCCAAGAGGATGAAGCCATTTGGCTGTGGATGCAGTATTCCAACTCTAATCCACTGAGGACCAAAAGCCCCTGCTCTCAATTACCACACCATATCACAAAGCAGAGAGGAGTGCCTTTCAGGAAGCCCTTCCAAGAGTTATCAGCAATGGCGGTAGATTCCCAACAACCCTAAAATAGTCAAAAAGCCTCATTTCCCAGCTGTGTGATCTGTCTCCAGTTCATGAGATGAAACCAGAGAAAAAAGCAAAATGATTGGTATTTTTCTAGTTTGTTGGTTTTCAAACTCACGACTCCACCAGCTGAACTGACACTTCCTTTATGGGTGGCTAAGAGTTTCAAGGTCAACACAGCCAAAGTGCAACTCTTGGTTTCTCTACCTCTCTGCCACTCTTCAACTGTCCTCCCCAGTCTTCCACATTTAAGGACACAGAACCATGTGCTTATGACAAAAACATGGAAGACCATCAACTGTTTATCACATTCCACATTCAGTCCATCAGCAAATTTCTGTACACTCCACTTTCAAAAATATACCAAATCTAACCACATCTCACCATCTCCACCACTCACATCCTGGCCCCACTGCTCTAATCCCTCTCCTGGAGTCACTTTTACCTTTTCCCTACAATCTCTGCACTACACAGAAGACAAGAATCTTTTAAAACATCTCTCAGACTCATTAATCCTCTGCTCCAGATAATTGTATGACTTTATATAACATGTACAATAATAGCTGAAAATGTTTTCATAACCTACAGCTCTGACTCCAAGCCCCTTATCCCCTTGAAACAAGTCCAATTCCATTTTCTCCTGCTGCTCCCCATTCCCCTTTGGCTTTGCTCCAGCTCACTTGGCCTTCTTGTTCCTCAAGCACACCATATCTGCTCCCACCTCAAGGCCTTTGCTATGGCCGTGCCTTGGTCAGGGAAGCCCCTTCCCTCAGACCTTCTCATGCTACTTCCTTAGAAAGGCCTTCCATGATCTCCCCCAACCCAAATGTCACCCAATATTTGGCCTTGCTTCATTCTTCTTCATAACACTTCTCATTACCTAACATTGTTCCCTAAGCCTATTGGTGTTTGGGTCCATCTCTGCTGCTAGAGTACAGGTTTCACGAGAGCAGAGACATTTTCTATCCTGCTCACAATTGCATCCTTGGTGTCTGGAATGTGTCTGACACACAGAAGTGACCTCATAAGCATTTGTTTAGTGGATGATGAATTCCTCACAATCACCCCGTGTGGTGATTATCAGGCCTATCCCTCTTCACTGCATGAGCTGAGAACAACTCTGAGAAACTGAGTCACTTGTGTCGTCACACAGCTAACAAGAGAAGAATCTGCACTCCATCTCAGGGCTGGCTGATTTCCAACCTACAGTCATCCCACAGGCATGACTGTAACCCCTGACATGCCTCTCTTTGATAACAGAGTAGATGATAAGGCAGACTGGAGCTTCCTGGTTTACTAAGTATTATGATTTGTTTTCTATTTTAATTTTAAAAAAAAACTAAAAAGGAACTCTAAGGCTCATCTAAAATAGAATTCACAGGATGCTTGGGTGGCTCAGTGGTTGAGTGTCTGCCTTCACCCCACATCATGATCCTGGGGTCCTAGAATCGAGTTCCACATCAGGCTCCCCACAGGGAGTCTACTTCTCTCTCTGCTTATGTCTCTGCCTCTTTCTGTGTGTCTCTCATGAATAAATAAATAAAATCTTAACAATAAATAAACAAACAAAATTCGCTGCTCAGCGGTTTAGAATACCTTATGACCCAGAAGCACACTCACATTGGAGAAGCCAGGATGGCATCTGTTTCAATTTCTATTTGCAAAAAAGTATACAAAATGATTATGCAGACATTTTCTGTTTATTAATGAGCAGCAAGCGGACCTCCAGGACCCATCAGTGGGTGATTTCAGACACATACTTGATGCCTAGTCCCCCGATCACTTATCACTTAGTGGTTTTGACCATTTAAAATTGTTTCCATTTTCAGTCTTAAATAATTATTTTTTTTACCCACAACCAATCTTTAAATAAAGATGGAAACAGAAGGAATACTGATGTTGAAATATAACATGTTAATGGAGAACATTTAAATGGCAAGAAAGAAATCAATAAATTTACCCTTAGGTGATATTCACACAGATCCATAAACTGCATACCACTGATCAAAATTATGACATATAATTTCAAAATATGACATATAAAGATATTCTCATTGCCAAAACTCAATGTTAAAAGGTAGGAGGAGTTAGTATATCCAATTATATCCAATTGACTTTTCATGTATTGAGAGTTAAGGGTTGTCCCCAATTACTACATTCATCTGCAGAGAAGTCCTTGCAAAAGTAACCTAAAACTTTCTCTTTTAGCTCTTAATTTGGGAATGAAGAATAATATTAAATTTTGAACTCAAACTACAACATACTAAATTTCAAGTCACAAGAGTGTTTTTCTATTTGGAAAATGTAACATGATAATAAAATCTAATCTTTTTATATACATCATTACCCAAACCAAGATGACACACTCTGCTACTTAAAAATGTATTTGTTGGGACATGTTTTTCTTTTCTTGCATAATTTAATGTGATAACATAAACATTGTGTACTATGTTTATCAAAAAAGAATAAACTTATCTTTATGTATGAGTATTATAAAAGATTATATGCAATGAATTTTATAGTATAATATCCATTAATATTCATTTAAAACAAAATACTTTTACTTAGAATCATTTCTTCATCATATTCCATAAAATACTGACTTAAAAACAGTTCTTAAGCAGGTTTAGGATATTAGAGATCCACTGCCGTGAAGGTGGTCTGTGTAGAGCTACACACCTACCCTCCACCCACCCAGCTCCACGTGGTCTGTGCCCCATGAGGGTGGCCTCAGTGGAGAGAGTCAACCAGGTCTCCTGTTTCTCTGGCTTCTGGGTTGGCCAATGGAAGGCATCAGCAGGAAATCAAAGGATAGGGGAATAAAGACAGTGGGGCACTTTTTCCCCCCAACCATCTGGCCACAAAGCCCTGGGCTGGCAGTGGGGCCACAGTGCCCATCAGGAGCCTCTCCTGCACAGTGGCTCCAGCCACAGCCCTCTTTTAGTTCTATAACCACAAATTCCTCTTGCCCTTTTGGCCCTGGAGGTAGTAACAGCTCCCCACTGTTGCTGATACCTAGAGTGCCTTCCCATCCTCTCTAGATTTCCATTAATCAATTACCCATTTGAATGTGTCACCTCTTTCCTAAATAATACAAGGTTCAAAAGTCAAAAAAGAATGTGAGAAGAGTTAGAAGTTGCTTATCTGTTACAATCCTCTCATTTTACAGATTAGGGAACTGAGGACATTATCAGACTTGTCCAAAACTCCCACCAAAAACAAGGAATAGCCACCATGAGAGAACAGAATTTGATGCAGGGACAATAGAGACTCATATGAGTTAATACACATGAATTGCTTGAAACATCACTTGGTACATAGTAAAAGCTCAGAAATGTTAGGTAGCTAGCATGATTATCACCATCATCGTCGTCATCATGTGCTAATTCCCAGTCTAGTTAGGAAAAGGGGGACATGGACTTAAAAATACATAATCCTTCTGGCATAAGGATTCTAAAATTAATTCTATTTGGTAGGTGGGGAAACCAAAGCCCAGAAAGGTCCTGCCCAAGGCAGAACCACTGCCACCTTCAGCATGAATGAGAAAGAAGTGCCAAGGCTCATGACTTGGTGACAACATGGAGTGAATTCCAGCCCCCTAATACTCCCTCGGCCAGATGCCCTGTTCAGCTCTGCACAACTGTCACAGAATGGTCCTGCTTCAAGGTCTCCCAGCAACTAGTTGTCACTGTTAAATGCAAGTGACCTTCATCTCATTGAGCAGTCACAAATATCCACTGAGACAGCATATGAGAAGTGCTTTAAGAATTTTAAAGCAGAAGGTTCCAGCAAAAATTGCTGTGGCTTCCTTACTCCACATTCCTTCAAAAAGAAAAGAGGCCAGAGATTAGAATAAGAAGAGGTTGGAGAACTGTTTTGACTTCACTATTCCATAATGTGTGTGGGTGGCAGAAAAAAATAAGCCTTTTTTCCCGTATGACAAAAAAAAAGAAAAGAAAAGAAAAGAAATCATTCTTCAGTGTTCTTCAATATTCTCAGGGGGAAACAAAGACCAGCACTAGGATGTGTAACAATCATGCCAACAAACCTGTTATATTTCATGTTGAAAGGTTGATGAAAAGAACATCTTTATACAAAGCACAGCTTTTACTATAAGCTCATGGACAATGTTGGTATTGATGTTTTTGAAGAACACCTGACGTCATGATGGAACCTCTAGAAGAGCTCAGTCGGATCCCAGCCCTGCCAAACCACGTCTGCTCATTACCAAGACACAGGCCATGGCTGTCGTGAGCTTCTGCAGCCCACATTCATGGGTTCATCCATGTGAAAACTTAACTGAAGCCCGGTTATTTTTCTTTCTGATTCAAGGTACACTTCTTACCTTAAAAATAACCCTGTTTGTTCTGCCATTGGGCACTGCACCTCTTCTTGAGGACTTTTTTTTTCCCTGAATTTGTTCCCCTCTCATCCACCAAGAAGGAAAGAAAAGAACCTATAATAAGCACCTACCCTGCTTTTTACATACATAGAGAAGTTAATCCCTACCCTCTGAGTTAGAAATTATCCTCCCATTTGCAGATAAGGAAAACAAGTATGGGAGAATCCCATGCCCCAGATCCACACCCATTAGCTACACACCTGAATTCCCACCAGATATCTATTTTGAGAGTCTTTGATCTTTTCCACTGCCCCACTGTACCAACTCCAAATCCCTTCTTTCCTCTACTAACTGTACCTCCCTCCTCTAATGCTAGAATATGATTAATGGCTAAGAGAACTGGAATAATTCTCCCTGTCTCTCTCTCTCTCTCTCTCCCTCCCTCCCTCCTTCCCTCTCTCTTATACACACACACAAAAAAATTGACCCTACAAAACAGGAACAATCTCCACTGTCTTATCTTGACCCAGAAGATGACCATGTGCCCATGAGTCATGTTAAAAATTATGGAAGAATAAAAATTAAAAACCTCCTAATTGCTTTTCCAATGATTGAGATGCACTGTCCTGAGCACCATAAATCATTTCTCCAGGGCTTCGTCAAAATAGTTTTCTACTCATCTCTCCATGGTGCACCTTCCTGGTCTCTGACAACATACACTCCTTTGGCTCAGAAACCCTTCCCACCCGGTGCCCTGCCCAGCACCCACTGCAGCCTTTGGTGTTGTAAACAGCAAATGATCGTCATGAATGGAACAGCACAGTTTATGTCAACACTTTGACATAAACCAATATCTAAATCCTATCCTCACATATCATGGTTGGGGGTAAAAATGCTTAGGTATGCCAAGGCCACAAGGGAGACAATCAAAATATCCCCCTCAATCCACTTATTCTTTCCTCAGATCATGCACAGGTTATAAACACTCTTGGCAGACATATGACTTCATACCTCACTTACATTCTAAAAACTAGTTTCTCTGCATTGCACAGCAGCTTTCTTATTAAAATCAACAGTACTGAAAATTTGCACTGCATGTTATATTGCACAAAGTACATTCACATACTCTATCACATGTAATCCTCCCAAATACTCCTTAGAAAAGAAAGTAAAGGTCACAGATTGAAACAATCAGCCCAAAGACAAGGAGCTATGACAGGGGATGCTGGGACTGAGACCATATCTTCTGCCTCCTTTGCCTGAACTCTTGCAGCTCTACTACTTTCTTACCATTAAGTGGTTGTATCTTATCTCCCCAGCCATACTGTAACACCTCAAGGATTATACATATTTTTCTCCTCACCTGGACATTATACAAAGCTCTGCTGTTTCCCAGCATTTGGTAAGTCCCCGCTGAATGCATGAATGATGAACATGTGAAGTAAGCTCCTCTGTGGGTCAAGCAATGGCAAGTAGAAGAAAGCAAGCTTCAAGTGATTCACTATTTGGGTGAATGGCTTTTAGGACTTAAGCCATGCAGGGGCAGTACCAGTCTCTGGTGACCAGGCTCCTGATTCCCTGGAAGAATCTACCTTTGAGCAGCTATTATCATACACCCTCCCCCAATAGCTTTCTCCTTGCAACTCTGACCTAAGGACCAGGGATGAGGAGTTCCTTTAGGCTTAGATGCAACCTCAGTCCCAGTGTCTTCTTCCCATCAGTATACAAATGTGAAGTCTAGTAGAACTCAAAGCTTAAGGGATCCCTGGGTGGCGCAGCGGTTTGGCGCCTGCCTTTGGCCCAGGGCGCGATCCTGGAGACCCGGGATCGAGTCCCACATCGGCCTCCCGATGCATGGAGCCTGCTTCTCCCTCTGCCTGTGTTTCTGCCTCTCTCTCTCTCTCTCTGTGACTATCATAAGTAAAAAAAAAAAAAAAAACAAAAACAAAAAAAAACAAAACAAAACAAAACAAAAAAAAAAGAACTCAAAGCTTAAGTCAAAAGTCACATGCTTACAGATCCTTGGCATGGCTCCTGGGGTATGTGAGTGCAGAGTAATGCCATAACTGGGAGGACCACGCCAGAATGTCAGGGAATGAGCTCCCGAACATGGCCGGCCCTGAAGAACTCAGCTTCCAGATCTTAGAGGAAGGTCATGAATCCCTTATCCAAACATCCTCCAAAGTACTTCTGGAATCCTGGACACATTATAGCAGATGCATGAAATATGCAGAAAGGGCTAGGGTGAAAGAAAGGGAATAATCAGATATGGAAACTGGCATGAGTTTGAAGGAAGTATATAGGTAGCTGGCGAGAAGGAGGTCCAGCATCACTTTAAGCTGTGGCTTGCAGCACCAGCATCAACCAAGGATCCTCAGCACTGTGGATGAGAAAAGGAGTGGTCTTTCCATCAGGCAGTGAGGTTAGTAGTAGTCAGCATCAGCTATGGCCTCAGTGAGGCTCCAGAAAGAAGGGAAAGTCTTTCACCATATGTTGAGGATACAGAGGAGACAAGGTCTTAGGGACAAAGGCAGCAAGAAGGAAGGGAAGAGAAGGGAAGGGAAGGGAAGGGAAGGGAAGGGAAGGGAAGGGAAGGGAAAGGAAAGGAAGGAGTCTCTCTAGCCAAGCTTCCTTCTCCTGTCCCCATGTGAATGTGCTTCTCAAAACCTGGCAAGCAGCAGCCTGGGATGAGTTGCTGCAGAGGCTGCATGGGGCTTGTCAAAGTGGCTCCTAAGGCATCCAAAGGCTCTTCCCAGCAATATTGTCTTATTTCGGGGCAAATGCATCACAAACATATGGATTTGATTGTATCTCCCCACCCCCATCTTCCTCTTCTCATGCCAGAAACACACACACACACACAGATTTCAAAATGAAAAGGAAAAAAAACAAAAGAACGGCCAGGGACCAGAATGCATAGTATGGTTTTAAGCAAGCTTGGAACATGCTGGGGAAATAATTGTCACTGGTCAACAAATCCAAAGAGCAGTGGCACCCAGCCCTGTCATTAACACTGACAGCTGGGAAAGTAACTGCAATTCAGCCAGAGCAGACATGTGGACTGCCAGAGGGAACTAGAAATAAATGGCCCCCAAATCCTTGACACTTAGATAGGTAAGGTGACACATCATTTCCCTACAGTCTCAAGACCAATGTATACAGGGGAGTCTACTTCTGTCCTCAGACTTTATCAAGGGGTTGGTGTCCAGCTGTTCTCCATCTCCACTGGAAATGGAACAAAATGGCTTCCATTAGAGCAGAGGGAACACAGTTCAGACATCAAAAGGAACGACCAGTTGTAATGCACTCACAACAGAGCATATTAATCACACACCTATAAATCAATCTATTTACAAATATTTGTTGAATGCTTACCCTAATAAGGCTTGCACCATGTGTCAGACACAAAGTAGATGACTTTCAAATATTATTACTAGTCGTCACAACAGCACTACAAGAATGGGTATTATTAACCTCATTTTGTAGATAAGGACTGAGACACAAAGAAGTTAAATGAACTTCCCAAGATCATAAAGCTAGGAAATGGTAGAACAAGGATCACTTCAAGTTTGTCCAAATATAATTTTTTTCCTCTATTTTCTTGAATTTCAGCTAAGTGCTGAAGGGAATTCTTTGTACCTCCCTACAAAAACTGGCACATCATTTTATGGTGAATAGATGTTGAATGAATAAATGAACAAGTACAAATGATAGGTTCTACCACCAATGTTCTTATACCAGGTTTCATCAATTTAAATGTTTACCTTTAAGTATTACATAAAATAATGTATATCTTACAATCAGCAGACTCTTTGAATCAATGAGAAATAATCATCTCAAACTAAGACCAGTTTGACATAAAAGTGTACTGAACAATAACGGACACTTGAGTGTAAAGTGTCAAAGTAAGTGTAGTCCAGACTGAACAGTCCAAAAACAGTGGGATCAATTATAGATTTAAAGGCCAAAAATAATAACAATAATAAAGTCCAAAAGAACTTTGATGGCAGTGGGGAATGGTCACTGGAAGCATCTCAAGAATATAGAGATTTCTTAAAAATGGGGACCTCAACTGATCTTTTTCATTCTCCAAGTTCCAGTTCTATGTTATGTAAGAAAGAATGGTGGTATCTTCCCTCTGAATCATCAAAAAGTAAAGGAAAGCCCAACCCATCCAACATTTCCAGTGATTCCTACCCAGAGGCAGAGAGTTGAATCAGATGTCCTCTGGAGAACCCTCCTAGATCGAGGATTCCATATCTAAAATGGGAAACCTGACTGGCTGCTGCTCACCTGATTAACTAGAGAAACTTACTATGCATTGACATCATTGAATCAAGAACTCATTCAACAGTAGTTTGCTTACTTCCTTCTCTAGCCAAGCTTCCTTCTCCTGTTTCCCCATTTTTTGTCACTTCCCTTCTCCCCAAATATACTCACACATGTGCATACATGCAGTCATTTAAAGGTAAATTAACCTGTCTTCTCTATTCTCAAGTTAAGTAATCTAAAAATCTACTTCCTCCAGGAAATGCTACATGTCTGCTAGGGAACAGGGACAGAGAACAATCATACACCAAGCAGAACCTTTAATAAGGACCTTCTCCTTGACTTCTTCCTTCAAAATGCTGTCCCAAGAGGTAAAATAACCCAAAAACAATTCTAGTTTGCTGCAAGTAATGGGTGAAAATCTGACGAGGATCAGATATTTGCAGGGTCTCAAAGACTGTCCTCACAAATTTCTTATTAATTACAGAAGAAAACCAATAACCACTCAGTGGAAGAATCTAGCAAACACCACCATAACCCAGTGATCAAAGCTAATGTCACCATGAAAGGAACACACAGACACCATGGGCCTCTCGTTGTGATATATTGAAAAGGATACACATTGCTTAGGTAGGATTCCTACAAAAATACATAATCTTGATCCAGTCATGAGGAAACACCAGACTAACCCAAACTGAGAGACCTTCAACAAAAGGATCCTTTATTCTTCAAATACACCAAATTCATGAAAGACTTAAGAAAAGATTACAAATCAAAAGAGCCCAAAGATATATAACAACCCTAAATTGTAACACAAGACTTATTGGGACCACTGAAATTCCAATATGGATTCTAGAATAGATAATGGCAGTACTAAATTTCCCAGTTTTGAAAATCACACTGTAGGAAAAATCCTTGTTTTTGGAAAACACACACTCAGGTATTTAGAGATAAAAAGCATGATGCCTGCCACATTTTCCTAAATGGTTCAATAATAATAATATATTTGTGTATGTGGGGAGAGAGAGAGAGAGAGAGAGAGAGAGAGAGAGAGAGAGAATGAGAATGACAGAGCATATGCAGTAAAATGTGAACCACCGATGAATCTCAGTCCCAACAATATGGGAGTCCTTTGAATTACTTTCACAGTTCTCCTGTAAGTTTGAAATGACATCAAAATAAAAAGTAAAAAATATGTAAAACTAATTTCTCCTCATTTCACAGGCATCATTTATCCCAGGCCCTGGCCTCTAAGCAGCAATGTCCGATTTTTTCATTTCCACAAGCCATCATGTTAGAAAACAGAAAAACATCCACCCCTTGTCTCTCAACACATGCAGCCTTTCCTTTGATTTCAGGAGAGAGACTACAAGTGAGCAAAGTAATCACTGAAAGTAATTATCTGGGCATAAAACAATTAGTATGACAACCACAGAGAGAAAGTTAATAGCCATTTACGTGACTACTCACTTGTAAACACACTAGCAGGGAAACTCAGCCAACTCCGCTCTCTGCTCTCAGTAATTACGAGTCTTAAATCAAAGTTACAAGGCAGGGCAAGCAGTAGGGGCTATGTATATTTTGAGGGAGGCTCCAAAAACAAGCATAAAGATGTTCCTGGAAGCTGTTCTGGAAGGAGCAAAGGAAACCTTGATCACTTCTCGAGGTATTGGAATAGTTTGGAAGGGAAGGGGAAACGGGCATTCTTTCCTGGCCATCGTTGAAAGAAGGGGAAACCATCTAGGAAAATGTTACACTGTGTAGAATTTACTTCAAAATACATCATCATATAAAGTGTGAGAGGATGTGTCTCACTCGACTGAACCTCTAATGCAGGTGCTAGCCAGGACAGCCCAGGTGTTCAGCTGGCACTCTATTCAGAAAGCCCGTGCTCACAGGTGGCATCTCTGCTTTGCTTATCTCTGTCGACAAGCACAGCTTGGTTAATTAGCATAGAGTGTCAGAAATGGATTTTCATGGGTAAAAATAATGGCCTGTTGACTAGCATAGCAAATGCTAGAAAAGGGCTCTCATTTGGCAAAATTAGAGGCGTTCAAATAATGTAGACTGGCTTGACCTATTTCAGACATACTCCTATCCTAGCTTATAAATATCCAAGGAGGCCTGTACCCCTTGTCCTAGGGATGACGCCGCAGGCTAAACCCCTAAACGGCCCCATGTCTAGCTGAGTCTCTGGATTCTATCTCCCTGACACTGTTTATAAAGGTGACAACAAAGTTTTGCCTCTAGAATTGAGGGTTTTGCCTGGAGTGAATCTTTCATGCATGGAGATGGTCAGAGAATACAAAAGAACAAGTTGGGACACTTGGAACACATAGTTTGAACCATTATTTTTCACACTTGTTAATAAATGTCACTTACTTCAAAACCTCAGAGGCTATCGAAAAGAACTGTGCATGGCTGAATTGGCTTAGGTCATCATGCAACAGATGAATGAGGTATATGGTCCTGCACAAACACAGGGGCAGAGGAACACGGGCCTTTTTGTTAATGATCTCTACCTTAACGCCACTGCAGTCTGACTATATATGCCATGTGACCTCAATGCCTAAAAATCACTGGAGCTTGTTTTAGGCGCTAGAATATGGTCTAGCTCAGTAAATCTCCCATGTGCACATGAAAAGAATGTGTTTGCTGCAGTTTGGGTGCAGTGTTCTTTGAATATCAATATCAAATATTCATAATGTTCAAGGCTACTATATCCTTAACTGATCAGCTACTCATCCTGTCCATTATTGAGAGAGTTGAGATCCCTAGATATCATTGTGATTTTGTCTATTTCTCCTTTCTGTTTTGTTCATTTCTGCTCCATGTGTTTTTTCAGGTACACACAATCATAAATAGGGTCGTTGCATCTTCTTAAGGAGCTGGCTCCTTTATTAATACAAATATCCATATCTCTGATAATATTCCTTACTCTAAAGTCTATTTTTTCTGATATGGACATAGCCACTTCAGCTTCCTTTGGATTAGTGTTTGCCATATCTCTTTTCATCCTTGTACTTTTAACCTATCTGTGCCTTTATATTTGAAGGATGTTTGTAGTAGGCAGCACATAGTTACATGTTGCTTTTTTATACAATCTCACAATCTCTACCTCTTAACTTTGATGTTTAGCCAATTTATGCTTGATGTAATTACCAATATGCTTGGATTGAAGTATGCCATCTTGCTATTTTATTTTGTACTTGTTTAGAGCAACAATAGGGCTAACCTTTTTTCAGGGATTACTTGTCTGCTGTCTGATGTCTAGAAACAGTTATTAACATAAATTTTAATGTGGCCTGTATTTGTTTATGGCAGAAAAGCTAGTCTTATAGCAGGTACTCCATCATGGCCAGATGTAGAAGTAGGGAATCTGTGCTCAAAAGGTTTCTCAGGTGATTCTGGTGGTTGGAGAGGATAGGGATAGGCATTCCAAGCAGGAAGAACAGCATGGATTGAGGCATGCAGGGGTGAAAAAGCATAGTAATTCAGGGGTTTACAGGGAGCTGCGTGTGGCTGGAGAGAAGAGTATATGTGTGGGGGAGAGGTGTAGAATTGGGAATCTCTAATTCAAGGGTCATGGTTTAAACAGATAGTATAAAGGCACACAGCAGAAATGTGAGCTACTGGTTATTAGACAGTAGAGAATGCTGGGAGGTATGGGGAGCCAGAAAGCATAGGTTCCAATTGGAAACATTCATGTGTAATGTTTTTAAAACCTCTTCTGGCCCAAAATTTTTGAAATGTCTCCTGGCTGAAATCTCCCTCAGAGCCACCAATTTGCAACACCTGTGACTCTTCCTTAGCATGGAATGCCCAGATTTGAGCACCAGCTTCCATGGAGGACTGACGGCTCAAGGCCAGTGACACCATAATTACTCCCTATCCATACCCCGTGAGTTCATTAGTTCAGTTAAGACAAGCTCACATTTGAAAACGAATTGAGAGCTCATGTTTAGCTGTGTTCAACTCACTACCACCCCCCATTTCATTCACACAAATCCCTCCCACATCAGGTTTTCCTACTCCTGCACTGTATTTACATTCCTGACTTTACATTTATCACTATTAAATTTCACCTTGTTGGTTTGGGATCAGGGTTCTTCTTGTCAAGAACATTTTTTTGTGTGTGTGAACGAAATTTTTATTTACATACTGTATCTAGAAGCAGATAAATTCTTATACAATTAATTTTCAAAAATGTGCAAGAAATTACTATAATTTGTTTACAAACCAAAACACATAGTAAAATCAATGGACTTTGGATAATTCATTCTGTGGTGTTCTCAGTACAAATGGTACACACCTGATTTGAAACATACAGAAAAAGTGTAAACTACAGCAATCTGGATTGCAAGTATTAATTTCATGGCACTCCAACGACTATGAAATTTCTTTAACCCAACATGTATACTTATTACAAAATTCTATAAGAATTTTTCATCTCTGGATGTAGAGTTTGGATCACTTTTCAGAAACAGTAACTACACAGTCACCATGTTATGACTAATAAAAAGAATGTTTATTTAAAAAAATCCTTGAATCTTGACTCTGTTATCTTTCAAGGTAACTACTTTTTCCAGATGTGTGCCGATGGAAAAGATGGTAAGTATGCCTCCTATTCTCAAGGACTGAGAGCTTAATGACTAGACAGCATGACACAACTCCACCTGGACTGATGCTGCCCAACAAGTGCTACCTCTGTTCTTCATAATCTCTACCCCCCGGGAGAACAGAGAACAGAGGAGAGGAAGCATAAACCAGTAAACCAGCTCTTAGAAAGTATGTTGGCAAAACTCCACGGTTGATGGTAAATTTGCAATCTGCTCATGGATTTTGCACAAATGTTCCCACGAATACTCTTGCTGCTCATTTCCACAGGTAACAGTGCTGAAAACGGAGAAGCTAGGGCCACCACAGAGCAGGACCGTGGGATCACTATTCACATCTGGCTTCCACTCAGCAGTCCTGCTGCAAATTAGCTGTGTGGCCTTGGGCTACTGAGCTGTCTTTCCTAAGCTTCTGATTACTCCTGTGAGATCTCCCTCTCCAAGAAGCTTTGCCCTTTCTCCCACCCTGGTGCCATCTCTCCCGCCAGAGACTCACCTATGCCCCATTTCCACAAGGCCTGGCATTGCCGTTGCTGTGACAGACTGACTTCTGGGAAAGGCAGTTAGGGGAACTTTATCCCTCAAATAACATTCTGCAGTGCAATCTTACCAGCTTCCTATTCAAAATCCTTCCCCATCACTTGAGCTGAGTATTTCATGCTGGCTTTATGATCTGATGCCTGCCTAATTTTCCTGCCTTACACCCCTCCTCCCCACACATATATACTCTTCACTCCAGCCACACGCAGCTCCCTGTAAACCCCTGAATTACTATGCTTTCTCACCTCTGCATGCCTCAATCCATGCTGTTCTCCCTGCTGGGAATGCCTATCCCCATCCTCTCCAACCAGCTTCCATCATGATTTGGAACTCAGCTCAGCCATGCATATTCCCAGCATCCTCTAGTTTGGGAGCCCTCTGAGTTCCACTGCACATATCCTGTCTGGGCATCCATCACACATCCTTATATACTAGCTGACTCATCTTCTCACCAAGTTGACTAGAAGCTCCTCGAAGGCCAGGATTTTTCATTATTACTGTCGTCATTATTTATTCCTGTCACAGTGTAGGTGTTAGAACCACTGAGTGTTTTGAACAATGAGGAAATCGATAGCAAGCCAAGCGCCAGCACATGGTTCAGTTGCCTACCTCCCCCACAGGCCAGGCCTACAAGGTGCCCTGGAGCCCTTGCCATGGTGCCCTGAACTCAGACCTAGGCTCCTGGGACTGCATCACAACTAGATTCTAAATGTCTGACCATGCAGTGTGACTCTGCAGGCATTCACTCAATTCTCCAGCCTCTGTCTAAACCTTCTCCCTAAGCAGGACAAGTTAAATGGAAGAAATCTCTGCTCACAACTGCCTCACAACCAAGGAGGAGCCACACTCCCAGATGTGCTGCCCAAGAGAGGTGCTCTGGTGCCCGGAATCCAAGAAGTCAGGGAAGCCTCTGGAAAAACATCAGTTGGAAAATCCATCCCCAGCCAGCCCTCTCCAGGCCACTCTCCTGCCGAGTTTGAAGTCTACAACCCACTGGTTATTTATGTTCCTAACCCTGAGTTAGGGGCATCTGCAATTTAATTTGAGCCATGGACAGAAATGACTGTTCTCTGTTAGAGTTGCCAAGAGCATAAGTGACTTTCTAGGCTGAGCTCTGTGTGGCATTCCCCAACAGCACCCCTGCCCCGAGCCAATGAATACCTTCTATCAACTTTCCAAAATCCCCTCTGGCAGGCCACGATGGGGGTCACTCGTCTCCAAGTCTGGAAGATGTCACTAGGGGTGAATGGGTACAGAGCAGCTGGGATGGACTGGTAAGGAAAGTAGATGGAAGAAAGAAGAAAGCCTAATGGTTACTGGAGGAGGGAGAAGGAGAAAGTGCAGGGGAACCAGAGAACTTTAGAGGGAGATACCCACAGCCATGAAGGCTGAAGACCACTAACTCAAGCCCTGGGAGGGGGTGGGAAGGACTCAGGAGGGCACTGATGGGTTCTGAAACATCTTGCCAGGAGTCAGGCTCTAAATGCGTGGTAAACAGATCTGCCTGGGCACACCCACTCCTCCTCACTACCCATGAAAAGAATAAAGAAAAGTAGGGCAAGGGTGACTTGGGTCCTTCAGAATCACTCTCACACAATCTGTCTGCTTCTACCACCACCATTCTTCTTAGAGATACTTCCTGAAAGTATCTTCACCTCCACAGAAACACACCAACTGCCTCCTGCCCACGTCTGGGCCCCTGAGGACGAAAGGCCAGCACCGAGGGAGGGGATAATGGACAGCAGAGAATCCTGGTCAGGGGACTGGGCATGTTCCCAGCCCATTCACCACGGGGGGCCCCACTGCACATCTCATCTATCCTCACTGCTCACTGGTCCTGCCCGGGGGTTCACTGGCAATTACTATCATCTTTCACAGACGGAGCATGGCTGCCTCTTTGCCCCATGTTCACATTCATCACTCATTGTACCGATAAAAAAAAAAAAAAAAAACACCACTGCTTTATGTTATTCGATGTGCATACACGCAGATAAGAGCCAGAGTTACCATGGAGAGCAAAGCTTTGAAGGGCGGTGTCCCTTGGCAACAAGGTAGAGGGCCTTCCATTCTTCTTCCACACTCATGTGTGGCCACACACACACACACCTAATTCCCAAGCACCAACCCCACTAAAATAACTCAAAGCCATTTGGAGCAGTGGTCTAGCCTTCCCAGAGTCAACCAGCCCCCATGCCAGGTCTCCTGCTATGCAGCTGCCATCCACTCCCCAGGCCAGCAGCCTCTGAGATGCCACGCAGACTTTTCCACCCGTCCAAAGCTTCTTAAGTACCTCTGATATACACCATGTGTCCCAACAGGAAAACACACACTCATCAACTCCACAAAATGCTCCAGATGTGATCAAAGCTAGAGAGGCAAAATAAAACAGAGATGGGGGTGTTTAGGAAAAGGGAGAGGAAGAGAGAAATACAGGGGTATGGTAACAGGGGTTCACTAGGTGGTGGTGAGTCCAATGGGTGGAGTTTAGAACTGGGGTCCAGACTCCTGGGCTCCAATCTCTACTTCAAATTGCCTCCTTGTGAGACCTGGGGGGCCTTGCCCCCAGACCAGCTTCAGACTTGAGATTCTATCTACAGAGCCTAGAGAGTTGGCCCTGGAAGTGATGCTATAGATCACCTGGCCCAACCCCCCTACTATTAGGTGAGGAAGGTAGCAGTAAGTCAACCTGCCTGGAGGATCACCACTATCTCTAACCCCACACACCCTTTTACCTCCCAGGTCACCACTGTCCATATTAAATGTCAGCAGGTGACAAAAGCACAAATTAATGCTTCCTTATCTAAAGTAGCCTCAGACATGATACCTCTGTCCCTCTGCCCCATTAAATCTGTTAGAGGATTTGGGTTCCTTTTTTATAAAGTGAGAGAATGGCTTTCAAAGACCTCCCCAAATCTAAAACTGTCCTCATGATCTTCAGCATACTCCCTTAATGAACCAGATTTGTTTTATTCCAAAAGATCTAGAGTCCCTTCAACATCCCATCTAACATCTGAACACATTGGTCCACTGTCCCCCACCATCGCCTCGAGGCCCCTTTCAGGAGGAAGCCCCTGTGTCTCACCAACATCTTCCTTCCTCAGGTTGTAACAAAAACAGTTAAGATAAATGGGCTCTAAAGTTTTACTGCCTGAGATCTGGAGCAAGTGACTTATCCACTGTGTTGCAGTATCCTCCTCTTGACAACAGGAGTGATGACTGTCCAAACTTTACAGGGTTACCATGAAGATTCAAGCAGATCATACATACAACAGACATGGTAAAACAGGTGCACAGTGAGCATGGGGATTGATGCTGTTAGTAACGGTCATCACCATGCCCACTGACACAGCTACCACTGGGGAACAGGGACATTACAACTAGAAAAATCTGTGAGTTAGTTAGGACATGGAGAGAGGGAACAAAAAAGAGACTCTTAACTTGGCATCAAACCACCCAGAGCATCATGTCCTCTTAGAAGGACAGAAGATACCCAGGAGCAGAAGCGGCTTTTCTCCCAGATATCCCCTACCCTGCCCCCAGGCCCTCCATCCTGTCTGGCACAAAACAAGAAAGCTCTTTCTAGTGCCCCACAAGGAAGAATATCAAGTCCTTTAAAAGTAAAAGCCAACTGGATCATGTAAGTGGCACCCACACAAGTGCACCCATATAAGTCAAACCCTTCCAGGATGTACTTTTTTCCTTAGGATAAATTCCAAAATCAGGTCCAAAAGGCCCTGAAACCTGCCACTGTCACTCCCCTCAGTGCAGACCTAATGCTCCTGCATCCCAGGCACCCTCTCCCAACAGTGCAGCAGTATACCCAGTGGCGAAGAGACCTGACTCTGGAGCCAGACTTGGGAACCCAACGCTTACCTCTGACTTACTAGCTGTGTGAGCTTGGGTGACTCAACAATCCTTTGTGTTTTGGTATCTCCTCCATAAAGTGACTATAATAGTATCTATCTCCAAAGGTTGTTGTAAGCCAGCAAATGCAAAGAGCTGAAGCAGTCCCTACCAGCACAGGAAGTGCCATATAATATTAGCTACTGTCATTACTCCATTCACCTTTGTCTGGCTTATCTTTGGTTTTACTCATGTATCAAATCTGAGTTCAAACTTACTTCCTTAGGGAGTCCTTCTCCAACTACGTTGGATTATCCTGTATCTTTATCCCCATTATATTCCGCGCTCCTATACTGTAAACCATGTCACCCTTAAAATTAACTATGCATTATCAGTGCTCCCTGCTAGATCACAAGCTCCATGAGATCAAACTAGCATGGATCACAGGTTCAGATATTCCTGGGACAGTCCTGGTTTGCATTGCTGTCTCAGTGTGGTAGGTTAGATTGGCGTTCAGCAAATATGAACTCCTCTTTCCTTAAGTAAGAGTGTACTTCCCAGAAACATGGATTTGTCCTTGGCCATGTGACTTCTTTGGTCAATGGAACACTAGGGAATGTGATGTCAGTGATACTTATAAGAGGTACTGTTTGTTTCCATTCCTTTGCTTGTGCTCTTATGATGCATCATGAGAGGAACATGTTCCAACTAGTTTCTGATCTAAGGATAATGTACAGATTTATGAAGACCTGAACACAGTCTGGAGCCTAGAGCCAAGCCCAGCCAACCCTTAGCCTGAAGCAGAGCTTTTTCACTCAGCCTAAAGACACATGTCTTATTTGTCTAGCTAAATAAATGACTGCTGTTGTAAGCTACTGACTCTGGGATAGTTGGTTATGCAGCATTATTGTGACAATAGCTGACTAGTACAGTCCCCATAATTATTAATTGTACTCACCATCACTGTCAAAAGTGTTCCAGGTTAGATGATAAATTATCTCATCGCCCAAAGTCAGTTCATATCTATCTTTTTATCACTTTAACTCCAGTGCCTAAAACAGTGCCTGGCACAATGAACATGCTGTATAAAACTAAACTGAATTACATGGTCTCTGAAATCTCTTTCCCAAAACATGGAGTCTTCTTTCCAACTGCACGGTTAGATGCTAAACCTTCAGAGAAGGGCTAATATAGCCAAAGGAAGATATGGTCTCACAAGATTTGATAGAAAGATGTCAAGCCTTCAGAGAAGTGCTAGTATCCCCAAGGGAGATATGATGTCACAGGACTTGAGAAAGAGGGGAAACAGACCATGGAATAAGCATGGGGAATGATCAAAGTGAAAGGACATTCTTGGGGAATAATGTACATCAGATTTATCAGGTGGGGTTTCCAGGTGGCGGAGTGCTCACGAGTGGGACAAAGAGACACCCTTGGCATGGTTCTTCTCTCAACTGAGCAGCTTACCTTCCTAATTAAAGGTTGAGGAGTACACAGAGTATCAACCCAAGGAAATACAGTCATTTTGTTATTGCTAACAGCTGGAAGTCAGTAATTGTCCTTACCTTCGTCCAGATTAAAATGCCCAAATACAAAGCTGAAAACTCCAATCCTCCAATCCCCTTTTTGTCTCTTTGTGTTCAATTGAACATGGATTCTACGAAAGAAACTGATGAGGCCGACCCAACAACCCTGGGGCCTGTGCCCTCAAGGAGGGTTCTCCTGGGTACCTTCAATGGGCTGGGTGAGCCAGGCTAAGTACCACATCTTCCACAGCCTGAGTCAACCACTGCACCAGGGGCAGACAGCAGTCCTTGGCTGTTAGCCAACTACTCATATCTCTGAATACCTTGCCATAATCCCAAAGGTACTGGAGGACAGCAATCTCCCAGGCAGGGATCTTGAAGTTTTTTGTTTTGTTTTGTTTTGTTTTTGTTTCTTGCTTATGTCTGTAACTTCCAGACCCACAAAATGCTGTGGTTTTCCGTTTCTAAAACAGAGGCATGTCCCTCTGCGAAAAGCCCAGGCGTGTCAGGCTAATTAAATTTAGCTATCTTGTGGTTGTTGCTGTAACGTGTGATCCGCCAATGTTATTCAACGTGTTAAGACGTTTTCTGTTTATGTTGGTTACATACCCATGTGGTGTGGGTGGAGAACATCACTCAAGGGAATATCATTAGCAGGAACGGGGAGCTCAAGGGTTCCAGAGACACGTGGTGAGACAGTGGCTCCCGGGATCAAACAGTTGGGCCGTGTCCATGGTAACTTATCCACATGCTAGTCCTCTCACTCTTTCTAAGGCAAGATCAGTCCCTTAGATCTACCTGAGGTCCTTGACACCCACGGACAGGCTTGCACCTGCCACAGCCAGCCGAGAGGCTTTGTCGGGGAGGACAGATTCCCCTTTCTCTGTCAGGGAGAGAGATCACACCAGGTCCAAAGGGGCTGAATGACTTGCCCAAAGTTTCCCAAGAGAGCCGGCGAGAAGCCGTCTGCTCTCACCTCATAGCTAGGAGCACACAAGTTCCCAAACCACTATAAGCTGTTTTTCCACCTGCCTAAATTCCAGAGAAATCACGTGACAGTTGGTTGTCCCCTGTCCTGACCCCTTTGCCTGGGCTCTCTTTCCTCACTGCTTCAAATGTCTCCTCCAAACACTGCCTGTAACCCTCTGCTTGCTTCTCAGCCCCTCCTCGGCCCCAGCCACACTTGGGTCTCCACCAGTCAGCCTCTCTTGACCAAGAATGCTTTCACCCAGGTCCTGTAAATCTCCCAACCACAATTCTTTTCTCTTTCAAATCTCTGCTTTCTACTCCAAACTCACCTGTCCCATAAGTTGCCTTTTTCTCTCACAAACCATACTAAATCAAGTTACTACCCCTTTGAAACCTTCTACAACCTGGCCCTGGCACGCTGACAGATCGCTGTGTGTGTCAGCCACCCGCTTATAATTATACTACTTAGAGCTCTGTGACCTCCATCAGCAGCGTTCTACTGGAAGCACCTTGTGTCCCACCATGACACTTCGAGCTTCCTGTTCCCTGCCTTCTTTTAGCTTTGACACCAATCCCAGGACAAAGCTCTTCATCCAGTAAACCCGTGAAGATCCATTCTCATGTTGTTAACAGACTCTCAGTTCTGTTTTAAGAAAAACCTTCAAGAGTCTGGGTTTCTGTGATCTGATGGTGTCATACTTACTCTGCTCCCATGTCTGAGGCCCCTAGAGCTTCAGAAACCCCACTTCACTCTCACTGGAAAACAAGAAGACATTCCCATGACAGAGGCAGAGCCTCCACAAAATCCCACACTGGACAGGAGCCAGACACTGAGACAGGCCACGGAAGAGTCTCCCCCAGTGCCCAGTGCAAACCAGTGGGGGTGTCTGTTGTGAAACCTACAACTGAGACCCCGTAATACAGTAGTGCCATGGAGAGAGCTACTAAGTTGACAAAAACAAGAAGTGACAGCTGACAACATGGAAGATGTCACAACAAAAAAACTATAAAAAGTGGAATTGAGAAACAAAAACATGGCATTCTCTGCTTAACAGAGGCACAAATGATTCTATCCAGCTCAACAAGCTAAGAGTGGCCCATCATTCCTGCTATGCACAGGGGAATGCTCATGACAACAACCCCACTGTAAGGCAGAGGCTGACTATGGCCAGTGAGCTCCACTGACCAGAGTGGTACTGACCCCACACCAGTTTTCCCTCAGAGCTTAACATCAGATAGCTGGAAACCTAGCTTGCTCTGTGTCACCTTCAGCCACATGTTACAAGGGAACAAAAAAACAATCATTTCTGGAGTCAGGTAGGCCTTGGTTTGAACCCCAGACGGGCTGGCTCTGTGGCTTATGGAAGCTCCTTGTCTCACCGAATTCAGTATCCTCATCTGTAAAATGGAGGTAAGAATACCCACTTTGCAGGATCATTGGGAGCCCACACACAAAGGTACATGGTTAAAATGCATTGATTTACAGTAAAAACAAAACAAACATAGTCTTATGATTATACAGTATTTGTCAAAACTCCTGAGCTGGAGAGCTATGCAAAGCTTAGGGAATATTATTGCTTTCCTCTAGGGAGTGGATAAATAATGCCTTTATTTAACCAAGACTATGTCCATCATCACAGTATTTGTGTGATACTTTATCACAATCTTCAAAATAACATTGTGGGCCGTGTGGAACAGGTTGTATAGTCCCTATTTAATAGCCAAGAAAACTGGGGTTCAGGAGAAAATGGCTTGTCCAGACATTACATCAACTGGAAACAAAGCTGGAGCTAAAAGAAAGTTCTTTTCATTCTTAACCCACTGCTCCTAGTCTACAGGAATATCCCTAAGCCAGGACTCAATGCATGCTCTATCCATCCTCTAACTTTGTAAGTGGCAGCCTCGCTCCCTCTCCATTTTCTTCCTGGATAGGGAGCTCTTATTTGTTTAAGACTGTCTTCAGATGCATCCTCTCCAAATCTCTGATCACATTCACTTTTTCTTCCCTGAACTATTTCCAGTCTGGCTGAGTTTTTTCCTTGGGTGTGATGACCTTAGACACATGTGAGGCTTTGCCATGATTTGGCAAGTGATGTGATCCTAAAAATGTGTCTTGACAATTTCCAGGGTCTGCGATGCCATAACACATCACATGGATGTTCCCAGAAATAGTTATGGTCACCCCCAATAATCTTTGCCTTAGGCATAGCCAATTCCCCTGAGCCCATCACCGTAGATCCCAATTTCCTAGTTTCCCCTCATGATCTTTTCCATGTGCTATTTTTTACAGCCTCACAGTTGCTTTTTGCAAATTTCTCCACCAGCTTGTCCCTTCATTTCCCAGAAAAGCTAGGGGTCATCTACAGGCTTAGAGGTCTGACCCTGACCTCGAGTTCATTTCCATGTGCCCGGCACTAGCATCTGATATATGGTCAATGGAAAATATGTGTTGGTTCCCCTACACCAGGTAAGGTGTGTAGAAGGACCCTGCTCTAAGTTTCCCAGGCCACTGAGCCCAGAAAAGAAGCATCGGGACGATGCTGCTGCTGAGCATCCCGTGTCACATGAGGACATGCAGAAAGGCCCGGGAGTGTTATACATGTACAGAAAAAAAAAAAAAAAACCTCAGGTACGTGAGAGCTGTTAGGGACACAAGAATTCTTTTCAATTTTTTAAAGGACTGAGCTCCTGGAAGCTGAACTGGAATCAAAAGGAGGGAAACCGGCAAAGTTACTTCTCTGGTTCCATGACCTCCTAGTGGCTAGAAACGTCCAGCAGAGAAGCAAGCTTCCCCTAAGGCAATGTGCTCTCTACTACAAGAAAAATCAAGCCAAGGCTGGGCATTTGCTAGGTGAATATGCTGTGAGAGAGCAAGTCTCCATCCCTTTGCTCCAGGCCAGGCCTCAAGATGCTGACCCCTAAGTGCCGTCCACCTCTCTGTGCCACGGTTTGGTACCGGTGGTTGTGGGTAACTGAGAGTTCATTGCTCATGAGGGACCAAAGGGACATGCAGCATATAGCTTGCCATATATTTTTAGAATAATAGCAGCCTCTCTTCCTCCCCAGGATGTTGGATAGAAAAGAATCAAGGAGGCAATGAGCTGTGAGCCGTACAGCCTGGTCCTACCCCAGTGCTGCCCATGGAATTCCGGGTGGGCCTGGGAAGTGTGTGTATGTGTGTGTGTGTGTGTGTGTGTGTGTGTAGCTTCCTGGTGCTGGGGATCCACCATTTGTACCATAAGGCTGATATTCCAGGCAGAATGAAGAGTTTGATCTGAAACAGGAGCCACCATCCATGGAAGGCTGTTCTGAAACTTGAGAGGCTGCCCTCCTATGACCAAGCCAGCCTCTGGGTACAGCCTAGAGTGGAGAACACTTTATTCCAACTCCTTATAGGTCACAGGCCACAGGCTTTCCCCAGGAAGAGATGCTAGACTTAATAAAGAGCCTAACTTATTTCCTCATCTGTAAAATGGGCCAGAATATAATAGCACAGAACACTACCATCCTTGTTTTGGTCCTGCCTTAATCTGCTACAGCCTGTTGTACCGTGTCTACTCTACCTCTCGACCTCTGGAAGGAAAAGGAACATTCTTCAGGCCCACAAGATGCTAATTCTTTCCAGCCTGCAAAATGCTTCCCAGCTAAATCCAATACTTCACATGTTGGGACCCATGCAAACACCAGGGTCTAGTCCTATATTGCACCTCTCCTTGGCCTCCCCTCCCTTGGATCTAGCCTCACCAACTTCAACACTGGATTCTCTAACTCACAGGGCAGAATGAGGGACGTGGGCCAGATTGGCACAGAATCTACACAGGTAAGTCTTCCAAGTCAACTTTTGACCTAAACCACTCACAATCAATAGTTGTGAAGGATCTGACTTTGGGTCAGTGGGATTTCTGGCCATTGATAGCAGGCTAAACAGTAAATCCATATGTGGAGTAGCCCAGGCTGGCTATGAAGACACATTCATGTCCTTTAACCTCAGCTTTTCAGAAAGGAGCATTTCTAATTCAAGGGCCACCTCTTCCAGGAAGCCTTCCCTTATTCTGCTAGTAGCAATTACTCTTCATCTGTTGCCCTGCAGTATTAGGTTTATACTTATGTTATAATCCTTATAAGCCCTCACTTCATCCTGCCTTGCATATGCCTACCTCCTTACATAACTGCTAGATTCACTTCACGTCCTCATGCTGCCTAGCACAAAGACTTGCTCACCATAAGCATCAGTAAATGCTTATACTGCATTGGACTGAACTGCCTTTATACATCCCAGAGAAGGATCAAGGAGGAGGCAGCAGGGCTCAGGAAATAATTAATCACAGGTTGATCAACATTTTTTTACTCTCCATTCCCTCCCCCAAACCAGCTGCAGCTGGTCCTCCCTGAGCCTGGCCTGCTGAGAAGCCTCCTAAGAAAGAATGTGGCTTCCTCTGTCTTCCTTCTGGAGGGATTTAGATGGGTCACATTTCAGGAGGGTAGAAGTGGGGCCCAGAGACCAAGAGGGATAGATCAAATCACACAGCCTTCTAGAGGCTGTCCTGGAGAAATCTGGGGAGGACAAGGCCTTCTGTCTTATGTAGGAGGAGGGAAAGGCAGCTCCTGTGATGCCAAGGCTCCAGACAGGCTCCCCACGGGCTAGGATAGAAAGATCTGGGATTCTAAGGTGACAAAGATGTGTATGTAGCAAAGTGGGGACACAGGGCCACTCGTCTCATCAGATGAGGCCCAAAGGCTCCTGAGATGGTACAACCCCATAGAAATCACTATCAAGCCACTGTGGAAGTGTTCATATCTGAAGGCTTCAAGCCAGGACATTTCTAAGAGAACTCCAGAGCTGCCACATGGATGGGTTTCATGCCCAGGGCCTGATTTTTAGGAAGCCTCCCTCATGAAGTGGGCATTGCTGAAAGGGAATCATTCCTCTCCAGACTGTATTCCTGATTCCGTACAGCAAATGCTATGGTGCCCTCGTGTTATCCCCTGGGTGAATTCCCCAAAGCCAATGTGCTGCCATCATGCTAAGCTTAGTAGACTTCTGGACCTCCTCTCTTTCTCACACCATCATATGCAGCCAGTGGCCAGGGTTAAAAACAAAAATTTTGTAGATCAGCTTCAACACAGGAGCTAATCAGACTCAGATTTAAAACCTTTGTCTCAAAAAAAATAAATAAATAAATAAATAAATAAATAAATAAATAAATAAATAAATAAAAATAAAACCTTTGTCTCATCCATATTAAAACCTTCCTGCTAAGAAAATCAGCCTGTGAGCAGACATTAATCTTAGTAAAAAGACAGGTCATGGCCCTGACTAATAGTGGGTCACACCTGTACAAATCCAAGAGGCCCCAAGTCCCCCGATTCCCCAGAAAATAAGACTGATTCCCTCCTAGGATGTTAGGGAGTAAACCCAGAGCAGTATACAGGCAAAAAAAAAATCTACTTTTCTGGCTGTGAGGACCCTCTCATGGCTCCTAAGGGACCAGAGGAGTCATTTACTTGAAGCTAAAGCATCATTTCATCCATTGTCTTGGTCATAAGCTGTGTTCCTGCCAGGGCACAAGTGCTGCTGGCTAGAAGTTGCCAGAGAGAACTACTGTGAGTGGCATCCCTGCTGGATACCTCCCTGGAGAACTTTCCAGGCAACATTTACACACACACACACACACACACACACACACACACTCAGCTCACGCCCCACCCAAGCTTTCTAGAGCAAAGATAGGATCCAGGGTTGGAGAGCCCTGTTGGGCTGGGAACCAGTCATCAGCAGACTCACAGTGCAGCCTGCTGGGCATGAATGAAGGTGCAGCAGCAGGAGGCAGGGGTGAAAGGTACAGGGAAGGGTGCCTTGCCTCCCCTCTGTCCACTTCCAACACCTGGGAAAGGAGCCTCAAACCCCAAACTGCAAGTTTAGGCTTGAAGGCCTGTGGAAGGGGAAAGACAGTTCTGGGGCTTTCAAAACGCAAACAGTTCTCCCTGCCCTCCCCACACCCCTCCACTGAGTTCCCAACTTCTCAATGCTTTAGAATGTTCCAAATGGTTGGCATAAGGGAGGAGCACTGGGAATCCACAGGAGGAACAGAAGCTCCGCACTGAAAATAAGGAGCTGAGTGTCCAAGGAAATAGGCGGGAATACCTCCTAGTAAGCTTTGTATCAATTATCATTTCTAACTTCTGTAAGACTCCCCTGCTTCTGCCAATCTTTCAACACAAACATATGGGTGCAATTTCTACATGCAGCACAAAGAGAGTATAGTCCACGTTAGTAAAGTAGCAACAGAACAGCACTGACCCGGTGTGGGGGCCGGCGACGGCTCAGGGAAGGCAGCCACCGGCTGGACTCCGTGGGCCAGGTGGGTCCCGACAGGTGGCGGCAGGAAAGATGGAGAAGCCGCTGGAGAGAATGGGCAGTGAGAAGCACCCACAGGACCTGGCGTCAGGGCAGGCCGTGGGAAAGGAGAAAGGACAGCCGACAAAGAGGAGGAAGGAGGTGGCCTTGACAGAATCAGAAAAAGTGAGTTGGGCCATTTGGAAGGCAATTGTAACATGAGTTTCGGGTGGCACCTGCTGAGTGCGGGTAGCCGTGGCCCACACCCTGCACCCTGTTTTCTCCCTGTTCATGAACCCTCTAGCAATGTGTTCTTGCTTGCCACCTCGCTTACCCACCTATTACTCGGCTTGCCCCTAATGCCCCGGCCCTTCCCTCCCACCCACCCCCCAATTACTGTCACTTTTTCCTTACAGGGGCTCCAGGTCAGAGTTTCTTATACCACTGGGTAGACAGCAGCCCCCCCGGGACCCCCCCACCCAGGCATACTATCCAGCCTCCCCTTCCCTTCCCCTCCAGCCAGCCTTCGAGAGATGCCTTAGGCTCCAGCCTTCCTCCCTTTTGGCCAAACCAGCCAAGCTGCTGGCCTCACCCAGGGGCTATGGGAGCTCCCTGAGCCATCTGATGTGTGAGGAGCAGTGGACAGCCTCCAATTCTGCAGCACACCATGCCCTGTCTAGACAGATTTGAGCTCTGTGTCCTCAGGAACCGCCAGGCCCCAGAGCAGGGCTTTGCTCCAAAGGCAATTCTTCCACTGCAGGTGAGGCTGCTTTGGTGGCCAAAACTGAGTGCACATTGGAGCCATTTCCCACTTAGCTGGCAGCCAGTCACCTGAGGTCTCTGGGGGGGGACAGACAAGGCTCTCTGGTAGGGAGAGTTCTTATTTTTTAATCATATTTTTAAAAAACGAATGAGTAGTTGGAGAAAACAGGCGACAGAGTGGGTGGCCACTTGGGATGCAGAGAGGAAGATCAAAGCCCACCAAGCATGGAGGAAACAGCCTTGGTGTGGCCCAGAGAACAGTCTAGGTGGCCCATGCTTCATACAAGGCGGCCCAGGAATGGGAGGTGCGGGGTGAGGAAGCCTCAGTCACAGGCACCCCGCGGCCCTGCTCTGGACCCCAGCACTTCAGTTAACGGTCTTCAGCTGTAACAAACACCTGCCGTCAAGAGACGTCCAAACCGAGCTCCCAGTTCCCTGGGAGGGCCATCATATCTCTGGGTGGGAGGTGAACCTACCCAAACTGCGGCCCCCAGGCTGCTTTCTTCTTCCAAGAAGAAGCTGGAATTCCTCCCTCTGGACACAGTCCTTCTGGCTGCTGCCCCTCTCACAATCCCAGCCCAGGGCAATTAGCCAGGAACACTCTCTGTGTTTACCGGCTGATTAATTAGCTCATTATAAGAGCCACAAGTGACCGTGTGGCAGTGAGTCCATCATGTCAGTCATGGCCAGAAGTCCCCATCTTTTCCAAATAAGTATGGGCTACCAGGTTTCTTCACTGATCCCTTAGGTCAGTCTCCCATTTTCCCCCAAATTTGTGATAAGCAGGATCCTGAAGACCAGAGAGAGAATGTGGCTTTCCCAAAGAAGCAATAGCCCCTAGGTGGGCTCAGCCTCCGCTCTCAGCCCATGCTTTCCCACTGCACAGTGGTGCCTCCCAACATTCCAGCTAGGAAAGATGCTGGGCTCCAAGGGCCCACTGAGTTTCTGAAGCCCTCGACCCATTTAGACTAGTCAGACCTATAGCATTCTAGTAAGATCTCTCAAAGGACTTTCATTAATCTTCTATAGAAGCTAGGAAAACTCCCAAGGTACCAGGAGGGTGGCACTGATGGGAGGGATCCCAAGACTCTGTTTCTTCTCCCTTCTAATGTGGAGAAACCAGAAAAAGCTGACATTCACTCTTAGACCAGCCAGCTTAGTCCTCATGTGATTTGCCAGGTCTTCCCTTCTCTTGGTCAACACCGTGGCCACTTGGGCATAACCCAAGGATCTGCTTTACCCCATCCTCCAGGACAAATATGAAGGACAATATACAAGTGATAACTGCATACACACACACACACACACACACACACACACACATACACACGAGCAGGCAAGGAAAGACACCATAGGCTGAAGACTTCAAGACAGAAGCCATGATATGTCAATCACATTATCTGCTGCCCTGAAACAGACCCTATCACCCTCTGTCCTTGTGCTGCTTCCCCAGGCATCAGACATACAGCAGGATTATCACAGCCCAGAAAAGCAGGTGCCTCTGCTTGGTCAGTAGACTGAATGCCAAGGGTTAAGAGGGTTGATGGGTATCTTTCAGAATTTGCAACTCTAGGTCCTCCCAAGAGTGCCCCCCACATCTTACCTGATGAGGTCAATAGGTTGAAACTTATAAAACACTCCATAGCGTGCCCATTCTTGATACAGCAGCTAAACAAGAAAAAGAGGGAAACAGATTAGAGGTCGAGGGGACCATTTTTTCAGTCCACCTTAGCAAGTCAAACTTTCATCCTCAAAGCCCAGCTTCTAGGAAAATTCTCACAAGACATCCACGAGGAAGGTATCCAAAGGCAGGAGGCCACACAGGCTGACTTCCCTTCCCCACATAATAAAGGTGACCTTCACCACACTCCGGGGCAGTGCCTGCTACACCTGCCAGTTATAACCCCACATTTCACTCCCTTGCCTGGCTTAGTCCAGCAAAGCAGAGCCTGGCATTCCTTCATTCACTCCTTAAACAAGTACTTATTGAGCACCTACTACGTGCCAGATGCTGGAGACAGCTGTAAACCAAACAAAGTCATTGCTACCATAGATCTTATGACCTGATGTATGGGGACAAACAGAAACACATCAACGTACAAGATTTATAAATGCCATGAGGAAAACTAAATCAAGGCGAGGGAGCAGAACACCAAGGGCAGGGCAGTAGGGTAGGGTGCCATTTCAGGCAGATGGCAAAGGTAGGCCTCTCCAAGGTGACATTTGAGCTGAGACCTGAAGGAAGTGAAGGAACATGCCTGGCAGAAGCATGCTCTTCCTGTGCAAAGGCCCTGAGGAAAACATGTGTGGTATGTCCTGGGGAAATAGGGAAGCCAGGTGGCTGGGGCAGCGTGAGCATGAGGAGAATAATCAGAGATAACATCAGAAGGTACCAAGGTGGCAGATCACTCAGGGGCATGCAGGCCATGCTAAAACCTTTGTACTGTGAAGGAAGCCAGGGAGAGATATGCAGCCATGAGGAGGAATGATCTGGTGTGGACTGGAGATCGCTCATGCCAGCTGCTGTATGGGGAAGAGACTGAGAGCTAGCACAGGAGCAGGGGTCTCTGTAGTGGTCCAGGGGAGGTGAAGGCGGCCTTCAGCACCGAGGCAGTGGGTGATAATGATTATGTTTTAATGGTAGAGTAAGACTTAGTGTCAGATTGGATGTGGGGTGAGATGGAGGACTTGTCCTGAGGCACTGCGTAAATGGTGACACCATGTGCTGTGGAAAAGCCGGTGAGGAAGGATAGGACCAGGAGCTCAGTCTGGGTGCCCTGTAGGCATCCCCATGGGGCTACTGAGTAAGCAACTGAGTGTAAGCCTCTGGATTTCAAAGGAGTGTTTACCTCCTAAATTTACAAAGAAGATGTAAATTTGGGAGATGTCTGACAGGAAATGACTTTTAAGGTCATTAAACTATGGAGGCAACCGCCAAGGGAGAGGAAGTGGGTAAAGAAGAGGATGACAGTGGGGCCTGGGTGTGGCAACATTAAGAGAGGAAGGAGATGATGAGCAGCAAAGGAGACAGAAGAGCAGCCAACGATGTGGAGAGCTAGCAGTGTGTGGTGTCCCAGAAGCCCCAGGACAACTGGTTTCAAAAAGAAGAAAATGACCAGCTGTGTCAAACACCGCTGATGGGTCAGGTCAGGTGAGAATGGAGAAGTGACCTCCAGATTCGGTGACTTTAAGGTCACTCATGACCTTGACAAGAGTGGTTTCTGTGCTGGTGTGGGGGCAACACCCCCACATTAAGCCATGTTATCTTGTGATGTTTGCACAGCAACTTTAGCAGAGCCAGCCCATGGACAAAACCTAGGTGTCACTCGAACAAACCGCATTTCAGTTCCAAACACCTGGCCAGCGAGCTTCACAGATTATCCGAAGGTAAATGAAATAATTAGGCATCATCAAGATACCCACATGAAAAAGGCATTAGCATGTAATAAATTCTCTGTCTCGAATTGACAGGTTTGCAGTACACTGGCTGTCCTGTTATGTTCTCTGTTCTCCTTACACACCACGCGTCCTTACACATCACAGAGAATTCACAAGGAATTCTGTCCAGGAGAAGCAGCTCTAACTGGATATTTTGGATGTCCAGTTGAACATCAGGAAGCCATCCTTTTCACTGAAGACCCTTTAAAGACATGATTTTTTCACAAAGTGACATAAGAACTAGCATTCCTACTTCATGGGTGTAGACTCTTAATTGTGATAGTATCTCCAGGTTCTCGGCAAAGCAGAACCTGAAACTGAACGGACCCTGAGAGAGCAAACTGCAGCCACACTTGGCACCACCTGCAAAGGAGGAAACCCAGACACAAAAGGGGGTTGTGTGACTGGCAGAGGAAGATGTGAATCCATGAGTTTGGATGCTGCTCCCTCCAGACAGGTGGCTCCTAACCGAATTCCAGCTTGATCATTAAATCTCCTCCTCCCTTACACCTCAGGTGCTTCTGCTGCCCTGGGTCTCTATTCCCTCTCCTAGTGCAATCCCTGCACTCACCAGCACCCAGCTGTCACAGTGACATCATCCGTGGCCCACAGGGAGGCCCGCGTGCGTCAGGAGGTACGGGCAAGGACTCCCCTGAGGGCTGTGGGTCGTCACTGCCTGCCTCATAGGCTCTGACCTCCAGCTCCAGAATGGATTCCTCTCTGAGTCACATATCAAGCCAAAACCTGAACCTGAGAGCACCTATCTGCCACTGCCTGGGAGGGGAAAACTAAAAATGCTCTGAGAACCAGTATGGTACAGTTGGCTCCGGCCCACACTGAGAGCTGTAAGGACATCTGGAGGTCCCTTTTTCAGTATAGTGCCCTCCAAGCACAAAGCTAGATTCTGTTTGTGGATACAGATGAGGCTGAGCCAAGAGAGCTGCGTGAGCTCAGTGAAGACAGGCTGTATGGGCACAGAGGATGTGACGGGACAGCCCCTGTGAGGGAGCTGCCACTACAGAGCACCAAACCTGGGAAGGGACATGGCAGGGCCAAATGCTCTGCCCAAGCTGGCTCATGCCTCCCTGCAGGGGAGGCAAGGAAACGGACGAGGAGCACCGTAGACCCTTCCCCATTCCTACAAATGTTCACTCACACATACTTAGAGACCAAGTGGGTCATGCTACTACAGCCCAGGCTGCAGTGTCCCAGAACAGACTAGCCATCAGGGTGGAGGGAGGTATGCTCTGGAGCCTCTGCCCCACGGGGATTAGTGTGGTGGAGTAAAGTGCAGGAAGACATCCACAGTGTCTTGTAACAATCCCTTTAAATATGCAGTGTCTAGATACTTCTAATGCAGATTTTAGCAAGTCTACTTTCTCCCTCAGAGCCACACCATGTCCTCTCCACGACTGGCCAAGCCTGCAAATAGATTAGGGAAAGTCTGCAGCTCCCTCTCAATGGACAGTGCCTCATATCAGAGGCCCTGGATGGAATTCCAGACATGTCGGCCTGACCCCAAACCTTTAGGTAGCAATGACCCACAGGGACTCACCCCCCTGCCTGATGCATTGGGGCATTCAAGCAACCAGTTGGCTCCCTGGTGCTCACACTTGACAGTGGGTCAGTTGGTTTTAGTATTTTGTGAAACCATAAAAGAACACAACTGTTGGGGCATCTGAGTGGCTCAGTGGTTGAGCACCTGCCTTTGGCTCAGAGTGTGGTCCTGGGATCGAGTCCCACACTGGACTCCCCGCAGAGAGCCTGCTTCTCCCTCTGCTTATGTCTCTGTCTCTCTCTGTGTATCTCTCACAAATAAATAAATAAAACCTTTTTAAAGGGATCCCTGGGTGGCGCAGCGGTTTGGCGCCTGCCTTTGGCCCAGGGCGCGATCCTGGAGACCCGGGATCGAATCCCACATCAGGCTCCCGGTGCATGGAGCCTGCTTCTCCCTCTGCCTGTGTCTCTGCCTCTCTCTCTCACTCTCTGTGACTATCATAAATAAATAAAAAATTTAAAAAAAATTTTTTTAAACCTTTTTAAAAAATTATTAAAAAAAAAAAAAAAAGAACCCAAATGTTAAAACCACTTGCAATGCCAGAAAATGGCAAGATGTTTGAGACTCCTGGCTCTCTCGAAGGCCTCAGGCTTCTCAGAGGGCTGGACCTGCACCAGGAACAAAGATGCCAGCTGCAGCCAACTGTGAGTTGGCGATGGGGCAGGGTGAAGTGAATGGAAGAGAAGGGAAGGCTACTCCCAGATCTTGCAATGAACTGTTTGAATTTTTGGCAAGTTGCTTCGACTCCCTAGGCCTTCTCCACTAGCAAAACTAGTGCAGAAGGGGAAAAAATCAATCCTCAAGTGAAACCCAGAACCAAAGTACCTTTCTGGTCAGAAAAACAGACCTGACTCTCTTTGTACACCTTTTAGTGGGGTCACTTTATAACAGTCCACTAGAGAAGACAATCACCTGCCAAAAAAGCTGGAAAATCCAAGAGTCAGGGTTTAAAGATTGCTAAAGAGAATCACAGTCCAGTGATGTGCTGTAGGCTCCCCTGTAGGTGGGTGAGGATGCTGTAGGGAGCCCTCAGATGCTTACGGTCACTTCCCCGGGGTGCTTGAGAAAAGCAGGCAGGTCTTGGCTAACATGGAACTAGGTGGCTACTGGCAGTGGCTGGAGGGAGGGGACCATCCACACCCAAGCTGCTCCTCTTCCTGCTGCCTTGCTTTCTAGAAAGGCGGAAACCCCCTGTTCTCCCGAGGCAGGGTGCGTCTTGTTAATTACCCTCCAGGAACCGGAGAGAGAGACTTCCAGCCCCTAGCCAGGGCTGAGTCATCGAGACGCACAACTACACGAGGCAAGCTGGAAGGGAAGAAGAGTGCATTCTCAGGGGCCTCTGGGCTTTCCTGGGATCTGCCCACAAGGAGCCTGGGCCTCAGGGAGATCAGGGAACAGGCACAAGTGGCAGGGTAGAGTAAAGAACATCCAGAAACTGGCAGGACCGGCAGCTTGGGATGCCCTTGCAAGTCACCTCTGGAGGCCCCCAGAGGGGGATCCCCCTGCAGCTCCCAACCCTTCTCCACGTCCTCCAGCAACAGATGCAAGGATTCTCCCTGGCACCCAACCAAAATCCTTCCTGCAGCCCTCTCCAAGAACACTAGGCTATTATAATACAATTAAAACAAATCAATATGCTGCATTTATTCAGAGGTTTAGACTCTTTCTTCTTGAGGATCCTTCTCGGCCCCAGCCATACACCGTGACACTGTGGGAAGGAGGGAAGCCAGCACGATGCTGAGAATTCCCCTTGCCATACACAGGGTGCGGAGTACCCGCCTGCAGGGTGCTGGCTGCGCTGTGCGCAGGGTTTTAGTCCTGACTTGACAATCATTTCAGGCCATTGGAACCATCTCCTCACCTTGCCAGGAATCAGTTTTCCAACCCAAAAGGACAGGAGGCAAAAAAAAAAAAGGAGAGCTTTCCCTCTCTCAAGGATTCTCTTACCCCCACCCCAGCAAAGCCTTATTTCCATAATCAGGACTCTGGCAGGCAGAGGAGAATAAGGACTGGTCAGCAAACCCACAGCAAAGCCACAAGAAAGGGGCTTCTTGTCTTTCAAAGACAGCTGGCTGCCTTTTGACATCAGCTCTGGGAATTAACCTCCAAGACACAGCTCCATCCGAGCTGGTCTCTCCCTGCCTCCCAGACTACTCATTCCGCCAGTCTGGCCGTGCACTGGGGACCATTCTACTGGCCTATGCAAAATATCTCCTGAAAAGAAAACAATCTGTGCTACGAGGCTGTATCACTAATAATAACATAACAGCATCCCAAAGACAAATAAACATATACTTCAGATGGTCTACAATTCGCTTCCCTCTGCCTCTGTGCAGATAACAGAGGTCTGGATGATCCCTCCCAGGAGTTATTGTGTGTTCCTAGTCCCTGGAATGTTCCTGTAAAGTGCTCCACCTTGATGGCTGGGGTCACCACCCACTCAGCAGGAGGATTCTTAGGTGGGCAGTGGTGGTGATCACTCTTTAAAGGGGAGGAACATGAAATGAGAGAGTGGGAGGACAGAAAACGGTTGGGGTGAGCTAGGTGAGATGTGAGGAGAAACGCTTCCTCCTTTTCCTTTAACTGATCCGGGACTTTTCAGGAAATTAAACACCGAGACTATTAGCATCAGATAGAAAACAGATGAGGTTAAGACATCGCAATACTACAGCAGATTCCCTGGGCAGGCAGAGAGGGGACATGTGTAAGCAATCACAGCAGTATTTCTGGAAAAGACCTTTTATGTTTTTAATACTTAACACTTCATAACAGGGACTAATAGGCAGGATAAAAAGAAGGCTGCTCAAAAGGCAACTTGGGGGATGAATAATTTTCCAGACAACAGAGCTGGGGTGGGGGGGGAGACTCCTCAGGCTTCAATTCTTCAGCCCTCCTGCCCCTGCCCTCCCTCCTCCACTCGCCAGAGTGGCTGATGGCTGGGGAGCTGGTGGGAGGATGGCATGAGGGGGTTGACAGCCAGATGGGGAAGTCCCCACTGAAGAGGCGAGTGATCCTTAGAGCGCCATGTCATGGTGGGGGGGGGGGCACACCCATGCAGAAGAACCAGGATCTGGGCAGGAGGGCCTGGAGAGCA
The DNA here is from genome assembly GCF_048418805.1 of Vulpes vulpes. NCBI lineage: Eukaryota > Metazoa > Chordata > Mammalia > Carnivora > Canidae > Vulpes > Vulpes vulpes. The sequence goes on along the minus strand of NC_132787.1, from coordinate 38,556,032 downwards.
TGGTAGGGGCGGGTGCTGTGGTTGCCACAGGAGGGGTCCTGCCAAAGGGGCCTTTCCCTCTCCTAACTGTCACCTCTGATTCCCAGCTGCCCAGAGCATCACCATGACTGACACTCCTGCGCCCTCAGATTTCTCATCTTTAACTTGGGCATGGTTATACCCCACTTGTCTGCCTTGAGGGCAAGAAGAATAAGCTAAAGATGACCCCTCCCCCCCAAAAATAAAGCCACGGTGGCATGGATAATAGTACATTTTTAGCAGGGCCACTGGCTTTAAGAGTGAGAGGTCTTCCGAGCCTCCTCTCTGTTCACCATGACAGTGTTATCATGGGCAAGGTGCCCACTCTTACTGTGCCTCAGTCTCCCCATCTATAAATTAAGGAATTGGGGCTCTCAGTGTTTCTCAGTTGAAGCCCTCTCGTCACCAGGGGTGGGATGATGTTTCTGGGTGGGACTGTAGGACAGACCTCAGGATAGTAGCCCTGCTGGCCCCTCCAGGCGCGAAAAGCCAGTAGCACCCGCGTGCACGTACACACAGTCATGTCAATGGCCAGAAATGGCCCCCATATTTCTAATGCCTGGAGGGCAGGGAACTGTGGAAGAACTGCTGAAGAGTACTTAAGCGGATAAAAAGAACCTTCAGGACGTCTGGGGCTAGTTCCACACCACCCACAGTCTCCCGTGCCCCAGCATTCCCGGCAGCCCAGGGCCCACTCACCTTTCTGTCATTCATGTCATCCCCGGGGCTGTCGTATTCACCCTGTAAGAGAAAAAGCACTGCTGCATAAAGCCAAGGGAATTAGCAAAACCAGAGAAAGGGTTTTCTTTTCTATTCTCTGGCATCATCTCTTTCTATCATTCCCCTTTTGGGGAAAGTCAAAAGCACAACATAGTAAGGAGCCAATATTCCATTTTGTTGGGCAGTGACACTTGCAGTGTCTCCTGGACAGCTTCTCACACAAAGATGCTCCCCTCCTATGCACCTGCGACCCGCCTGTGCCTCCTCAGAGCAAAGGCAGTGCCAGAGCCCGTGCCCAGCACACCATCCGAGATCACCCTGTGCCACAGCACACACCCCCGTCCACAAGTGGCTGATATGTGCCCACATATGTGCCCACAGCAACAGTATCACTGGAGACAGACTGTTATCTGGAAGTTCCTTAGGGACTCAGGGAGCCCCGCTCCACAGCCTCATTCGGCATACACGTGGAACACATGAGAAAGAAGTGACCAGTCCGTGAGGAGAGCAGCTGTGAGGGCATTTAGTTCTTGGGCCAGCTAAGTTCTTCACAAAGCGTCTTGAAGAACATCGCTGCACCTTGTTACAGGATGTCTATGACACTACTTCCCATCAAGGAAAGCTCTATTTACAGTCTGTTTTCTCTGCTTAACCAAACAATAGTGTAAGGAATTTTGAGAGATTTTCTTCAAAAAATATTAAAATCTATTTTAAAAAATTGAATTGGGGCACCTGTGTGTCTCAGTGGGTTAAGCATCAGCCTTCGGCTCAGGTCATGATCTTGGGGGTCCTGAGATCCAGCCTCACATCGTTGGGCTCGCTGTTCTGCAGGAAGTCTGCTTCTCCCTCTCCCTCTGCCCGTTCCCCCACTCATGGTCTCCCACTCTCTCTCTCAAATAAATAAATAAAATCTAAAAAAAAATATCTGATACTTAATATGTATTTATTTGCCTATTAAGGACGAGAAATTTCACACCCACACAAAACGATCATGTACAAAATGCCATTCTTCGGTCATTTTAGGGTCTGACCATCCAGGATTGAGTGACCTGGGCCCTAGACCTTCCTTTCACCACCACCCACCCACCTTTGCCACAACCTCCTCCCTTCTAACACTTGCACGCCACATCTGCCTTCTCACATGGCCTCCCAAAACCAGTGCACAGAGCGTGGGGTACACTTACACCAAAACCAGCTTGCCATCAGGGCAATACCCAGATAGTTGTGGGGATAACTGTCCACCCCGAGAAAGCCAGAAACAGCCCAGGTTTCTGAGCTGCAGCATGACTCCCCTCTGCCCCGCTTGGTATACACTGTGTCACCTGAGGGCACAACCATCTGAAGACCACTGGGAGCAGGTGGCAGAAAAGATACTTACATCATGAAGAGGGTAGGCAGCCTCGTAGATATTGTTTGCTATCAGAGAGTTAATGCCTGTGGAAGGAGGGAAGATGAAAGTGGTTAACTGTAAGGCAGAGGTTTCTCGACTTAACCTCTGTCTATGGGTAAGTATTAACCCCCACCACTTCCCAGCTGAGGTTCACTGTGTGCTCCTCTGGCACCCCCATCTAGAAGTTTCTGTGGAGCTTTAGTTCTTAACTTGAGAACAATATTTGTATTTCCCCAATACAAAGTTACATTCCAAGGTCAAATGAGCTCTCTCAAACCTCACTTGCCCCATCCTCAGGCCCCCATACTGCCGCAGACTCTCCGGCACCACCACCTCTACCACCCCCAGGTGATGCTCCCTGTGTTCAGTGACAGCGCAGGAATCACTCTACAGAGTACTGTCATTATGACCAATAAAAGGATGTGTCAGAGCATCCCACAGCTCAGTATCGGAACTCATTTCTGGTGCCTTCCTGTTCTTCCTGTTCTGGTGTTCTTCCTGTTCTGAGCAGTGTTCATCCCTCCCCAACCCTGGTCTGCCTGGACCATTAGCTAGCTCCTTGAAGTAGGTGACTGTAGGGCAGTGATTCTCAAAGTGTATGTGTCCTGAAGAACACTGAGAGTCCCCATGACCCCTTCAGGAGGTTCACAAGGTCAAAACTAATTTTATTAATAGCACTAGGACATTATTTACTTTGTCCCTCCTATTCTCTTATGAGTATAGAGTGGGGTTTTGTGAATGAGATGTCATCACCCCCCTGACAGCTAATAGAATGGGTGCTTGTGTATCCTTGTGCTTTAAAACTTTCTCAGTTTTAACTCCTAATACAGTAAGTATCAACTAACCCACCTAAACAAAAGTTCTTTCGATGCTCTCAAAAATTTTTTAAAGTGTAAAGGGTTTTTGAGGTCACAAAGTTTGAAAACCACACAAGAGATTCATTTTTAATCCTAACAGTATTTCACATCACATGCACAAAGCAGACTCTACTAAACATATGCTGAATGAGTAAATGACTCTGTCACTATAACTCCAGTATAGTCACAACAGAAAACTTTCTGCACAGAGGCGGTGCTGTTTATTTGTTTCATTCACAGTTTTATTCAGAGACTATAAAATGGCCTGAATGTTCTGACTCAGGATAGTCTGTCCTGGGTCACTGGCTCCCATATGGGATACATTATATCCCACTAACCCCCAGTAGCAGTACCAAGGACCCTACTATGCAAGGATGCACATGTAATCCTGGATAGGGAGAAGGGTCAGTGAGCTCTGGAACATGGTCATTTCCCCGGTCTCAAACACACTTTCGGTCCTGAACCATTCTTTCCAGAGAGACTGTAGGCAGTCATGAGATGAGAAGAAAGTGGTTTTAGAGGAAAACATGTATCACGTACTAATGCTAAGTAATCTGCATTTGCATGGCTCTGGATAAACGACAAGGATGGATAACAAATCTAGACATTTTCCACCTCCCCCTTCCCAAGCAATACCCCACCCACATACTCAGAGACCGCAGAGGCTCTCAAACAATCCTCTCTCCTCAAGGGCCTCCCCCTACCCCTATTCGCCTCATTACTAGGGCTCTGGATGCCAGGAAGACCAGCCATGAGGCCCACGTGGAAGCAGAGGCCCTCGGGAGACTGCAGGGGGCACTCTCAGAAGTGACTGCTCTTCCAGTGAGTTGAGAGCTGCAGCATCACCAAAGGGTGGGTCAGTCTTTTCTTGATTTTAAGCTTTCTCCTTGGCATGAACATAAACCATCTGAAATAACTTGGCAGAAGCGGGGGACAGAGGGTGGGTAAAGGGAGTGTGGATGGGGGAGGAGTGCCCAGGGGCTGAATGAGCTGCAGATCTGTCTTACTCACAAGACTAAAATTTCACTCTGAGCATCATTAATCAGTTCAAGAGCCATAACCACAGCAATGCAAAGCCACCCTACAATAATCAAGAGGAAGAGTCCCGAGTCAGGAGAGGGGGTAGGGGTGGCTCAAAGCTACAAAAGGGCTATCAGTGCAGAAAGACGCTGAAGCAGCCCAGGCAGGGCGAGCTCTAAAGTAGACCACACCTGCACACTACCCACCACCCCCAATCCCTGCACTCACACCCGTGGTGGCCGCAGAAACAGCAGTAGCATACACCCTGAGGACAGTCCCCAGACTGCATGGAGAAAGTGAAACAGGTGTGGAACTCTTGGCTTTGCTGGGCACTGAGCACAGCAGCTGAATGTCTGACAGCAATAAGCTGACAACCTGAATTCACAGGTCCTGCTGCCAGATCCTCATAAGGATCTCAAATCACTGGAGGTCTAAAGCTGTGTACCCTACCTACCTCCCATCTCAAATAAAGCCTGCTGTGCACCATGTGCCTAACGCAGGTAGCTCACTTCACTTGTAGGGTGTTGTCAGCCCACTGTTTTGTGTTCCCTGGAGGTTTACAAGGTACCCAAGGTCAGAGAGCCCTCCCCCCTCATCTATATCTCTCACGGCACCTAGTTCACTGCTGGGAACACGGAAGAGATAATGGCTGGTGAGAGTAACCAGCCCCATGGCTAAATTCACTACAGTATCTCTTCCCATTTATCACAGGCACCCATCTTCCTCACTCCACCAGTGTTCTATGGCAATCTCTACCGATGAAGAACCTTTAAACTCTGGTTGATTAGTCTATTTCCTAGAGAAGAAGCCCAACCAATGGTTCTTTGTCTTGGGGCCAATACAATTCAGGTCATCAAACCTGAGTTGTCCCAACCCAGATAAGCAGAACCCCAAAATGCTGTAACAGAACGTGCCTCTGTCCTTCATGGTTGTGTACCTCCTCTTTTCCAGATGGCGTGATGTGGGCCATCCCAATCAGTGGCTGCCATAAAGGGAGGGAACAGCACATAAAAGGAGGAATGGTGGGGAGAGTGGTAGGGGGAGGGGGGAGGCAAGTTGAAATAACTA